>NC_141940.1:66831785-67180899 GCF_057802395.1 Ceratotherium simum simum
GGAAAGAGTAACTAATCCTGTGAGATATTATCTTTATTCTGCACCCACTTCTTCAATTTCCACTTCCCTACTGAGAAAAGAAGGCATAAATTATTCCTTTTTTAAAAGCAACAACCACAACATC
Organism: Ceratotherium simum simum; assembly: GCF_057802395.1. Classification (NCBI taxonomy): domain Eukaryota; kingdom Metazoa; phylum Chordata; class Mammalia; order Perissodactyla; family Rhinocerotidae; genus Ceratotherium; species Ceratotherium simum. Next base: position 66,831,910 of record NC_141940.1, read on the forward strand.
AAAGCAAAAAGCAATCAACCTTCCAGAAACATTTTTTAATGTTTTAAAATTTAATACACAGTTTACAAACACATTTTACAGAACTACAGAAGTCAGAGTCTACTGTAGTATGGTTACCCAGTTAACCAAGAGCCAGCCAGACTTTGGCCTTATTTGTATTCAACAAATTCAACTAATTTGCCAAGATACAGTGACTCTAGTGGCTGATATTCATTGTATGTGTATATCAAATCATCACGTTGTAAACTTTAAATCTATACAATTGTATTTGTTAATTATTCCTCAATGAAGTTATGGGGGATAAAAGAATCCCTTTTCAGGCCCTTAGCTCCTAGTGGTTGTCGTGGTAATTAGAGGCAGAGGGAATGAGTGCATAAACCTTGTGACATTTATTGATGTCAACTTTATAGGAACTAGTCTTTTGGATATCTAACTAATTACTATATATTTTCTTTTAAATCAGTCAACAAGCATTTATTGAGCACCTACTATTTGCATGATGCTGAGAGAACTAGATTAATTATATGATCACCAGGTATCAATAGACTCTTTAATTTATACCCAGAATGCATCTCCCATAGAGAAAGAAATAGTCAAGCCTTAATTAATCTAGCAACAGAATCTACCAAAGTCTTAATATCCCTATAGGATATTAGGTTCTATTTCAATATGTTATAGAGTACAACATATTGTATTGTCCTTGATGAGTGCCCTCAAGGACTTTACTGTATAAAGGAGATGAGGTGATTTTACAGTGAATTAGGGTTTAAGCTGAATTTTAAATAGTTTGTAAGACTGGATAGACAGAGAAGAGAAGCAAAAGCATACATGACAGGGGAAACAGTGGGAGCAAAGGCAGAAGTGGGTACGTTCGATGTTTCTTCTGGAGACTTTGAGTTTTTACATATTTCATATTTATGCAGATTTGATTATCCAATATGTTTAACCAGATCAGGGACTATAGAACTGCATTGAATGAAGGAAGTACTTTGAACATTTAAATTTCCCTCAACAAATGTATCCTTGTCCAAACCGTATTGCTAGGTAACCTATTCGTGCCCTCAACTCTCCCCTTTACAACTATGGGTTCCTCTAGATTTGTTTCAAATCTATTTCTTCCCCAAGTTCTGGACACCTAGCCTTCCATCTACAGAATTCATCCATAGGAGACAGTGACTGTGCTCTATTGTATCTTCATTGTTTCCCTTAGGCTATGGTCAATCTCTTATATTTGATTTCTTCAGAAATCCTTAACCCTAATCATAATTCTCTCCTCTGAAAGGCTGGACCTAACTAGCTCATGGTAGCAGACAAGGTAAATGGCTCCTTCTGTTACCCTCAGGGGCCTCAACCAGTATTGCCTTGACCCTGGGCATTACTTCAAACCTTTGTATTTTCTATGAGGCCAATACATCATTTAAAATCTTTAATAATATCCTCTGTGTTGTTGTGGGTTGAGGGGGATATTTTATCTCCCTTCCCTCATTCCTTTCTTAATACTACCTCTCCCTATATCCTTATGTTTAAATAATCATTATAGTTTAAAAATAATTCTCATCTACATTTCTTATTAGGTTTTTACAAGAGTCTGGTGAATCAGAAAGGGCAGAGATTATTATCAGCATATTGCAGGTGAAGAAACAGCTTCAGAGTGTTAAAATGTCTTGCTCAAGATCACACAGTTAAGAAACAGCAGAGGGCCGGCCCCGTGGCTTAGCAGTTAAGTGCGCACGCTCCGCTACTGGTGGCCTGGGTTCGGATCCCAGGCGCAGACCGACACACCACTTCTCCAGCCATGCTGAGGCCGCGTCCCACATACAGCAACTAGAAGGTTGTGCAACTATGACATACAGCTATCTACTGGGGCTTTGGGAAAAAAAAGGAGGAGGATTGGCAATAGATGTTAGCTCAGAGCCGGTCTTCCTCAGCAAAATGAGGAGGATTAGCACGGATGTTAGCTCAGGGCTGATCTTCCTCACAAAAAAAGAAAAAAGAAAAAAGAAGAAATAGCAGAGATAGTACTAGAACGAAATTGTATCTAATCATTATCAATCAGTTATAGCTGTAGACTCAAGCTTGCCATTCTTAGAACTCATGCACTCCAGTATTTTGGGGAACAGGGAGTAGATGGATGGGGTTGGCTATTTGCCTGGCCCCAGAAATACTGAATCAAGGTGACTGCATATAGCCACTCCTCTAAAAGTGGCAATAAATTGGAACTTTCTGGAGAATTCTGATAACTTTAAGAGAGTTGGCAAGCCAGTATGTTTTCTGTGCTTCTGCAAATCTTTTGGATAGTGTTCATTATTCATGATAACGATAGACCAATTTCCAAAAAATAATTAATGTACAATCATGTGTCACTTAATGACAGAGATACATTTTGAGAAATGCATCATTAAGTGATTTCATCATTGTGCAAACATTGTAGAGCATACTTACACAAACCAAGATGGTATAGCCTACAACATACTTAGGATATATGGTACTAATCTTCTGGGACCACTGTCATATATGCGGTCCAGTGTTGACCAAAACATCATTATGTGGAACATGACTGTATCTTAAATAGGACTTCAAATACATAATGGAATTTCTACCAGGTAACCATAAAGAGGAAAGGAGCAATGTCCAGGTGAGCAGATGGTTTTTTAAGAGCATTATGGAAAATGGAAAATAGCCTCCCTAAGAGCAATAAGACAGTTTTAAATAAACTATTTCTTAATGAAACAAGTGATGATTTTGGAAATTTAATATTATATTCATTGTATTATATATATAAGTAGTATGTATATAATATGTATATGTAGTAAGCTGGCAATATTTATGTTCCAAGAAATTTTAGGTGTCATAAACAGCTAGTTATACCTCAGCCATCCGGAACTCAAATATCTGGCAACCTCAGCTATTCAAACACAGCTGACAGAGCCAGGAAGGAAGCAAAATAGTCCTGAATAGCCAAAATAGATGTCATAGAGTCCATGAACTAAAACCCATACACTTTGTTCCATAGGAGATTTTCCCTTTTCCACACACACCCTCTCCAAATAAAATAAAATAAGAAGGCTTTTACTCATTTTTGTTAAATTTAAACTTTGTTATAACTATCTTGATTAGTGAGAGTGTTTTCAAAGCCACAACCTAATCTTAGAAAAAGCTAATTGAAATGATAGGGACATCATTAGATAGGCTCACTGACAATGGCAGGAAATAAGAACAGATAGCCTGAAAAGGTAGGGAAAAGAGCACTTATAAAATCAAATATATAAGAAGTAAATATCCATGAGGCCTTTTTAGTGTAGGTACAAGCAACCCTACAGATTTCAATAGCTCTGAGAGAAGCAAATGTATACAGTACAATAACTGATGTTTATAATGATGGCCCTCAGTCATTCTGAAAAGATTACATTAAATGTTAAAGATTTTCTTAAATAACAACAATGTTAATACTAATAAAAACAAAAACACACATTTGTAAAGTGCTTTAGAGTTTAGAAAGCACTTTCCAAGAAGTATGCCTCATATTGAGATCATCTAGTCTAGCCCCTATATGGACAGATAATAAAACTGAAACTCAAAGAGAAGTAACTTCCCCGAAGTCACATAGCTTATCAGTGGCAGACTTGAAACTAGAATCCTGATCCTCTGAATCTGGATTAATGCTTATTTTATACACCATGTCCACTTGTTTAAAACAAACTGCTTAAGTGTGTAGGAAAGAATATAATTTAGAAGCATTTGCACCTAAAATGGTGTTTTAAATGTTCAAGTACTTAAGGAGCTACTCAGTCATTTCTACAGAATACAACTGTGTAAGATACAGATCCCTAGAGGACTTCAGAGAACCTAGGTTGTACCCTATTTCTTTTTCCCCCTGTAGTAAAAGTTATCTTTGTTTTGATAGGAAATCTTTATTATGAAAAAAATGTCCCCCAAATAAAACATTTTGTGAGTTTCCAATTTTATAAAGACAAGAAAATGTCTTTATAATTTTATAAAACTAACCACTGCTTTTTAAAATACCATTTTAACGAAACCCAATATGTGAAATTTTAAATTTCAAATTTTCCAGTGGGAGTGATTCGTATTACAAAATGATTTAACCACAGAAATTTAAAAAAATAGCAATTTTTCATTCTGCATTTATAATAACATTCGATTCACCAATATTCTCCTTACATTTATCTTTAGTTGTGAGACACGAGGTCCAACTGAAAAATTATATGCCTATGTGTGTTTCTTCATTAACTTATTGTTTAAATCAATCCAGTAGTTGTGAATGAGGTTGTATATAGAGGAATTAATCTAGGCAGACCATGGCACAGTTGATTTTAATGAACAAATATAACAAAACATTTTTTGGATGAATGTCAATATACTAAAGCATGTATAACATCACACACACTCAAACATCCAAGTAAAGAGCTTTCATTGCAAACCCTGAAACTGTGAAGTTTTTGAAATATGTTAGAACACAATTTTATTCTGTTTAAGTTGTATGTGTTGTGTGTGAATCTCATGATATTTTTGAGATATTTGGGATTAATCTGACTTGTTTGTTTCCTTAAGGGGAGAAAAGGAAAATCTCTTAGATATTCCAAGTTATAAGGATATTAATTCCCATAACTCCTATTAATATTAATAAACATTTCCTCTTTAGTCTACTTTTCTCAACTAGTGTATATTTTCTAGATAAAGCTAGAATCATATTGTTCTCATGTACATTTTTAAATGTTTGGACAATTCACCTTTGTCTACTTGTTTTTCATTTACATTTTGTTCTTTGGAGGAGAAGGTGAAAATACTGGACCCATTGCCGAGGAACAGGTGTGCAATTATTCTGTTGCTCATTCCTTTCTGTAAAGAAAGATATTTTCTCATACACTCTGTAGGACAATATGTTTCCATTTGGAAAGAAAATATAGGCATGAATAATTGCTTCAGAAGGATCATTTTGAGGATGAAGGGAAGGGGACATGTTTTTTTTAAGGCACTCGACAACACCATTTTTTAAGAAAAATATTCAAGATGACATAGCTAAACTGGTAGAGAATATAGACTATTCTAAGCTAAGTATTTGATTACATTGTTTTGGAATCATCCAAAAGTTCAAGAGAGATAGTTTGAAGATCCTCCTTCCTGTGATGAATTTCCAAACCACTGTCCTTGCATCTCACACACGACTGAAGAACCAAGCCACCATGTTCCGAAAATCTATCACGAAATTCTGAGGTCATAAAGTAATATACAACTGGATCAAGACAGCAATTCAGATTTGCGAGACACAGGGAAATGATGTGGAAATAGAGAGTGCTCTTAATAAATGAACAGTTTGAAAAGACGTGTTGTTTAACCATCATAAAGAATGGGAAGTTGAGGTGGTAAGGGGTGAAACATACAATAAACACCACTGCACACATCAGGACCATCCACAAAGCCTTTTTTCGCTCTTTGATATTCTGAGGGGGAACTTGGAATTCCTGTAAAGATTTTCTTGTTTTCCATGTGCAATAAGTAATAATTACAACTGGCAGTACAAATCCTCCAAGTTCAGCTACAGTTACCATGCCAATGGAGGAAGCCATGCTAATGTGTTGAAGCCCTAAATCAGCAAAGCAGGACTCAGTGTTGTTGGCTAAGCCAACACTTCTCAGAATTGGAAGCGGCAAACAGGCAGTCCCCACGATGACCCAGATGGCAGCACTGATGCCTACATCATACCTACGCTTCCAATCTCTGGCCCTGAAGGGCTTGAGGAGAAAGAAGCACCTCTGAAGGCTGATGCACGTCAGGAAGCAAATGCTGGCATACATGTTGAGATACTTCAGGTAGAAGCACAGCAGGCAAAGGGCCCTCTGGAAAGGCCAATGGTGGCTGATGTAATAGTAAATCCGGAGGGGTAAGGACAGAACGTGAGCAAGGTCAGCCACAGAGAGGTTGATCATGAAAATGATGGCTTTATTTTTCTTGCTGATGAAGCGGCACAGAATCCACAAGGCTGCACTGTTGGCAAGAAGACCAGGGATGAATATGAGGACGTAGGTGGTTGCATAGAGGGAGTACTGAAATGGCATTTGAAGATCAGTGCACTTTGCTCTTGTACTGTTTGTGCTGTTACTTCCCATCTTGAGCATTTATGTTCCTTCCTTAAGGAAAGCATTAGAGTGATGATTTCTGCAGAAAATAGAGTAAAAATAGGGTCAAGGTCATGTCTGTCCATGTTTGGGTATATAAACATATTTGTTTCCTACCAAAGAAGTATTCAAATGACAACTTTCATAAATTCAAAAGGTCTTTACTATGTAAACTGAAAATATCATGCCAATCTACATGCCAATGGATAACAGTATTGTGGAATATATTTTCAGGAATCAAAAAGATTACTATTTTGGCAATAACCTCAGTCAGGTTTTCCTCTCAGTCAGAGGAAGTAACCAAACTTACAGAGATAACCAACAAAAAAGACCTCACTGGAAAATAGCCCCCAGAAATACTTTCCACCACTCTTGTGGAGTTCCACATTTCAGTTTTACGGTTGTCTCCATATGTATTTTCAAAATTTGAGATCTAGTTATGTTCCCTATCATCAGCCCTGGGAGAGAGAAAACTTAATTTTCTCTCAGGTGACTGCTGAGGTGAGTCTATGAACCTTTGGGAATGAAACACTGGGAAGGGCTGACAGGTCACCAGGCCTTGGAAGAATAGGGGCTTGGAAAAGATGGTTCAACTCAGATAACCTTTGCCTCCTTTAGAATTTGGCTGAGGGTAAAATTAGTCCTGCTTATATGTCATGGCACTGTTCAGAACCTTTTGTAACTTTACAGATTTGTGTTTATTGATAGAAATATGGTAGCTTTAGACATTCACATTTATTGAGGCTATCCTTGCAGCCATTTCAAACAACTACCAGAGTATGTGAAGGACTAGAGGGTATCTGGTCGTAGATGCAGCAAAAGGGGCTATCTCTGCTTCAACTCTCAGGGCAAGTTCAGTGAAAAGTTATTAATGTGGATGGCTACATTTTTAACAACTGTAGTTGTTAGAAAGTTCTTCTCTCTAGTAAGTCAAAATCTGTATCCCTGTCATTTCAACCTAGTTGGGTCTACCAAAGCCAAATAAAATAAAGTCTACTCCCTGTTAGACATGAAACTCTTCAAATATCTGAAGACAGCAATCCTGTCCTCTCTCAAATCTTCCCTTATCCAGGTTAAACATTCATTCCTAGTATGACATGGTCCTTGTTCTTGGTTTTCTTTTGAATCAGAACATTATTACTTTTGGCCAAAAGCCACTACAATACAGCTTCTTTGACCCTTGAAAATGACAGTTTAATTACCCAAATGTTCGACATTTTTAGGAAATATGACTTATGCATCGGATTGTAGAAACAAAAGGATAAATGGGATTTTGTTACTCCCTTGTACTTTTTATTGCTTACAAAGGCAGTTAATTTGTTTCACATTTTATGAAATTGAAGGGAAAATGAGACAGACTTAACTAACTATTGAAAGAAATATAGGATCTAAGGCAGTGCCTATTCAACCCTAAACACAACCAATTAAAAAGTGTAAAAATTCAGTCAACCTACACACAGGTCATACAGTGTCATACACCTACTTGATGACTTTGCATTGACTACATGGAGTTCTCAGATAGATTGTATTTACTGACAGTGCATTGCAGTCAAACAACCAGCTCATTCAAGTAAACAACTACTTTGAATGTTTTCTTTTTTTTTTTTCCCACTGAATTGACAGTTTTGCTGAACCGGCCAGTTAGTCTAGCACACTGTAAATAAAGCCAACACTATTTTTTTGTGTGTGTGGTTTGTTTATCCAGAAAACTAACTAAAATAATTGATCTCGTGTTCTGTATACTCAGTCTAAATAAAAAACCATGTAAACTTGAACCAGAATTATTCTTGAAATAAAATTTAGGGAACAGTTAATATGTATGAAGTCTTCTCTGATCATCTTTGGTTTATGTTATAATAATAGTTAACAATCACTGAATGCCCACTTCGGGGAAGGTGCATACTAAGTACTTTATATACACTCTCTCAATCAATCCCTCACAGCAATCCTACACAACAAAAAAATATTACCACTATTTTACAGACTGGGAAACTCTGGTCCCAAGAAACACATGACTCACTTCCTCCAAGAAGACTTTCCTGACCTCTCCAAACCACAAGTCACTCCTACAGCCTCATAGTAGCCATAGTTCTGATAATCTTCTTTAGTGAAAGCACACTTACTTAACATACCTAACATGCTGTGGTCATTTGACTTTCCATGGAGTCTGTTTTGCTCCCCTAAATAGATTGCAATCTCCTATATGTCAAAGACTCATTCTCTTACTTCTTGTTTTCCTCCATAGTAAAGTGTGTAGCACAGTATCTTGAACATATTAGACATCCATTAAGGTTTGTTGAGTGAATGACTGAATGCATGCTGAATGGATGAATCAGGGGGAAAAAAGTCTTACTGAGAGGAAGGGAATGAATGTCTGGGGAATTAGAATTTAGCTGTGATGTTTAATTTGTCCACCAGGTGTCAGAAGTATACCAACGTTCAAATATCTTTTGATATTTAAAACATAATTTATTTGAAAATTCCATTAAAGGATAAATCGTACTAAAGGAGAGAAGTATCAACGACATCCTAACATAAGAAAAAGAATCTTCTAGGGGCATTTTCGAGAGTTTAGATTTATTTTATTTAATTTTTTCAGCTTCCATACTCTCTCGTATAGTTCTCTGAAAATAGTTTGGCTTCGAAATACATTATAGATTCCTAGAATACTAGAGCTGTTACTAAAGGGCATAGAGATCTTCTGATCTTGCCACTTTTTATAGATGAGGAAATCGAGGCCAAAAACAGGGAGATTAAATTTTCCAAAATCACATAGAAAATCAGTGGCAAAGGCTGAACCAGGATCTCTTGCATCTTCAGAGCAGTTTTTCCTTTTCCAGGAACTTCTAAGATGAAAACCATATTTTTGTAATTATGTAATAATAATACAAACTTTCAGAAATAAACCAATGCCAGATTTTAGAACACTAACCTAGACAGTGAACTGTTACAGCAAAAAGGATTAGTTCTTTCCAAATATTCCAAGACAAATACAGTGTTTTTAAAAAGTGGAATGAGTATTTCTAGTCCCTAAAGATAAGACTGTGTAAAGAGTCTGCTTAAAAGTCTTAGACATGGTTGTTTTTAAACTTTCCTTATTTCTTCTCACAAGGAATAGGGTTTCACATTAGAAAACAGAGGTAAGCAAAAACAACCCAAAATATATATATATCTATCACCACTATTTCCATTGCTAACATTTTGGTGTATAATCTACCTTTTTTTTTCTCTTCCTGTAGAACTATAAATGAATACATGTATATATATTTTAACCAAATTCGACTTATATACACATATTCTTTTACAATCCTAGTTTGTATTCAATCATAATTATTATGTATATAGAATCTTGTCAATAATAGACATCTAAATAATCATTTTAATGGATACTTAGAAGAATTCCATCAGAATTATGTAATATAATTTATTTAACTAGCGGACATTGGGGTATATTTCCATTTTTTCACTATTAGAACAGTGGTTTGATAAATATTCTTGTACACTCATCTTTGTACATTTGAACATCTATTTCCTTTGAATAAATAATTAGAGGTGGAATTTCTAGGCTTTTGATGTGTAATGCCAAATTATCCTCCTGGAAGGCATCCTGTATGAAATTCCAGAGCTAATGTTATTTTTCATAACATCACAATGTCATATCTATTGCTTTTTCAAATATATCAAATTCTTTTCAGCTGGAGGAAGAAGTATGGTACAGAATTCTGACTCATTCTTGAAGGCCTAGCTCAAAATAACTTCCTCAATCTAGTCACAAATCAACCCAGACAAAATTTCTTATTCCACCTTAATACAGTGGTTCTCAAATTTGAGCGTGCCTCAGAATCATCTAGAGGGCTGTTCCACCCACAAGAGTTTCTGATTCAGTAGATCTGGGGTAGGGCCCAAGAATTTATATTCCTAATATGTTCTCATGTGATCCAGGAACCACACATTGAAAACTACCTCCCTAACACACTGTTTATGCCAGCAAGGATTATGTTTTATCTGAAAAAACAGTATATTATCTCCTCAGAAATATGATGAATCATTTAATTAATGATATAGACTGAATGTTTGAATGTTTATGTGCCTCCAAATTCATATGGTGAAACCTAATCCCCAACGTGATGGTATTTGGAGTTGGGACTTTGAGAGGTGATTAGATCATTAGGGGATTAGTGCCCTTATAAAAGAGACCCCAGAACCATCCCTTGCTCCTTCCACCTCTGAGAAGACGGTCATCTACGAGCCAGGAAGTGGGCTCTCACCAGACAGCAAATATGACAGCATCTTGATCTTCAACTTCTCAGCCTCCAAAACTATGAAAAATAAATGTTGTTTAAGCCACCCAATCTATGGTATTTTTACTATAACAGACCAACCAGACTAAGACAATTAATCATATATTCTTTTCCACCCCGGGTGAGGAAACTCACAGACAAGTTTGTGACCTAACTTTCATAACTGTGTAGTATAATCTAGCCCATTTATCCACATTCTATTATTTCTCCTGTCTCTAACATGTGGAATAAAAGTAATAGTAAAACAAAACAAAAACAAAGATAGAAATATTGCATTGTGTTTAGGTTTTAGAAAACAATCAGGATTCCTATGTTTAAAAAAATATTCTGGGGCTGGCCCAGTGGCGCAAGCAGTTAAGCGTGTGCGCTCCACTGCAGCGGCCCGTGGTTCACTGGCTGGGATCCTGGGCGCACACTGACGCACTGCTTGTCAAGCCATGCTGTGGTGGCGTCCCATATAAAGTGGAGGAAGATGGGCATGGATGTTAGCCCAGGGCCAGTCTTCCTCAGCAAAAAGAGGAGGATTGGCAGATGTTAGCTCACGGCTGATCGTCCTTACCAAAAAAAAAAAAAAAAAAATTCTGTAATCCTCTTAATGCTCTAAAAAAAGTTGAGCTTTTAATATATTTTTTACCACAATGTATTATTATTAGAAAAGCCTAAAAAACTTATTCCTAAAGCATTTGTATCTAACTAATTCCATTTAAAAATCATTATTAATTTTCAGAATAACTACTGTTTTATGGCTTATATGAACAATGTTTCCAAAAATCCAAAACTACTAAAAGACAAAATATGTATTACACAAAAGTAAACTATGTCATATCAGAATTCACACTTTCTTCTCCTTCAGTGTCAGAACCTTGAAAATAGTAAGTTCAATCAAAGCAAGTAATGCATTTATCTTAAGATTTTTCATTAGCTTTCAAAATCTAGCTGGTAAACACTTTGTTGCATTATGACTGATTTTCATTTTAAAGGGAAAAATATATTTCTGATGCTGTTTTTGCCCCAGAAATTGGAGAGGCTTATAAACTTTCTCCTAGAACCACCTAGTTAAAATTCTTTTTCACCTGATCCCAATATGTTTTAAATTCAGTTTTCTGGATTTTCTTTCCCTTGAAAGTCAGTACAGTGTAGTGATTCAAACTACAGGCTTTGGATTGAGACAGACCTGAGTTCTGATTCCAATTTCCTCTATGTATGAATTGCATTTTCTAATTTATCTGATCCACAGTTTCCTACACTGTACAATGATTAAAAGTATGGCTAAATAAAGTTCTTCAAACACAAAGGAAATCGTAACAGAAAAAAAATTGAATATCAAGAATGAGGAAAGAACAACCTAAGCAATAATATATCCAGAAAAACTATCCTTTAAAATGAGAGCGGGCCGGCCCCGTGGCTTAGCGGTTAAGTGCACACGCTCTGGTACTGGTGGCCCAGGTTCGGACCCCAGGCATGCACCGACACACTGCTTCTCCAGCCATGCTGAGGCCACATCCCACATACAGCAACTAGAAGGATGTGCAACTATGACATACAACTATCTACTGGGGCTTTGGGGGACAAAAAGGAGGAGGATTGGCAATAGATGTTAGCTCAGAGCCAGTCATCCTCAGCAAAAAGAGGAGGATTAGCATGGGTGTTAGCTCAGGGCTGATCTTCCTCACAAAAAAAAAATGGGAGAAAAATTAAGACAACCCAAAATAAACAAAAATTAATAGAAATCATTGATAATAGTGTTATCCAACATGAAATACTAAAAGGAGACCTTTAAGATAAACTGAAAGAAAATGAGAAAGTAACTGGAACCCAGAGGAAAAAGTAAAGATCACCAGTATAGGTAACTAAACAAGTAAATATATAAGAGACCATAAACATATATTTGTTTGTGGCACTTTTCTTCTGCTCTCTGATTTAAAGGAAATTTGCATGAAACAATTAAAATAATTATGAAACTGTGTTGATGGGTTTATGATGTATAAAGATATAATATATATGACAATAATAGAACAAAAGAGAAAGGAGGGAACAGGGCAATATTGAAAGAACGTTTTTGTATACTATTGAAATTAAGTTGATATTAATCTATAATAGATTATTTTAAGGTAAGTTGTTAGCTGAAATTCAGAAGGAAACCACTAAGAAAACAAATAAAAATCTAGAGTAAAAGAAACAAGAAAGGAATTAAAATGGTACACAAGAAAATGCCTATGTAACACAAATGAAGATAGAAGTGGATGATTAGAGGAGAGTGTTATAATGTCATGACATTAAGAAAACAAATAGCAAAATAGCAGATCCATAATTACATTATATGTAATTGCATTAAACATAAATGGATTAAACACTCCAATAAAAAGAAGATATTGGTAGAATAGATTAAAATAAACAACTATAAACGACCATATACTGCCTACAGAGACACATGAGATTCCAAGAACAAATAGATTGAAAGTAAAAAGAAATCAAAAGATATACCATTCAAACAATAATTAAAAAAGAGCTAGAAGGGCTATACTAATATCACAAATAATAGATTTTAGACAAAAATTGCTATTAGAGACAGAAATGTTATTATATAATAATAAAAGGGTAATTCAATCAGGAAGACATAGCAATTAAAAGCATATATGCACCTAAAAATATAGCCCTAAAATACACGAAGTAAAAATAGAAATAGACAATTCAACAATAACAATAGGAGACTTCATTACCTTATTTTCAATAATGGACAAAACAGCTTGGCAGAAGATAAACAAGGATATACAAGTCTCGAACAACACTATAAACCAACCAAACCTAACAGACAGTAATAAAATACTCCACCTAATAGCAGCAGCATATACATTTTTCTCAAGTAAACATGGAACAGTCTCTAAGGCAGAACATATATTAAGCCATAAAAACCCCAAAATCTTTGAAAGAACTTATATCACACAAAATATGTTCTCTGACTACAATGAAATGAAATTAGAAATGGATACAGGGGAGTGATGTCAGCAAAACGGCAGCATAGGAATTTCTAGCATTTCCCAGAATTTCTAGCAATCCCCCAGAAACCTCAATTTGAACAACTATTCATGTGTGAAAATACCTTCACAAGGTCCAAGGATTCCTCCAGATGAGGGGTTGCAGCACCTGAGTGAAGAATAGAAATAAGAAAAGAAGCATTGAGGAGGGTATAAAAGATGAATTCATGCTACTCCCATCACCCTTCCACCAAGCCCAGGCAGCCCAGTACAGAGAGATACACCTACTCTATGGAATGAGAGTGAAGTGAGTGTTGAATTTTACCATGGATGCCAGAGCCAGCATGGCACATCACCAGGCCAACTCCTGCAGCCTCAGATGGTTCCCTAAGGGCTCCCACAAACCCAGACCCCCAGGTCACCCCAGTGCCTTCTGAGTCAAGCAGCTTCAGGAAACTCCTGCAACCCCATGCAGCATCTTTGGCACTAGGTTTCCAGTGGACTCCTGAAAATCTAGGCCCGTAGCTCACCAAGATGCCTACCAGCTCCAGTGACCTCAGGCAGCTTCTATGGCATCAGGCTCCTCGAAGACTGCCACAAACCCAGGCTCCTGATCCACCCCAGCACCTGCTAATTCCTGCAGCCCCGGGAATCTCCTATGGCCTCAGGCTCCCAAGAGGCTGCTCAAAGCGCAGGCTACTGGCTCACCTTGATGCCAGCCAACTACTGTGGCACCACACTCCCGACAGGCTCCCATGAACACATGCTCCCACTGCTTCCTTGTGCCAGCCAGTTCCCACGACCCAGGGTGGAGCATGTGGCTCAGGTTCCCAAAAAGCCCCTATTAACTCATTGCAGAACTGGACTTGGCCCTGCAGACTCAGACAATGGGCCCACTCCAGTGGTTCCCAGCATGTAATTGACTCCTGTGGATCCAGGATCCAGGATCACCCATGTAGACACGGGGCCCAAGCCCATCGCCACAGACTCAAGAGCCAGGCCTGTCCCACTGAACTCAGGCTCTAGCCCTGTCCCCCAAACTCAGGCACCAGACTGTACCCAAACACCAAACCAGACTACCTGCTGACCCAAGGACAAGACTTGCAGGCTCAAGGACACCAGTAGCAAAGCCACCCCTGGACACCACCAGACAGCCCAACCAGAATCTCTGGATGGGGTGACTTGTGAGAAGTTTTGTCAACTAAAACCAGTCTGTAAAGACTAGAAAAGGTGCCTACATCCTCAAATGTGCAGACACAAATGCAAGGCCACAAAGATCATCAATAATCAAGGAAACAGGACTCCACAAAACATAACTAATAAAACATCAATGACTGACCCTAAAGAAATAAAGATTTACGCAATGTCTAAAAAACAATTTAGAATAATCCTCTTAAAGAAATTCAGTGAAGTACAAGAGAACACAGATAGACAACTAAATGAAATTAAAAAAAATGATGCATAAACAAAATGAGAAATTCAACAAAAGAATAGAAACCATTAAAAAAAAAAACAGAAACCCAAGAGTTGAAGAATGCCTTGACTGAACTGAAGAATTTAATAGGGAGCTTCAACAGCAAACTTGATCAATCAGAAGAAAAAATTGGTGAACGAGAACACATGACATTTAAAGTCATCCTGAGAGAGAAGTAAAAGATAAAATAATTAAAAGAGTGAAGAAAATTTTTGTGACTTATGGGATACCATTAAAAGAAACAGCCTATGCATAATTGGAGTCATAGAAGGAAAAAAGAGAGAGAGAGAGAAAAAGCAGAAAGCTTATTGAAATAAATGATAGCTGAGAATCCCACATATCTGTGATAAGATTTGGACATCAATGTTCTGTAAGCTAACAGGTCACTCCAAAGTTTGAACCCCAAAAGACATATTATAATAAAACAGTATAAAATCAAAGACAAAGAGAAAATATTAAAAACAGCAAGAAAACAAATCTCTCATATAAGGGAACCCTTTAAGATAGAAACCATACTGATAGAAAAAACTGCCAACCAATAATACTTTACCCAGAACACTTACCCTTCAGGAATGAAGGAGAGATAAAGACTTTCCCAAACAAACAAAAGCTGATGGAGTTCATCACCACTAGCCCTGCCTTATAAGAAATGCTGAAAGTAATTATTTAAGCTGAAATGAAAGAATGACAACTAGTAACAATAAAAACATGTGAAAATATAAAACATACTGGTAAAGGTAAGTATATAGTCAAATTCAGAATACTCTAATACTGTAATATGGTGGTGTGTTGATCACTTAACTCTAGTATAAGGCTGAAAAGCAAAAGTATTAAAAATAACTATAACTACCATAATTTGTTAATGGATACACAATGTAAAAAGAAGTAAATTATAGCATCAAAAAAATAAAATATGTGATGGGTGAATAAAAGGATAGGGTTTTTGTATGCAACCTAGGTTTAGTTAGCACCTTAAAATAGACTGTTACAATAATAAGATGTTTTATGTAAGCCTCCTGATAACCACAAAGCTAAAATATATAGTAGATACATAAAAAGATAAGGAGAAGGAAATCAAAGCATACACTATTGAAAATCATCAGTTCACAAAGGACACCAAAAAAAGAAGAAAGAAACAAAAGAACTACAAAACAACCAGAAAACCATTAATATGATGCCATTTATAAGTCCTTACTTATCAATAATTACTTTATATATAAATGCGTTATATTCTCCAATCAAAAAGCACAGACTGGCTGAATGGATTAAAGAACATGACCTAACTAAATGCTGACTAAAAGAAACTCACTTCAGCTTCAAGGACACAATGGGCTCAAAGTGAAGGGAGAGAATAAGATATTGTATGCAAATGGAAAACAAAACAGAGCAGAAGTAGCTATACTTACATAAGACAAAATAAACTGTAAGTAAAAAACTATAATAAGAGACAAAAAACCATTTTATAGTGATAAAGTAGTCAATTCATCAAGAGGATATAACAATTGTAAATATATAAGCACTCAACATCAGAGCACCTAAATATATTAAGCAAATACTAATAGATCTGAAGGAAGAAATAGAGAACAATACAATAAGAGTGGGAGACATCAATACTCCACTTTCAACAATAGATCGATCATCCAGACAGAAAACCAATGAAGAAATACTGATCTTGAACTGTATCTTAAGTCAAATGGACCTAAGGGACATATAGAGAACATTCCACTGAAGAGTAGCAGAATACATATTCTTCTTAGGCATACATGAAACATTCTGCAGGAGAAATCATACGTTATGTCACAAAACAAGCCTTAGCAAATGTGAGAAGATTGAAATCATACCAAGTATCTTTTATGACCACAATGGTATGAAACTAGAAATCAATAACAAGAGGAAAACTGAAAAATCCACAAATGTGTGGAAATTAAACAATACAGTCCTGAACAACCAATGGGTCAAAGAATAAAAAAGAGAAGTAAAAAAATATATTGAAACAAATAAAAATGGTAACACAACATACCAAAATATATGTAATACAGCAAAAGCAGTTCTAAGAAGGAAGTTTATAGCAATAAACCCTTACAGTAAGAAAAAAAAGAGATCATAAATAAACAGCCTTACATTACACATCAAGAAACTAGAAAAAGACAAAACTAAACCCAAGTTAGCAGAAGGAAGGAAATAATAAATATCACAGCAAAATAATTAAAATAGAGACCAACAAACAATAGAATAGATCAAAGAAAATAAGAGGATTTTTTTTGTAAAAATGAACAAAATTGACAAACTTTAGCCAGAATAACTAAGAAAAAAGAGACAAGACTCGAATAAATATAATCAAGAAATGAAAGAGGAGACCTTGCAACTGACATCACAGAAATGCAAAAAATCATAAGAGACTACAATGAATAGTTATACACCAACAAATTGGACAACCGAGAAGAAATGTATAAACTCTTAGATACAATACAACCTACCAAGAGAGAATGATGAAGAAATGGAAAATCTGAACAGAATAATAATGAATAAGGAGATAGAATCAGTAATCAAAAACCTGCCAACACAGAAAAACCCAGGACCAAATGGTTTCACTGGTGAATTCTACCAAACATTTAAAGAGGAATTAATGATAATTCTTTTAAAACTCTTCCAAAAAATTAAAAAAGGAACACTTCCAAGCTCATTTTATGAGGCCAGCATTATCTAATACCAAAGCCAGATAAGAACACTAAAGGAAAAGAAAACTATAGGACAATATCACTGATGGATACAGATTCAAAAATTCTCAACCACATACTAGCAAACTGACTTAAACGGCACATTAAAAGGATCATACACAATGATCAAGTGGAATTTATCCCTGGGATGTAAGTATGGTTCAAGATGTACAAATCAATAAATGTGATACATCACATTAGTAGAATGAAAGATAAAAATCATATGATCATATCAATTGATACAGAAAAAACAGTTGATAAAATTCAACATCCATTCAAGATTAAAAAAAACTTTCAACATATTTGTATAGTAAGAATGTACCTCAATATAAGGGATTTACCTCACATACATGACAAGCCCACAGCTAACATCATACTCATTCGTGAACAGTTGAAAGCTTTGCTTCTAAGATCAGGAACAAGACAAGGGTGCCCTCTCTCATCACTCCTATTCATCATAGTCCTGGAAGTCATAAAAAGAGCAATCAGGCAAGAAAAAGAAATAAAAGGCATCCCAATAGGAAAGAAAGATGGAAAATTGTCTCTGTTTGTAGGTGACATGATCTTATGTATAGAAAGTCCTAGAGATTCCCACCAATAGACTGTTAGAACTAATCAACAACTTCAATAGAGTTGTAGGATACAAATCAACATACAAAATCAGTTGTGTTTCTATACACTAACAATAAATTATGTGAAAAAGAAAACAATCCCATTTACAATAGCATGAAAAATATTACTTAGGAATGAATTTAACCAAGGAGGTGAAAGATCTATATACTAAAAGTAAAAGACTTTTACTTTTTGATGAAAGAAATTGAAGAAGACACAAACATATGGAAAGATATCCCATATTCTTGGATCAGAAGAATTAATATTGTTAAATTTATTAAAATGTCCATAATTACCAAAGCCATCTATATAGTCAATGCAATCTTTATCAAAACTCCAATGACAGTTTTCAGAAAAATAATTCAAAAATTCATATGGAACCACAAAAGACCCCAAACAGCCAAAGCACCCCTGAGAAAGACGAACAAAGATGGAAGCATTACACTTCCTGATTTCAAACAATATTATAATGCTATGTTAATTAAACAGTATGACACTGGCATAAAAACTGACACATAGACCAATGAACAAAATCAAGAGCTGAGAAATAAACCCATGTTTTAGAGCCTACTAATGTTTGAGAAGGGAGCCACGAATACTCATTGAACAAAATATAGTTTCTTCAACATATGGTGCTAGGAAAAATTGGACATTCATATGCAAAAGAATGAAACTTAACCTCTGTTTTATACTACTTACAAAAAGTAACTTGTAAACCATAAACTTCTAGAAGAAAACATAGGAAATAAACTCCTTGACATTGGTCTTGGCAATAATTTTATTAATATGACACTAAAAGCACAAGCAACAAAAGCAAAAATAAACAAGAGGAACTGCATCAAACCAAAAACCTTCTGCACAGCAAAAGAGATGATCAACAAAATCAAAAGGCAACCTACAGAATGGGAGAAAATAGTTGCAAACCATGCGTATGGTAAGGGGTTAATATCCAAAATATATGAGGAACTCATACAACTAAGCAGCAAAAAAGCAAACAATCAGACTAAAAAGTGGGCAAAAATTCAATAAACGTTTTTCCAAAAAAGACATACAAATGGTCAACAGGTATACGAAAATATGTTCAACATCACTAATAATTGGGGAAATGTGAATCAAATCCACAATGAAATATCACCTCATCCCTGTTTGAGTAGCTATTATCAAAAGCCAAGAGATAACAAGTGTTAGTGAGGATATGAAGAAAAGGGAACACTTGTGCACTTTTGGTTGGAACGTAAAGTGTCATAGTCACTGTGGGAAACAATGTGGAGGTTCTTCAATAAATTAAAAACAGAACTACCATGAAATAAGTCAGAGTCAGACAGAGAAAGACAAATACCGTATAATCACATCTATATGTGGAACCTAAAAAAAACAAAAACAAACAAGCTCATAGATACAGAAAACAAATTGGTGCTTGCCAGAGGCAGAGTAAAATGGGTGAAGGGAGTCAAAAGGTACAAACTTCCAATTATAAAGTAAATAAGTCATGGGAATTTAATGTACAACATGGAGACTATAGTTAATAATACTGTATTGCATATTGGAAAGTTTCTAAGAGAATAAGTCTTAAAAGATCTCATCACAAGAAAAAAGTTTGTAAGTATGTAGATGACAAATGTTAACTAGACTTGTGGTGACCATTTTGCAATATATACAAATATTGAATCATTATTTGTACACCTGAAACAACACCTGAAACTAGTATAATATTGTGTGTCATTTATACTTCAAAACAAAACAAAACAAAGCTACCATATAATCCAACAATCCCACTTTCGGGTATATATCCAAAGGAAATGAAATCATTATCTCAAACAGGTGTCTGCACCACCATGTTTATTGCAGCATTATTTAAAATAGCCAGGACATGGAAACAACCTAAGTGTCCATTGTCAGATGAATGGATAAAGAAAATGTGATATATATATACATATATATATATATATACACACACACACATATATTATTATTATATTCCATATATATATTATGGAATACTATTCAATCATAATAAAGAAAAAAAACCCTGCCATTTGTGACAACGTAGGATAGACCTATGGGGCATTATGCTAAGTGAAATTTCAGACAGAGAAAGACAAATACTATATGTTCTCACTTATATGTGGAATCTAAAAGAGCCAAATTCATAGAAATAGAGAGTAGAATGGTATTTGCCTGGAGCTTGGGCGGGGGGGCTGAGCAAAATAGGGAGATGTTGATCAAAGTGTACTAAATTTCAGCTACAAGATAAATAAATTCTGAAAATCTATGTACAACATGGTGTCTATAATCAACAGTACTGGTGTTATTTCTTTGACTAGACTGATAAAAAAGTCAAAAATACAAAAATTATAGGAGTGACATCAGCATCATGGCAGAGTAAGCTTTCCCGTAAACTCTTCCCCCAATAAGATACAACAAAAGGAACAGTCACAGACCAACAACGGAATCCTAGACAGGGAAAAGCAAGATCAGAAAGATTCACACTGCTGCACATCTGAGAGTGGAACGTGCTGGGACCCCAGAGGAAGTGGGAGAGGTGAGGAGAACTCCTCTCCCTCCCCATCAGATCAGCGATCCTGGTCTGCGTGACTCCCTGAGAGGGGTAGGGGTGGCCCTCTGCAGGGAAACTGTAGCCCTTTAGGTTCTCTCAGCCAGTGGGAAACTCCCACACAGAGGACTCAGAACAGCTACAGGGCCACCATCAACATCTGAACACCCCAGGAGAGCAGATAACGAGGGGCAAACAAGAAGCCCCCCAAGCCAGAGACCCAGGAGGCAAAAGAGAGAGCCCCCTCCCCTCCCGGCATGCTGGATCCTGCAGCTCAGCTGACCAAAGCAGACCAAGCAACCAGCGGATTGCAACCAACAGCCACGGCAGAGCGCAGGGGGCTCAGATTACACAGCCCTTTACCCCCACAAGTGGCAGCGGGTGGAAATTGCAACTAGATATTTCCAGGATGAGGAAAAACAAAGCCAACACAGGAACCACAATGCAAAGGTACATGAAATCATCAGACCAGAAGGAAAATGATGAGCACCCAGAAACCAACCCTGAAGACACAAAAATCCATAACCTGAATGACAGATTTCAAAATAGCTATCATAAAAACAGTCAATGAAATACGAGACAACACAGACAAGCAATTTAATGAAATTAGGAGTTTCTTCACAAAAGAGATTGAAATCATAAAGAAAAACCAATCAGTGCTGATGGAGATGAAGAACACAATGGAGGAGATAAAGGAGAATCTGGAATCTTTAAAGAACAGAGCTGACAATATGGAGGAAATAATTATCATTATAGAGGATAGGAATATAGATATAGTCCAGATAGAAGAGGAGAGGAAACAAAGACTAAAAAGAAATGAAGAAAGTCTCCAAGAAATATCTGACTCTATTAGGAAATGTAACATAAGAATTATAGATATTCCTGAGGGAGAGGAGAGGGAAAGAGGAACAGAGAGCCTATTCAAGGAAATAATAGCTGAGAACTTCCCAAATCTGGGGAAGAAGTAGGAAATACCAGTAAGCGAAGCCAATAGATCACCTAAATGCATCAACAGGCAAAGGCCCACTCCACGACATCTAGTGGTAAGGCTGGCCAAAGTCAATGACAAAGAAACAATATTAAGGGCAGCTAGACAAAAACAAAAAATAACGTACAAAGGAACTCCCATCAGGCTCTCAGAGATTTCTCAACAGAAACTTTACAGGATAGGAGAGACTGGAATGATATATTCAAAATACTGAAAGACAAAAACTTTCAGCCACGAATACTCTATCCAGCAAAGATATCCTTCAAATATGATGGAGAAATAGTAACTTTCCCAGATAAACGAAAACTAAGGGAGTTCATGGCCACGAGACCCCCACTACAAGAAATACTCAAGAAGGCCCTCAGGCCTGAAAAAAAGAAGAGAAAGGGAATAAAGCTTGGAGCAAGGAGAAAAATAGGTAGACAAACTCAGAAAAATAGTAGATCTTTACCAGAATAGGTTAGCAACCACTTAAATACCAAAATCAAAGATCAAAGAGAGAAATTCACCAAAAATAAATTTAACCTCATCACTGTAAACACACACCCACAACACAAGATAAAATAAGGTATAACAAGAACGACTTAGAAAGGGAAGAGGAAAGTGATTGAATTGACTTAGTATAAGGAAATAGGAGGCCATCAGATAATGGACTATCTCATACACAAGATTTTTTACACAAACCTCAAGGTAACCACCAAACAAATAATCAAAACAAAATCACATATGATAAACAAAGAGAAAACGAGAAGAGTCATAAGACAGAACAACCAAACCGAATTGGCAGCCCGAAACAAATGGGATAAGAACAAAGAAAATGCAAGCGAACCAGAAAATAAGTGACAAAACAGCAACATTAAGCCCTCATATATCATTAATTACCCTAAATGTAAATGAATTGAACCCTCCAATCAAAAGATACAGAGTGGCAGGATGGATTAAAAAGCAAGACCCAACAATATGCTGCCTCCAGGAAACACATCTCAGCTGTAAAGACAAGCACAGGCTCAGAGTGAAAGGATGGAAGACAATACTCCAAGCTAATGGCAAACAAAAGAAAGCAGGTGTTGCCATACTCATATCAGACAAAGTAGACTTCAAGATAAAACAGGTTAAGAGAGACAAGAAAGGAAATATATAATGATAAAAGGGACACTCCACCAAGAAGACACATCACTTATAAATATATATGCACCCAACACAGGAGCACCAATGTATAAAATACATATAAAATAAAACAACTATTAACAAACCTAAAAGGAGACATTAACAACAACACAATAATAGTAGGGGATCTTAATACCCCACTTACATCAATGGATAGATCATCCAGACAGTCAATAAAGAAATAGTAGACTTGAGCCGGCCCCGTGGCTTAGCAGTTAAGTGTGTGCTCTCCGCTACTGGCGGCCCAGGTTCAGATCCTGGGCGCGCACCGACGCACCGCTTCTCCAGCCATGCTGAGGCCATGTCTCACATACAGCAACTAGAAGGATGTGCAGCTATGACATACAACTATCTACTGGGGCTTTGGAGGAAAAAAAAAAAAAGAAATAGTAGACTTAAACGAAAAACTGGACGAGATGGACCTAGTAGACATATACAGAGCACTCCATCCAAAAACAGCTGACTACACATTCTCCTCAAGCAAGCATGGAACATTCTCAAGGATAGACCATAGGTTGGGAAATAAAGCAAGCCTCAATAAATTTAAGAAGACTGAAATCATAAGAAGTATCTTTTCAGACCATAATGCTATGAAACTGGAAATCAACCACGAAAAAAAAAAACTGGGAAAGTGACAAAAATGTGGAGATTAAACAACGTGTTACTGAACAAACAATTGATCAGTGATGAAGTTAAAGGAGAAATCAAAAACTATCTGGAAACAAATGAAAATGAAAATATGCCATACCAAACCATATGGGATGCAGCAAAAGTAGTCCTAAGAGGGAAACTCATAGCGATACAAGCCCACCTTAACAAACAAGAAAAAGCCCAAATAAGCAACCTTAAATTACACCTAACAGAACTAGAAAAAAAGAGAACAAAGCCCAAAGTCAGCAGAAGGAGAGAAATAATAAAAATCAGACCACAAATAAATGAAATTGAGACCAAAAAAACAGTAGAAAGGATTAATGAAACAAAGAGTTGGTTCTTTGAGAACATAAACAAAATCAACAAACCCTTAGCCAGGCTTACTAAGAAAAAAAGAGAAAAGGCTCAATAAATAAAATTAGAAATGAAAGAGGAGAAATTTAAAATGGACACCACGGAAATAGAGAAGATTATAAGAGAATACTATGAGAAATTATATGCCAACAAATTGGACAATCTAGAAGAAATGGATAAATTCTTAGACTCATAGAACCTCCCAAAACTGAACCAAGAAGAAATGGAGAATCTGAATAGACCAATCACAAGTAAAGAGATTGAAATAGTAACCAAAAACCTCCCCAAAAATCAAAGTCCAGGACCAGATGGCTTCTCCAGTGAATTTTACCAAACATTCAAAGAAGATTTAATACCCATCCTTCTCAAACTATTCCAAAAATGGAGGAAGATGGAACAGTTCCTAAATCATTCTACGAGGCAAAACTCACCCTGATACCAAAGACAGACAAAGACAATACAAAGAAGGAAAATTACAGGCCAATATTACTGATGAACATAGATGCAATAATCCTCAACAAAATATTGGTACACCGAATACAGCAATACATTAAAAAGATCATACACCATGTTCAAGTGGGATTTATACCAGGGATGCAGGGATGGTTCAACAACTGCAAATCAATCAACGTGATATACCACATCAACAAAATAAAGAATAAAAACCACATGGTCATCTCAATAGACACAGAGAAGGCATTTGACAAGAGACAACATCCATTTATGTTAAAAACTCTCAACAAAATGGGAATAGAAGGAAAGTACCTCAACATAATAAAGGCTATTTCTGACAAATTGACAGCAAACATCATACTCAATGGGGAAAGACTGAAAGCCATTCCTCTGAGAACAGGAATGAGGTAGCACTGCCCACTCTCACCACTCCTGTTCAACATAGGACTGGAGGTTTTGGCCAGAGCAATTAGGCAAGAAAAAGGAAAAAAAGGAATCCAAATAGGTAACAAAGAAGTGAAACTCTCACTATTTGCAGATGACATGATTTTATATATAGAAAACCCTAAAGAATCCATTGGAAAACTATTAGAAATAGTCAACAACTACAGCAAAGTTGCAGGGTACAAAATCAATCTGTGAAAATCAGTTGCATTTCTGTATGCTAATAACGAACTAACAGAAAGAGAGCTCAAAAAGATAATACCATTTACAATTGCATCCAAAAGAATAAAATACCTAGGAATAAATCTTATCAAGGAGGTGAAAGACCTATACAATGAGAACTACAAGACATTATTGAAAGAAATCTATGATGACATAAAGAAATAGAAATAAACCCCTGCACATGGATTGGAAGAATAAATATAGTTAAAATGTCTATATTACCTAAAGCCATCTACAGATTCAATGCAATCCCAATTAGAATCCCAATGACATTCTTCATAGAAATAGAAAAAAGAATACTAAAATTCATATGGGGCAACAAAAGACCCCAAATAGCTAAAGCAATCCTAAGAAAAAAGAACAAAGCACGAGGCATCACAATCCCTGACTTGAAAACATACTACAAAGCAATAGTAATCAAAACAGCATGGTACTGGTACACAAACAGACACAGAGATCAATGGAACAGAATTGAAAGCCCGAAATAAAACCACACATATACAGACAGCTAACTTACAACAAAGGAGCTAAGAACATACAATGGAGAAAGGAAAGTCTCTTCAATAAATGGTGTTGGGAAAACTGGACAGCCACATGCAAAACAATGAAAGTGGACCATCTGCTATTGCCATTCACAAAAATTAACTCAAAATGGATCAAAGACCTGAAGGGGAGACCTGAACTATAAAACTCATAGAAGAAAATATAGGCAACACACTATTTGACATTGGTCATAAAGAAATCTTTTTGGATGACATGCCTACCAAGACTAGGGAAACTAAAGAAAAAATAAACAAGTGGGACTTTATCAGATTAAAGAGCTTCTACAAGACAAACAAAACCAGAATCAAGATGAACAGACAACCCACCAGCTGGGAGAGAATATTTGCAAAACATGCATCTGACAAGGGGTTGATCTCCATAATATATAAAGAACTCACACAACTGAACAACAAAAAAACAAACAACCCAATCAAAAAATGGGCAGAGGAAATGAAGAGACACTTCTCCAAGGAAGATATACGGATGGCCAATAGGCACATGAAAAGATGCTCAACATCACTAATCATCAGGGAAATGCAAATCAAAACAACACTAAGATACCACCTCACACCCGTTAGAATGGCTATAATCACCAAGACAAAAAACAACAAATGTTGGAGAGGATGTGGAGAAACAGGAACCCTAATACACAGCTGGTGGGAATGCAAACTGGTGCAGCCTCTATGGAAAACAGTATGGCGATTCCTCAAAGAATTAAAAATAGAGATGCCCTATGACACAGCCATCTCACTACTGAGAATCTATCCAACGAACCTGAAATCAACAATCCAAAGAGGCTTATGCACCCCTATGTTCACTGCAGCATTATTCACCATAGCCAAGAAGTGGAATCAACCTGTGTCTCTCGACTGATGATTGGATCAAGAAAATGTGGTATATATATATACAATGGAATACTACTCAGCCATAAAAAAGACAAAATCGTCCCTTTTGCAACAACATGGATGGGCCTGGAGGGTATTGTGTTAAGTGAAGTAAGCCAGAAAGAGAAAGACAAACACTGTATGATCTCACTCATATGTGGAGTATAAACCAACACATGGACAGAGAAAACTGGACTGTGGTTACCAGGGGCCATGGGGTTAGGAAGTAGGCACAAGGTGTGAAGGGAGACATATATATGGTGATGGACAAACAAAAATCTACAACCCAAAATTTCACAACGTTAAAAACTATTAAAACATCAATAAAAAAAAGAAAAACATTACAACAATAATATACTTGAGAGTAAATTTTAAATATTATCACCACAAAAATATAATTATGTGAAGAGATGGAGGTGTTAACTAATTTTATTGTAGTTATCATTTAGCAATGTTACGTGTATCAAATCATCACATTCTACTCCTTAAATTTACATATGTTATATGTCAATAATATCTCAATAAAGCTGGAAAAAGTGAAAAAATAAACAAAAAGCAGAACAAAATGAAAAAAATCACATGGATTAAAGCTGGAAAGCACAGTAAGAATCCCCACTGCTGTAAGAGTAGCATTTTCTAATAGGTTTAAGTGTACAGTTTTTGGCTTTATTAACATTTATATCAAAAATAACTAGACACAAAATGTTGTGGTTTTACATTTAAATTTTATATTTCTATTTAAAAGAAACAGAAAAAAACCTGAAAGATGTAATGTCTCTCTTCTGGAGAATAATTTTTTAAATTCATCTACTTCAAATGGTGACTGAAATTTTGTAATATAAAAGGGGAGAAATGTCTGATTGGAGCTTTATCATCAAAATAAATACTAAAGGTATAATTTTTTTTAAATTAGAAATGAATAATCGAAGAGCATTTTGGAAATTCCCAAATATACGGAAATTCCAATACATGCTCTAAATAACAAATCAGTTCCAGAAGAAATCACAAGAGAAACTACAAAATATTTGAAATGAATGAAAATGGAAACACAACATATCAGAACTCATTGGATACAACTAAGGAAGTCATTAGAGGGAAATTTATAGATATAAACACATATGTTAAAAAAAAGATCTCAAATCAATTACTAGAACTCTCACCTTATGAAACTAAAAATAGAAGAGAAAACTAAACTGAAAGCAAGTAGAAGAAAAAAATAATCAAGATTAAAGCATAAATTAATGAAATAGAAAAATCAACAAAACCAAATTGATTCCTTCAAAAAATCAACAAAATTGGCAAAGCTTTGACTAGACTGATAGAAAAAGGCAAAAAACTCAAAATACTAAAATCAGGATTGAAAGTTACTGACTGAATAGAAATGAAAAAGTTTATAGGGGAATATTGTAAAGAAATGTATGTCAACAAATCAATAACATAGATGAAATGGATAAATTCATCAAATAACACAAACTGCTGAAACAGAATCAAAAAGAAATTTGAAAAACTGAATAGACCTATAACAAGTAAAGAGATTGAAATTGTAATCATAGAAATTCCCACAAACAAAAGTCCAGGTCCACATGACTTCATGAGTGACTTTTACTATACTTTTATAAAAGGATTAATGTCAATTATTCACAGACTTCTAAAAATAGATGAGGAAAGAACCCTTTCCAACTCATTCAACATGGAGGCCAGTATTACTCTGGTACCAAAGCCAGTCAAAGATATCACAAGAAAAGAAAATGACAGACCAATATTCCTATGAATACAAATGCCAAAATCCACACTAAAATACTGGCAAACTGAATTCTGCAACATATAAAAAGGACTCTATACCATGACCAAGGGTGGTTTAATGTCTGAAAATCAATCAGTATAATATATTAAAAGAAGAAAAAATGAAAGCCACATGACCATCTCAATAGATTCAAAAAGAGCATTTGATAAAGCTTTAATGATGAAAAATACTCAGCAAACCAGAAATAAAATGGCAATTCCTCAACCAGAGAAATGGCATCTCTGAAAAATCCACAGCTGATATTATACTTAATGGTTAAAACTGAATGCTTTCCTGCTAAGATAAGGAACAAGAAGAAAATATCCACTCTCTCCACTTATTTTAAATATTTTAAAGGAGGTTGTAGCCAGTGGAATTTGCTAAGGAAAAAATACAACTATGTTTATTTGTAGATGCCATAATCTTGTATAAAGAAAATCCTAAATAATCCACTAAAAAAATCTTTTTGATGTAATGAACAAGTTCAGCAAGGTTGCAGGATACAGGTCAATATACAAAAATCTATTTTATTTCTATACACTGACAATGAACAGACTAAAACTGTGCTAGAGAAAGTGGCAAAAGGATGAACTCAAAGCTTCAAATTTATAGCTGAAGCTTCACATTAATGACCTACAAGTTTCTTTATCTGCCCAGAAAAAAACCCTTATCTTCTGTAGCCACAGGGCTGAGATTTTATTAAGTCAAAAACAGAGTTTCAACCTGTGATTGGCTAAATTACAAAACAAATTGCAGGTTGTCTTCTCTTAAAGTGAAGAATTGTTTGGGAAGGAATGGGAACATATGGGAAGATCCCAATGTGGCTGGGGACATAAAACCCCTAAATTCTGCTGAATCTTTTTTCCAGTAGAAGTAGGCCTTCCACACTTGCCTGAGGAGATGTTACTTCTCCTTTGACTGAAGAACCTGTAATGGCCTCTCCTAAGATAGTTGTCTTGTAAGGCACTGCTGACTCTCTTCAGGACCTACCCCCATCACTCTTCTTTCCTTGCACCCCAATAACTAGACTCAAGTCCTAGCAGAAGCCAAAAGATGAGGTGGAAAGTGTGACCCATGAGAAGGTATGATACACACCAAAAGAACTACATGATTTCCCAATTTATCTAGACAGAAATCTGGGGAACATGTGTGAGAATGGATCTTAAGAGTGTGGAATAGTGTTTGAAGGAATAAAAAGTTGGATCAGGCTAAGTTTATTGGTAGGGATTCACTAAGCAGAGATTCTAGGTTCAACATTTCAGCTCGAGAGGTTAGAAAGAGCTCTAAGAGTTTGGTTGGTTCATTGGTTAGTTCGTTGGTTGTCACGGATCCAAAGGTGACTTACACTAAATTAAGTTGAAATTCCACAACTGCCTTGGTATACTGTAGAGGAAGTGATCTAAAGTCTTAAGGAGATTGGAATGTTAGAGTGGATTTATCATGTAAGGCCTGCTTACCCACTCTGGGAAAGTTCAGAGGACAAACCTTTCACCATACTTGTGAGAAACCGTATGTTAAGGAAGCCCCAGCATCTTTGAAGAGCTCTGTGATTGCTCTTGGTGTCAGGGACCAAGTTACAGAACTTAATTGCCAAAGAAAAGGTAGGCATGATTAACATAATGGAGAGTAGAGCCAAAACAGTAATCAGAATAGTTTGACTCACAGAATATATGGTGTTGGCTGGTTGATCCTAGTGTCTTTAGAAAAGAAATAGATGGGCAGTAGACTAAATTCTCACTTGATCCGCATAGCCTAGAACTGAAAAATTCTAAGTCTAGTAAACAGAAGTCTAACTTAAACCATCAAAACAGTGTCAGGGCCCCAAAATAAATTCCCAGAATTGAACCTATTTATAAACCCAGAATTCCTTGAATGACATGCCATTGCTGTGGGATTGTAAAGTGGTACAGCTGCTTTGGAAAACAATTTGGCAGTTCCTCAAAATGTTAAACATAGAGTTGCCATATGATCCAGTAATTCAACCTCTATATATAACAGAGAGAAATAAAAACTGTGTCCACATAAAAATTTGTACATGAATTTTAATAGCAGAGTCACTCATTATAGCCAAAAGGTAGAAATGACTCATATGTCCATGAACTAAAAAATGGATGAAAAAAATATGATGTATCCATATGATTGGATATATTTCAGCAATAAAAAAGAATTAAATTATGCTATGGACTGAATTGTGTACCCTCAAATTTCATTTTGAAGCTCCAATCCCCCATTTGATTAAAAGTTAAATGAGGTGATTAAGGTTAAATGAGGTCATAAGGGTGGAACCCTGATCAGATAGAACTGGTGCCTTTATAAGAAGAGGAAGAAACACCAGAACTCTCTCTTTCTCTGCCATGTGAGGACACAGTGAGAAGGCTGCAAGCCAGGAAGAGACTCCTTGACAGTACCTGACTACAACATCACCCTAATCTTGGACTTCTATCCTCCACAACAGTGAGAAAATAAATTTCTGATGTTTAAGCAACCTAGTCTATGGTATTCTGTTATGGAAGCTGGAGCTGACTAATACAAATACTGATACATGCTACGACATGGATGAACATTAAAAATATTACGCTAAATGAAATAAGCCAGGCAAAAAAGACTACACATTGTATGACTCCATTTATACGAAATTTCCTGAATAGACAAATCTATAGAAATTAGATTAGTGTTTTTCAGGGCTCAGGGGATTGGGATGTAGAATAATTGCTAATGGGTAAAGGGTTTCTTTTTGGGGTGATGAAAGTTTTCTAAAATTAGATAGCGGTAGTGGCTGCATAACTCCATGAACATACTAAAAACCCATGAATTATACACCTTAAAAGGGTATATTTTATGGTATGTGAATTATATCTTAATAAAGCTGTTATAAAAACAATTATACAAAGAGGTAGACTCAAAAATACTCTAGAATAATCAAAGTGGAATAGTAAAAATGTTTTAAGTAACAGAGGTAGCCAGGAAAATAAAAACAGTGAAATGAAAAAGAGAAGGAAAAAACAGAAAACAAACTTTAAAATTATAGACTTGTCTTGACATATCAATAATTATATAAATGTAAGTAGTCTAAATAAACAAATTAAAAGACAATATCAGAATAGATAGAAAAATCATGACCAAATAGATTAGTTTTGTATTGCTGTTGTAATGAATTGCCACACACTTAGTGGCTTAAAACAACACAAATTTATTATCTTACAGTTCTCAAGTTCAGAAGTCTGCAATGTGTTTCTGTGGGCTAAAATGAAGACATTGGCATGGCTCGGTGCCTTTCTGGAGGCTGTAGGAAAGAATCACTTCTCTTACCTTTTCCAGCTTTTAGCAGTTGTCTGCATTATATTGCTCATGGCCCCCTTCAAAGCTAGCAATGGCCAATCAAGTCCTTATCACACTACCATCTCTCTGCTTCTCTTTCTCCTGCTTCCCTCTTCAATTTATAAGGAGGCTTGTGATTATATTGGGTCCATCTGGATAATCCAAGATAACCTTAATTCCCCCTTGCCAATTAACATAGCATATTAAGAGAATCTGGAGATTAAGATGTGGACATCTTTGGGGGCCCATTATTCTGCCTACCACACTCAACTGTATAAGAGACTCATTTTAAGCATGGTGACATGGGTAGGTTGTAGGGAAAAGGATGGAAAATACATGTATACATACATATACCATGCAAACATTAAGAAAAAGAAAAGAGAAATATGTATATTAATATCAGATAAGGTAGACTGCAGAGCAAACAAAATTAGTAGGGACAGGATGAGATATTACATAATGATAAAAGTATCTATCCACGAAGAAGACATTGCAATTTTAAATGTGTATGTAAGAAAAAAAAAATAGAGCTTTAAAATACATGGAGCAAAAACTGATATGACTGAAAGGAAAAATTAAAATATCCACAATTATAGTTAGGGACCTCAGTGCTCTCTATAATTGACAGAGATCTGCAAGAATGTAGAAAACTGAACATCAACATCAACCAACAGGATCTAGTTGAAATTTTATAGAGTATACCATCCAACAAAAACAAAACACATATTCTTGTCAAGGAGGAGGGTGAAAGGGATAATTCGGTACATGTGTGTGGTGATGGGTTGTAATTAGTATTTTGGTGGTGAACATGATGTAGTCTATGCAGAAATAGAAGTACAATGATGTACACCTGAAATTTTTACAATGTTATAAACCAATGTTACTGCAATAAACAAAAAATTAAAAAAAAATAAAAATAAAAAATAAAAAAATAAAGATCTGAAATCATATAGAATATGGTCTGTCACCCAAATAGAATTAAGCTAATAATCAGTAACATACTAGAAATCAAGCTAGAAGACAACCGGAACTTCTCCAAACACTTGGAAATTAGGCATACATTTCTAATTATTTCATGATTCAAAGAGTAAGTCTCAAGGGAAATAAAAATATACATTGAACTGGATGAAAATGAAAATACAACATATCAAAATATGTAAAGTGTAGCTAAAGGGCTGCTTAGAAAGAAATTGAGGTATTAAATGCTTATATTAGAAAAGAAGAAAGGTCCCAGATCAGTAATATTTCACCTCAAGAAACTAAAAAGTGGAGCAAAATAAAGGAAGCAGAAGGAATGAAATAATAAAGAGCAGAAATCAATGAAATTAGAAAGAGAAAAATGATTAAGAAAATCAATCAAACCCAAAACCTATTTCTTTGAAAATATCAATAAAATTGATAAACCTCTAGCAAGACCAACAAATGAAAAAAAGTGAGAAAATACAAATTACCAGTATCAGGAATTAAAAAGAAGAATGTTGTTGTAGACCCTGCAGACATCAAAAGGCTGAGGGAATAATATGAACAGTTCTATGCACTTAAATTTGACAATTTAGATGAAATAGACCAATTCCTTGAAAACCACAAATGAGCAAATGGCCCAAGATAAAATAATATGAATAGTCCTATAACTACTAAAGAAATTGAAATTATAAGATAAACAACTTCCAAAAAATAAATCTTCAGGCCCAGATGGGTTCACAGGCAAATTTTACCAAACATTTAACAAAAAAATAATACCAATTCTACACAATCACTTCCAGAAACAGGGGAAGAAGGAATACTTCTCAACTCATTTTATGAGGCCAACATTTCCCTGATGCTAAAACCAAAGACAATACAAAAAAAAAAAAAAAAAACATTAAGACTATAGACCAATATGTCTTATAGATATATATGAAAACATTCTCAACAAAATATTATCAAACTGAATCCAGCAATATATAAAGAATTATACGATATGACCAAGTGGAATTTATTCAACAAATACAAAGCTAGTTCAATATTCTAATATAAAACAACGTAATCCAGTATATTAACATGCTAAAGAAGAAAAAACACACGAACATATCAATTAACACAGGAAAGACATTTGACAAAATCCAACACACATTCAGTTTAAAACCTCTTAGCAAACTATGAATAGAGGAAAACTACCTCAACTTGATGGAGAATATCTCTAAAAAACCTACAGTTAACATTATATTTAATGATGAAAGACTAAAAAGTTTTCCCTCTAAAATCAGCAACAAGGTAAGTATGTCCACTCTTATCTCTCTTATTCAAGATACTAATGAAATTCTAGCCAATGCAATAAGGTAAGTAAAGGAAATAAAGGGAATACAGATTGAAAAGGAAAAAAAATAAAATTATCCCTATTTTCAGGCGACATGATTGTACATGTGGAAAATATTTAAAAATTTACCCAAAAAAATCTTTTAGAACTAATAAGTGAGTTTAGCAAGGCCACAGGATACAAGGTTAACACACAAAAATTAATTTTATTTCTATATACAAACAATGAACATGTGGAAACTGAAATTAAAAACAATACCAGTTACAATAGTTGAAAAAAAACAAAGAATACCTGGGTATAAAAGTAACAGACCATGCTACAAGAACTGTATGCTAAAAACTACAAAACGCTGATGAAAGAAATAAAAAACTAAATAAATCAATAGACACAAACTGTTCATTGATTGGACAATTCAACATAACAAAGATGAAAATTCTCCCAAAATTGATAAATAGTTTTAGCAGCATAACTATCAAAATCCCAGCATGTATTTTTGTAGATATAGACAAGCTTATTCTAAAGTTTATGTGGAAAGATAAAGGAATTATAATAGCTAAAACAGTTATGAAAAACAAAAATAAAGTTGGAGAAATCACAGTACCCAATTTTAAGACTTACTATATGGCTAAAGTAATCAAGGCAGTGTGGTATTGATGGAGCATGAGATACATAGAGTCATGAAACAGGATAGAAAATGAAGAAATAGATCTACATAAATAGAGCCAACTGATATTTTTGCAAAGGTGCAAAATTCAATAAAGAATAGACTTTCAACAAATGATGTTTGAACAATTATACATCCATCTATAAACAAACAAAAATAAACCAATATTGACCTATACCTTACATCCTATACAGAAACTAACTCAAAATGGATTATATATCTAATTATAAAACTGTAAAGCTTTTAGATGAAACATAGGAGAAAATCTTCAGGATCTAGGGCTTGGTAAAGTGTTCTTAGAAATGCCACCAAAAGAATTATCCAAAAAATAAACAAAATCAATACATTAGACTTCATCAAAATTCAAAACTTTGCTTTATGAAAGACTATGTTAAGAGGATAAAAGGACAAACCACAGACTTGGAGAACATATTTGCAAACAACATATCCAAAAAGGACTTGCATCTAAAATATTTAAAGAATAGTTAAAACTAAACAGTAAGAAAAGAAACAATTCAATTAGAAAATGGGCAAAGGACATGAACAAACAATTCACTGAAGAACACATGAAAATATATTCAACTTCACTAGTCATTAGGGAAATGTGATTTAAAACCACAGTGAGATACCATGGCATATCTATTAGAATATCTAAAATGAAAATACTGATAACAGCAAGTGCTGACTAAGATTAAGAACTATATCTCTCATGCACTGCTGTTAAGAATGGTAAATGATACAACTACTCTGGAGAACAGTTTGGCAGTTTTTTACAAACCTAAACATACACTTACTGTATAACCCCGAAATTCCACTCTGGCATCTAGGTAAATGCTGAAGAGAAATCAAAACGTGTCCACGCAAAAACTTATACCTGAATTTTCATAGCAGCTTTTATTTGTAATATCCAAAACATGGGAACAACCTAAATGCCCTTTAGTGGGTGAATAGATAAATAAACTGTGGTATATCCATACGATGGAATAGTACTCAGCAATAAAAATGAACTAACTATTGATACATACCACAATTTGCATAGGTCTCAAGGGCATTATGCTAAGTGAAAAAAAAAAATCTGAAAAGGTTACATTTATATAATATCCTCAAAATGACAAAATTATAGAAAGGAGAACATACCAGTACTTGCCAGAGTGTTAGGGATGGGAGGAATTTGTGAAGAAAAGGTGTAGCACAAAAAGTATTTTTTTTTCTGGTAGATGATGGAACAGTTCTGAATCTTGGTTGTGGTGATGGTTACACAAATATATATATTATATATAATACATATATTATATATGTGTAATAAAATTTTATAGAATTATACAAACACACATACACATACGAATGAGTACATATAAAAACTGGCAGAATCTAAATAAAGTCTGTAGTCTAGTTAATAGCATTATACCAATGTCAGTTTCCTGCTTTTGATAATGTACTATAGTTTTGTATGATATTATCATTGAGGAAAGCTGGGTGAAGGGTACACAGGAATGCTCTATATTATTTTTCTAACTTCTTGTGAGTCTAAAAATAGTTCAAAATAAAAAGTTAAAAAAAAGACTTCCTCTTGAGATGCATTGAAGCACAATTGGCTGGCTCCGTGAGAAAAACAATCAAAAAGGACTTATCTCAGGTTTTTCATGTGTAACACATTTTGGAGGAAATCATCTTATGATCTACCAAATCTTGACTTCTCATGCTATTCATTGTCATGAATGTTGATTCACAATTGAGAAATAGGTTTTTGCTTCATTTTGTTTGATATACAAATAACTCTTTGGCTTTGGCAAGTACAATTACAAATCCTTCAGAACCCTCTCTGGAAAAAACATGTGCTCATTCTGCAGCCATTGAGCTGAACCTCCCATCAGAGCCCGCTCTCAGGCGAGACATTCAGGAAATTTCATTGTAAGTCTCAACCAGCTCTGTAATCTCTGACTTGCCCACAGAGATGCAACAGCATTGATCTAGTCTAAAGTCAGAAAAGAGAAGTTAACCCCATGATTGGCACTGCTCACTTTCTGTGCTGTTCATAGTTATCTTCATAGGTTGTTGGCTAGGTATGGAATATGTGCATTATACACTTCTGGCTAGTTAGTAAGCAAGCAGGATGTGTGAAGTCATTAAAATTCCCTTTCCATTACCCTGTATTGTCTCTCTTTTTGCTCCTGTGGGGGATCAGAATTTGCCATCCCAAAATGTGTCTATTTGGCTTGATTATTTTTATTTTTTGCTGAGGCAGATTCGCCCTGAGCTACCATCGGTGCCAATCTTCCTTATTTTGTATGTGGGTTGCCACCACAGCATGGCCACTGATGAGTGGTGTAGGGTCCATGCCCAGGAACCAAACTCAGGCCACCAAAGTAGAGCATGCTGAACTTAACTACTAGGTCACGGGGCTGGCCCCTTGATTATTTTTAAGACCAAAAGACTCTGAACAAACTTTGACCTTTCTCCTAACTGCCTAAAAGAATTTAAGATAGAAGGCCTGTCCCAGGACAGACCATCACCACAGAAAACTATGGGTATGTTAAACCGGGAGGATCCTTGCTACGCATATTTTTATCAAAAAGTTCTCTCTCTTGGTTCACGTTGTCTATATATAGCCCAGCAAACATTTGTTTACCAAACATTTGCTTTTCCATCTCCATGTAAATTGCCTTCCTCTCCTTTGAAGTCCGAAACCACTATCCCCAACATCCTCCTTTGTCTTTAGCTGAAAATGGTATTTAAGGTGGTGGCTTCCTCCATTTTGGCAAGTTACTCAGTTTTGCTGGGGTTCTCCCGTGTATATATGTTATTCAACTTTATTTGATTTTCTCCTGTTATTCTATCTCATGTCAATTTAATTCTTAGACCATCCAGAGGGACCTAGAGGGTAGACAGATAGTTCTTCCTCCTCTACATGCTCATTGCCCTTTTTTCAATCACGTAATACCTTCTGAAGTGTCAATCTTCCTTGTTTGAGAAAAATCTAGCAGCTGGCTGATAAATCTAGTTCATAAACTCATTTACTGAATTGTCATTTGCTTAGCCTTTTACCACTCTCAGGAACATTTATATTTCACGAAATAGGAATTTAGAGAGGCAGTAAGTAATCTCTGGTAATAGATTACTAATAGCAGCATTTCTGGTTGGAGGCAGACACATAGTAGGGCTAGGAGACACATCAGTCTCAAAATAATATGCCCAAGCTGTTGCCAGTTTGTAAGTCTAATTCTAGTAGTGTGTTATCATTTAATGCCCTCAAAAATTATCGTCAAGTATTATTTTCCAATCTTAAGCAGTAATTTTGACCAAGTGGAAAACTGCCTGGAGCTCTAGCGAATAATTTCTCAATCTTCTAGGACACTCACATTCACAGCTGCAGAAAGAAAGACCTAAGCACAGAGTCAGCCAACAGCAAATTCTCCCTGTCCCTAGGGCTCTACAATTCAGTAAATGCCTAGTCTCTACTAAGCACCAGTTTTAGGCTAAACTTTACTATTAGGGAAACAGAGATGGTTAAATTTCCTCCCACCCAGCCTCAGAAGCTGGTTAAATGATCAGCCTCCTCCTCAGTTACTTGCTTGATGAATGGAGAAAGGGGAGCAGATTGGGAAGAAAACACTTGATCTGGAGCTTTCAAGTCTGCCGAGAAGGGCTTTCTTCATAATCCCGCCAAAACACAATTTATGGGGAAGATCAGTCTGAGGAGCACTGCTGACCCCAGCAATTTTGGAGGTTCCCAAAGCCCTGCAGCTGCCTAGCCTGCCTGGGTTTCATACACTGTCCCAATTCTCAGCCACTTTGGAACAGCTTCAACAGGTGAGAGGAAAAGTCCCACCTATACTTGTGGTCAGAGAGATTAGGCAGAGCTGCTTTCAATAACTAACATTATGGTGCCACTTGGCAAACATAATATGCAGATAGTGCCATCCTGTGAGTCATGCTCATATAGTCTACAGCTGTTAGTTACATTTTGTTTCTGGAAAATAAAGCTAGTAATACAATAAAGTCTTTATCCTGATATTTCACTGTAAAAATCTTCATTGAGTCATTTTTTACTAAAAGGGAATTTAGTATTTCCAACTCTTTAATCTGGGGGAATTCAGTATATACAAAATACACTAATTTGCTCACATCATGAGAAGGTATCAGTATGACTAGATCTCACTGATATCGTAGATAGCTTATACTAACTTCTTTAAATGTATATAATTTTTATATATTCTGAAGAATCTTACATACTTAAGAATCAAACTCCAACTGTGAAATTACCGGCCTTTATAAAGGGCAAGAGTTAGTTATTTTATTATTTCAAGTAAGGAAAATGGAAGGAATTCCTCTAACAAAGACAGCACAACACTTGGAGCCCTTTCCTAAAATATTTCTCATGTTCTCAAATTAAAAATACATCCAAGGAAATGTTCATCGTAAATTGAGAATCAGCCCCTCTGAGATTTGACAGCTGTGCTAGCTTCTAGGGCTTGATGAAAATCCTTTTGTGCCATTTTAAACCCTCAAGTCCCACCCCAGAATGCATGCATGGGAAATGTCCCAATCAAAGGAACATGTCAAGTCTCATTTTATGAAAAGATTTAGGCATTTAAATGTATTTAGCATCTGAATGCCACTTAATTTGATTGACAAAACCCTGGATTTAAAATTTTAAGATTTCCTCCCACTGCTCACAATAACACAAATGCGTTTAATCAAACACTCTTAATTTTAACATAGATTTGTTAGGAGCAGTATTTCATTTAAGTCCGGAGTGCTGGTTTATGTCAACAGCATATTAAATTGTAGAGAAAGGAGATTTCTACCTAGACGGCCACACTTCCTTACACAAAGCATGCAGCAGTTTCAGTGAATATTTTAACCACTTAAACTTATAAATAGATATTACCTCACTGGAGTCTCCATTCTTCATAACAATACATCCCTCAAAAGGTAGTGTGTTAGCAGATTCAGGATTACATTTTCCATGGAAGCAGCAGAAATTCACATTGTCGTTTTCAATTCACAGATTTTTAAGTTCTATTTTTTAATGTATGAAGAGAAAGACAAGAACCTTACCCTTTCTAACCAGATATCCTGTAGAGAACTGCAAGCTTGTACAGCTACAAGAGGAAGTTACATAGTTTATTCAGCAAAACAGGAAAAAAAACAAAATTGTTTCCCTCTAATGGGACGTAGAACTGTTCGTCAGCATCACTCAGTTGTTTAGGAAAGCATTCCCCTCAGAGGATATTGTGGGCAAAGAAAATTGAAATTTTGGCTTTGATAAATTCAGAGTTTCCATGATTTTGTACATTTCACTCAGAAACAATATCTGACTTTAATTTGCCACATATTACCATAGTTTTCTCAGTCTATTCTTAAAGTTTAAAGTGCAAAAAAACCCAGCTTAACTGTTAGAATTTTACTATGTTGTTTAAAAATAAAATAAAAAGCTGTAATGTCTTTAAAATGCTGATCATTTTTTTAACAGAGAACATTAAACATTGCTTTTTACTGTCCACATGTTTTGCTCCTTACCATGACTTCTTCCTGCTTCGCAGTCTTGGAAGGCATCCACTTCTTGGGGGAATTTATTTGAACTACTCTTAAGGCTATCTGGAGGCTATTCCACAGCTTGCTAAACTTACAGAAGATACTATACTTCCAGACATCCTTAGATCTGATGGATGCAATGGCTGCTGTTTCTATCTAATGACATGAAAGGTCACGTGTCTTTGCTATGGTACTTGGAAAGAGAATGTGTCAAAAATGCACTGAGCTTCCTGCTATGCACACACCCATCTTATTCTGTCATCGTCGTCTTCTTTCTTTTTTTCTTTGTGTGTATGCATGTGTGCATGTGAGTCAAATATGATTTTTAGGCTAGCTATATGAGATAAATATTTCCAAGACATATTGAAGTCATTAGACCACATTGCTATGCTCTGCCATATTGTCTGTTTCAAGTGTTAAAGGATGGTAATAATAGGAACCTCCTATAGGAAGGTGATAATAAGAATCAGGGAAAATGTTATTGGGTCACCAAAATGGAATAATTTGAAGTCACTAGAAACTCTATGCTTAACAATGTCTCCCATAAAGATGAATAAAATTCTTCTTTGAGGTATTCCTTTGGGTTAAGCATTTCCCTCTTCATACACTTGTCTTTGAAATGATAATTTTAACACATTAAATCCTTAATACCATATTGCAAATGTGTTGTTTGGGTAACCTTGGGCATGGGTAGAAGAGAAATAAATTGCCTAAAAATGGAGAAAGTTGTTCAAAAGCAGTGGTAAAGATTTCAAAAACAAACTCTCAGGATTTCATGACCTTGACATTGACTGTTCTTAGTAGAAGGATTCACTAACAGCCATTCAACAAACGTTTGTCTGATAACATCATTAAATGCAGAAAGAGCAAAGCTTTCAAACCAAAAAGTGGGTGAAATATTTGAAGTAGGTCACATTAATTCCTCCTCAAAATATTACCTTTACTGTTGATATAGTTATAGTTTGAGGGTGTAAGATTTTAAGTGGCTCTCTGGAAACTTCTTTTGCTTTTGGGTCTTTTCCTTTCTAGATTGTTACAGACCTGTTTATATGGAAGACAAAATCAAATGATCATGATATTATTATAAGCCATGAGGCCCCAATAAATCTTAGCATAGAGGAGTAATGTAAACAAAGCCAGGGCTGCTGGATATGGTTGGGCAGTGCAAAAAAGTGACCATCTAAGATGTGTATGGGAGCTCAAATTTAAGCCAAGTAGTGAGCCTAAGCACAGTGGTGCTTCACCTGGAGAAAGATGTATAATTTTATAGTTCACAAAAGGCAAGCTTTTTACCCAGAGAACTATGTTAGACCGAAAGGAACACACTTTTTCTAATTTTGTAAAGAAACCAGATGGACTAGAGATGGCCCTGATCAAATATATTATTTCTAAAAATCTTCTGAAAATAGTGTACATATCGATTGGGGAAGGAGTGAGTCTGAAGGCAAGGAAATCAGTCAGGAATATTGTAATAATCAAAGCATGAGTTGTTAAGGATTTGGAATTAGGAAGTGTCATGAAAGGGTCATGAGCAATTGAAAATTGGAGTTGAGAATGAAAGACTCAATACAAGGAAGTAAGTTAGGTTCTTAGAAAAGAATAGACTGAATTGTTATCCCATCAAAAGGAGGTAATCAGGAGATCTGCTGCTTTAAAGAGTAAGTCTGATGATTATACAGTACTGTTGCCTGACAATGAGACTGAGAAGCTAATCAAGTTTACCTTCTCCCCATCCTAGTTTCTAGGACATTCAGAGCTGAATTTAGTGTTTCAAATCCCTTGTTCTACATCCCTACCACAGTCCTCTCTTGTTCTTCCTCTAAATCAGAAGATCTTAATCTTGATTCTGTGGATGAATCTCAATAGACCCATAAAACTCTTGAAATTGTGGACAAACTGTGAATGGGTTTTTATTGCTAATATAATATTTATTTTAACTGTAATGTTTTAGAAATCTTTTTATTGTAAACTCCCTTCAAATTTCATTTTGGGGAAATGAGTACGCGACGTAAAAAGATGAATAGATGATTGCTAGATAGATAGGTAGATGATAGATAGATAGATAGATAGATAGATAGATAGATAGATAGATAGATAGATGATAGATAAGCATTACCGTAATTTGGAAGTGAAAAAACAGACTTCGAGTCATTATTTCAAGAATCAAACAAATTAGAAGTAAAGTTCAACTAGGCACAGACTCAAACTCAGTACTCAGAAATTTGGTTTAAGCAAGAGGGAATGGGAATGATGGAAATTCTAAAGAAAAAACAAAGGCTCACAGCCTAGCCTAAAGAATTAATTCCATATCAGCAACATAGGAAAATTGTGACCAGTGTTCTGAGAAGAAAGAATTCCTGAACTCCTATAACCTACTGGGTGTGAGTAAACAATATTTGGTAAAGTGCGTGCTAAAGAGCCAAAGAGGAACAAGAAGGAAGGCCACTTCACTGTGTCCCTGCAGACTTTGGCAGATCAGATTGGTAGTTACAATAGGAAGGAATGAATTAGAGAGATATTACAAAGGAAGAAACAACTGGATTTTATGTCTAATTGATTTGGAGGCCTGAAAGAGATGGAGGAATCAACAGTTACTATATTTTGAGCCTAGGTCACTAGCTGAATGATGGTATCATAAAAAGAAATAGGCCAACATTCATCTATTCAACAGGTATTTATTAAGTAACTAGTGCTTGCAAGGTGCTGTGCTCAGTGGTACAGTGATGAATAAGTCATAACCCTTGTTTTCAAGGACTTTTTTTTAACATATTGGGATTTTTGTTCCTACTAGAAGGAACATGATTATAGAGAAACTCTTTCACTTCTTAGAAGAGTAGACAAGGAAGAAAGAGGAAAAAAAGCTCAAGGATAGTTTACCTAACAACCAAAAGCTAATTTGTTCATATAAATGTATTGGACACACGTAAATTGACACACATCTTTCCTCTAATTTGAATGAATGTATCCCATAAAATACCTTTATCTGAGCCGACCCTGCCCTTGCTTTCACAGATTTATATGGCTGAAAAACAATTTGTCACTGAAAATCTGCTAACAAATTCTAATATTGTTCATCTTTTTCAGGG
This sequence comes from Ceratotherium simum simum, assembly GCF_057802395.1. Classification (NCBI taxonomy): domain Eukaryota; kingdom Metazoa; phylum Chordata; class Mammalia; order Perissodactyla; family Rhinocerotidae; genus Ceratotherium; species Ceratotherium simum. The sequence goes on from NC_141940.1 coordinate 66,875,068, forward strand.
GGTAAAAGAGGTAGCCTGCTAGCCCCCTTTAAACAACATTGATTTCTTCTTAGCACCATTAAATAATGAGATGTGCAGAGAAATTTGTGGCATTGCAATATTGCATTCGTTGAAATGGTTTATTAGAAGCAATTGAGCTAGTTTTATTGGTGTTTTAACCAGACCAGAACAAGCTAGTCTGCCTCAAGCCCTCTCACAGATTTCTGTGAAACTCAACTTTGAGGATCCTTTTTTCACACTCCGTACAGTTTATGATGAGCTTTCAAGACATTTGTAGTTGTTTCTCAAATTTGCATCATCAACTCAGAGACAATTTTTTCTTCTACTTTTAAATAACTTCCAAGTCATTTAAAAAACTAAGCTATAGTTTCTCATGGAATGCTGAAGCTTTCACATATATGTTTAAAGCCATTAATTTAGGCTTTTAGGAATTCATTTTAGAATGAGGATTTATTTAATTATCGCCTGGATGGTAAGTCCTATTTAAATGAAAAATCTGTTAATTTATTTTCTTTTTGTTCCTTGGAAAACTGGCTAAGATGAATTTGTTTCTGTACAAATGTACTTAATTTGTTAATTAATTCCACAAATACTTTTTGAACACCTACAATGTACCAGAAACTTTTAGGTGGACGATGAAGACAGAGATTAAAATCACAAGATCTTTGAGGAAACTCAAAGTCTAGCTCTACAATGAGAATTCAAAATACATATATTATCTCATGTAATCCTTAGAGCAACCTTATATGAATATTATTATCCCCATGTTACTGATGAGGAATGTGAGGCTTAAAAGCATCCTCAAACAACTTGTCCAAGGTTACACAACTATAAGTAGTTTAGCCAGGATTTCAAACCATATCCATTCAAGAGTCTTTTCACTAAACTACACTGCCTCTTTCTTGAGAACAATACTTTGCTTTTTTTAATACCTTATATAATATTCAACATGAAGCTCAGTGTAGCATAATCAATTGCATATTAACTAATTTATTAATATCCATCAGCCACATGAAAAAACTCACTTTGGCATGTGAGCAAAAAGCAGCCGTTTTGGGTTACACACCAGCTGCACAGCCTCTTTTAGCTTCTTGGTGAAAGGCTATCTCTTTTCAGGCAGGGAAGCGTGTAATGTGAGATGTAAGGCCTCAACAACAACAACAAAAAAGAGAGGAGACCCTCTCAGAGGGCTCTCCAGGTGCCCTGTGAATAATCTCAAGCACTTTTGTGTGAGGGACACCTGGGGCATGGTCAGACCTTCAGATTTACTCCATCTTCTCCTACTGATTCACTTCTAGAACCAACATTTCCTAAGCCTAAGCACTCTGGTAGGTGCCAGATATTCAGTGATGAATGAAAATATAGTCCCTGACTTCAAGGGATTTACAATTTAATCAGATTGTTAACAGTCTACTTCTCCTTGTATATCAGTTATACCTCAATAAAGCTTAAAAATAATCAGTCTACTTTATAAAAGTTGTGTGACTTCCCTGATCTGGAGGACCTATTGATACAGCATGGACCTAGTTTTAGGAGGAGCTGAGTTTTCAGGAATGATTTTATGGTCCTCCAAAAATAGTGCCTCCTCCAAATGGTCCTCCTTCAGTAGTGCCTAAAATGCCAAAAACTGGCAGTCCAGCTCTCCAACTAAAGATTTTTATTTCAATTAAAATGCCAACTACCTTGCCTTGGGTAACAGTTTAAGATGTGGTCTGTGAGCTCCTTAAGGGTAGGAATCCTATCTAATTCATCCTTAGTACCTAACCCAGTGTCTTGTACAAAGTAAACACTATACATGAGGAATGAATAAACAAGTCACTCATTCTTCAGCATAAATAAAGGACAAGTTCTGAATGTAAAGAAAAGCAGCATATAAACACCCTTAGGGCAGAAGTTGGGGGACAACCAAGCAGAAGAGGAGTTGAAACAAACTTAACCTTCTTTGCATTTTGACAAGAGTTCAATTCTGGTTTGATAAGATATCACAAAACTTCTTTAAGCTCCACTAACCCTCTCTGGCTCTAAAACTTCCCTCTGTGGCCCAGTCAGAGACCATGATCTGTACCTCAGTGACCTTGGGCTGCCCAAGAGAGCACTTCTTTTGTTCTTTCCCTAGAAGTATATATTCTGAAAGGCCACCAATAGCCCACAGTAAAACATATCATGTATTGGAAAACAATGAGTTCATCATTCTCATGCCCACATTTGTACCTCGTTCTTGCTCCAAGAATCTAAAGGGATCATTGGGTATCCAAAATAAATAAGAGAAAGGAAATAAGTTCCTGCAATTTAGTATATTGCTTATTACCCCATGACCACAGTTTAGGAGGGCTCCAGAACAGTCTATTCACAAGAGGGGAAAGGATGATGTAGGTTTGTTCTATTTGTCTTTCAGAGAAATCTACTCAGTATTTCCTCCAGAGGGAAATGCAGAGGGGAAGTGATAATTTGGGGTTCTTATGATGGAATTTAGCTTGGTTTGATCTCTTTCCACACAGTTAATATCCAAACAGATGTCAGCACTTTTTGTAGACCTCTCTAAGACCCTGGTATTTGCAATATGTATGATTCTAATATTTAAAATGAGTATTAGTCAGGATCTTGGTTTTGGTGGAAAAGTTTCTAGGTTAAGTACCAAACCGTAATTCCTAATAAGAATGCTGGTCTGTGCAGGGCCTGGGAACCATTAGAGCCACTTATAATTAATGAGCTAGTGATGGTCCTGCTGACTCTTAAGGACCAGGTGTTAATATTAAAAAGTGATTTCAGCTTCATTCCATAAGAGCAGGAAAAATATAAGTACAAGATTTCATGAGGCTCTTTGTTATCCCAAACAACTTAAAAAAAGACTCAAGATCAAGGGGACAGAAATAGGAAGTACAGGAAAAGAGCAAAGTATGTAAGAATTTAGCTTTAACTCATGGACCTGGACATTTAAGATAGGTATATTTTATTTTCTGTATATTGTACATCAACTTACAAAATAACCCTATTTGTGACAAAGAAAAGAGAATTCAGCTTTTGCTAAAGCCAGCATTTCAAGCCAGTGGGGTAATATTAAGTAAGTGGATATTTACATAATTTTGGTACAGCAAAAACAAGACATCAAATGCAGAATTTTTAAAAGAGAAAAGAATGATAGGATTGACTACTTAAAAATTACAAACTTATGTGCATTAGAAAATATTATAAGAAAATTGAAAAGCAAATGGCTAACACTGGGAAAAATATTTCCAATTAATATTTGGGTTATATCATTAATGAACAGCTCTTATAAATCAGTAAAAAAAGTTTAAAGTTTCAATAGAAAAATGAAAATAAGATGTGCAGAAATTAAAGGAGATAGGAAATGATAATAGCCGTTATACATTTGAAAAAGTCTTTGTCCTCATGCTCAATTAAAGAAATGAAAATTAAAACAAATGAGTAACTTTTGCACTTGGAAACATGTAGTAGATGTGCTTTTCTCTATTTCTCCCACTAAGTATAACAAAAAACCCTGGATGTTATATATGAAACAAACAGAAAAAGTCTCTGAAAGATATAAAGAAGAAGGCACATGGTTTAGAGACTCCAGGACCTGAGGAACAACAGAGCAGTGAGTTCCCTAGAGTTTTTTTGTTTTTTTGCCTCATATATCCTGGATTTGGTGTTAGAGAAACAGAACCCAGAAACATCAATGGGTGCACATTAGAAAAGATCCACAAAAAGCCTCCTCTCTCAAGCCAAAGGACCAGAAAATGGGCTTAGTAGTAAGACAGAAAACTTTTAGACAATTAACATTCCTTCTCTAGTCAAAAGTCACAGAAAAAACTGTGGCCCTAACTCTACCTCTGCCAGCAAAGGACAAGTGGGAAGCCTAGATTTTCTCCCTCACCAGCTCTAATGAGGTGCTTCAACCCCCCACCCTCACTCCACCCAACTGGTGTGGTGTCAGAGAAAAAGGGAGTCAGGATTTTATCGTCATTGAGCAGTAAGAAGCCTCCTCCCACCCGTAGTGTCAATAAAGACCACATTTGAAGCCTGGACTTCCACAGAGACCTGATAGTAATGAGGCAACCCTCACCTTTCTAGCCAGGGTGGAATCAGAGGAGGACTAGTGGAGAGTCAGGACTTTCACTAGTAGTAACAAGGGTACCATCCCTCACAGTCCCAATGGAGGCCACATGGGATCAGAAACAAGGCAATCGTCACCCCCAAGTGTCAAAGGAGGTAGAGTGGGGAACCTAAACTTCCACCTCACCTGTCAGTAATAATATAGCATCACCTTTCCCACACTGGAATGGGGTCAGAGGAGGCCTAAAAGGAGAAGATTTAAATAAGGTCCAACGTCTCATAACATAATAACTAAAATGTCCAGGTTTCAATAAAAAAGTACTCATCATACCAATAGCCAAGAAAATCACATGAATGCATAAAGGCAAAAAGAGATGCCAACACTGAGACGACACAGAGGTTAAAATATTCTGACAATTATTTTAAAGTAGGCATCATATAAATACTTCAATGAGTAATTATAAACATATTTGAAACAAATGAAAAAAGTGAAAGCATCAACAAAGAAACAGAAAGTCTCATAAAAAATAGAATATATAAAGAAGATTCAAATGGAAATTTTAGAACTGAAAAAATAAAATAACTGAAATAAAAATCTCAGGGGATCACCTCAAAAACAGAATAGAAAGGACAGAGGAAAGAATCAGTAAACTTAAAGAGGGAACAATAAAAAATACACAATATAAATAACAAAAAAATAAACTGAAAAAATTTAAAAAAATACTCAGGAACCTATAGGACAATAACAAAATTTCTAACATTCATGTCCTTAGAGTGTCACAAATACATAAAAATGGAATTCTAAAAAAGGTAAAATAATCCACAGAGAGGGAGGAAAAATAAAAGAGCAACAGAAAATAGAGGGAACAAACGGAAAACAAAAAGTAAAATGGCAAAATTAAGCTCTAATATATCAACAATTCTGCTGAATACAAATGGTCCAAATATCCCAATTAAAACACAGAAATTGGCAAGGTGGATAAAAAAATACATGACAAGTATATTCTACCTATAAGAAACTCACATCAGTTGTAATGATACAGGCAGGTTGAAAGGAAAAGGATGGAAAAAGATATACTATGTAAACATTAATCAAAAGAAAGCAGGAGGGATTGACTTCCAGAATGGTGGAGTGAGGAGTACAGCAGACATTCTCCCCTACAAAAAAACTCTTTGACTGGAAAAAAATATACAAATGTTCATTTAAAGAATCTGGAAATTTTCTGAAGGACATACAGCAAATGGAGTCACATTCACTCAAAGAAAATCTACTAAATCTCATTATTGCATAAAACATAAACCATTCAACAGTAAACATAATAGAGTTGACCTGATTAAACTAATACCAGAGGAATTAGTTTAGGAACTGATGAAACTAATGCTAGAGGAAAAAAAGGACATTTTATAATGATAAATGGGTAAATCCATCAGGAACATATTACAATTTTACACATATAATCACCTATAAACAGAGTCTCAATGTACATGAAACAAAAACTGGTAGACTTGAAGAAAGAAATAAGCAAGTCAAGGTAATAGCTAGAAACTTCAATACCCAACTTTCAATAAGGGATAGAACACAAGGCAGAAGATCAACAAAAATATAGAAGACTTAAACAACACTAAAACAACTATATGTACAGTTATTTTTAGAACATTCCACCCAATAAAAGCAGAATACACATTCTTCTCAAGTGCACATGGGACATACTCCAACATAGAACATATGTTGCACCATAAAACAAACCTGGATAAATTTACAAAGATTGATATCATGCAAAGTATATTCTCAGAACAAAATGGAATAAAATTAGAAAAAGACAATGGTAGGATATTTGGGAAAGTCACAGATATGTGGAAATTTAAAAGCACATTCCTGCATGACTAATGAGTCAGAGAATAAATCCCAAGGAAAACTAGAAAATACTTTTAGATGAATGAAAATAAAACCCTAACTTAACAAAATTTATTGGACACAACAAAAGTAGTACTTAGAGGGAAATTTATTGATGTAAACACCTATATTAGAAAGAAGTAAGATCTGAAATCAATGACCTAACTTTCCACCTTAAAAAACTAAGAAAAGAAGAACAATGTAAACCTAAATCAAGCAGAAGGAAGAAAATAATAAAAATTAGTGGAGAAATAAATGAAACACAGAATAGTAAAACAGGAGGGAATATCAACAAAACCAAGGGCTGGTTCATTGAAAAGATTAAAAGAGTAACAAGCTTTTAGCTAGACTGACCAAGAACAAAGAAAGATAATTCAAATTACTAAAATCAGAAGTGAAAGAGTAGTCATCACCACTGAACTTAGAGAAAAAAATGAATTATAATAAAATGAAATACCTATGGGCCAACAAATTAGATAACCTAGATGAAAGGGATAAATTCCTAAAATGACACAAATTAAACTGACTCTAGAAGAAAATAGAAAATCTGAATAGACCTATAACAAAGAAAAGGAAACAGTATAAAATTTACTGAAAAGTTAAATAAAATCTCACCACAAAGCAAAGCCCAGGAATAGTTTCACTCGTGAAATCTACCAAATTTTAAAGAAGAATTAACACCAATCCTTCACAAACTCTTGTAAAAAATAGAAAAATGAGGGAACATTTCCCAACTCATTCCACAAGGAGGCCAGTATTATCTTGATACTAAAACATGACAAAGATACCACAAAAAAAGAAAACTACAGATTAATATCCTTCATAAATACAGACGCCAAAATTACCACAAAAATGCTAGCCAACTAAATTCAGCAACGTATAAATAAGACTAAACATTATAACCAAACAGAATTTTTCTCAGGAATGCTAGCTTGATTTTACAACTGAAAATCAAAGTACTTCATCATATGAATAGAATATGGGGGAAAAACACAGTCTCATCTCAGTAGATGCAGAAAAATTATTTTACATAATCCAACACATTTTCATGATAAAAATCTTAGGAATAGAAGGAATAAAAGGAAACTAGCAATAGAAGGAAACTTCCTCAACCTAATAAGGGGCATATATGAAAAAAACACACAATAACATCATACTAAATGTTAAAAGACTGAATATTTTCCTTCTAAGATCAGAATGTATCCACTTGCCACTTCTATTCAATATTGTCCTGGAGATTCTAGCCAGGGAAAATAGGCAAGGAAAAGAAATAACAGTCACCTAGATTGGAAAAGAAGAGTAAAACTCTCTCTAATTGAAGATGACTTGATCTTGAATATAAAAATCCTCAGGAATACACTAAACACTATTTGAATTAATAAATGAGTTTAGCAAGTTTGCAGGATATAGGATCAAATCCAAATTAAATATATTTCTATACACTAGCAATGAACAATTCAAAAATGTAATCAAGAAAACTATTCCAGTTACAATAGCATAAAAATAATAAAATATTTAGGAATAAATTTAACAAAAGAAGTGCAAGAGTTGTACAGTGAAAACTATAAATCATTGTTGAAAGAAATTAAAGATCTAAATAAGTGGAAAGACATTCTATATTCATGGATTGGAGGAGTTAATATATTTAAGATGGCAATGCTCCTTAAATTGATGTACAGATTCAACACTATCCCTATAAAAATTCCAGCTTGGTATTTTGTAGAAATTATTAAGATTATCCTAAAATTCATATGGAAGTGCAAGGGACTAGAATAGCTACAACAATCTAGAGAAGAAAAAAACAAAATTGGAGCACTCATACTTCTCAATTTCAAAACTTACTACAAAGATACAGTAATCAAGCCTGTGTGGTACTGACATAAGAATGGGCATGTATATCAATGAGAAAGAACTTAGAACCCAGAAATAAACCTATATATTTATGATCCATTGATTTTCAACAATAGGGCCAAGATAATTCATTTGGGGAAAGAAGAATTTTTTCAACAAATAGTTCTGGGATGACTGGATATTCACATGCATGTAATGAAATATGACCTCTTTCATAAACCACATACAAAAATTAACACAAAGTAGGTCATAAATCTAAATGCAAGAGCTAAATCTATAAAATCCTTAGAAGAAAAAATGGGAAGTAAATCTTCATGACTTCAGGTTAGGCAAAGGTTTCTTATATGTCACACCAAAAGCATAAGCAAAGAAATAAATTACTAGACAAATTGGACTACATGAAAATTAAAACATTTTTGCTGCAGATATCATCAAGAAGGTGAAAAGACAACACACAGAATGAGAGAAAATATTTACAAATCTTATATCTTAAAAGAGATTTGCATTCAGAATATATATTTAAAAAGCACTTATAAATAACAAACAAAAAAGAATTGGCATAAGATTTGTATATACATATCTCTACAGTATATATACAAAATAACCAATAAGCAAATGAAAAGATGCTGAACATCATTAGTCATTAAGAAAAGGCAAATCAAAAACTGCAATGAAATACCAGTTCATACCCACTAGGATGGCTATACTAAAAAAGACAGACAATAAGAAGTGATGGTGAGAATGTGGAGATATTGGATCCGTCATCCATTGCTGGTAAAAATGTAAAATGGTACAACCACTTTAGAAACAGTCTGGCAGTTTCTCAAAAGGATAAACATGCAGTTACCATAGAATCCAGCAATTTCACCTCTAAATATACACTCAAGAGTAATGAAAACATACATCTATTCAAAAACTTTTGTATGTGAATATTTATAGTGGCATCATCTATAATAGCCAAAAGTTGGAAATAACCCAAATGTCCATCAACTAATGCATGGATAAATGAATGTGTTATAGCCATACAACGGAATACTATATTGCAATAAAAAGGAATGAAGTACTGATACATGCTACTCCATGGATGAAACTAAAAAATACGCTCAATGAAAGTAATAAAAAAAGCCCACATGATTCCATCACGTAAATTGTCCAGAATATGCTAATCTATAGAGAAAAATGTGTATTAGTGGTTACTTAGTGATGAGGGAGAGGTGGAAGGGATGAAGAGTGAGTGCTGATGGATACAGGGTTTCTTTTTCGGTGACAAAAGCATTCTAAACTTAGACTGTGGTGATGATTGCACAACTGTGTGAATATTCTAAAAACCATTGAGTTGTGCAAATTAAAAAAAAATGCAGGAGTGGCTATATAAATATCAGGTAAAGTAAACTTTGAAGCAAAGGAAATTACCAGGGACAGAGAAGTAAATCATGTAATAGTAAGAGTCAATACAAAAAGAAGACATATCAACTTCTAAATGTGTATAAAGTAAACAATTAATTTCAAAATTACATGAAGCAAAACTGAATGAATTCAAAAGAGAAATGGACAAATTCGCAAATATGGTTGGAAACTTCCATACTCTCTCCCAACAACTGATAGAGTAATTAGATTTTAACAACACCATCAATCAACAGAATCTAAATGACATTATTAGAATGCTCCACCCAGCAACAGCAGAATATACGTTACTTTCAAGCACCCAAAGGACGTGTTCAAGATAGATCAGCCCTGGGCCATAAAACAAGCCTCAATCAAGATAAAAAATTTGATATCATACATGGTGCATTCTTTGACCACAATGGAATCAAACCAGAAATCATTAATAGGAAGATATCTGGAAAATCTCCAAACATTTCAAAACTAAACAATACACTTCCAGGGCCGGCCGCGTGGCTTAGCGGTTAAAGTGCGCGCGCTCTGATGCTGGCGGCCCGGGTTCGGATCCCGGGAGCGCCCCGAGGCACCACTTCTCCGTCCAACGCAAGGCCGAGTCCCACGTACAGCAACTAGAAGGATGTGAACCTATGACGTACAACTATCTACTGGGGCTTTGGGGGGAAAAACTGAATAAATAAAATCTTTAAAAAAAAAAAAAAAAAAAAAAAAACAATACACTTCCAAATAATCTATGGATCAAAGAGAAAGTTTTAAGGAAAACAAAAATATATATTGAACTGAATAAAAATTAAAAGAAACACCAAAATTTATGGGACACAGCTAAAGCATTCCTGAAAGGGAAATTTATAGCATTACATCCTTACATTAGAAAAGAGGTAAAGTGTAAAATAAAATATCTACACTCCCACCTCAAGAAATTAGAAAAATAAGCTCTAAGCAAACAGAAGTAAGGAAACAACAGAAATAAGAGCAGAAATCAAATAAATTGGAAAGAGAAAAACAATAGAGCAAGTCAATGAAACAAAAATATGGTTCCTTGCAAAGTTTAATACAATTGACAAATCGCAAATAAGACTAACAAAGAAAAGAAAAAGAAAAAACAAAAATCAGAAATATCTACAATGAAACAGAGGATATCACTAAAGGACATACAAATACAAAAGAATGATAAGAAAATACTACAAATACCTCTGTGCATAAATTTGATATCTTAGAATAAATGGATTAATTTCTTAAAAAGCATAGACTACCACATCTCACCTAATGTAAAATAATTTGAGTAGCCATATAATTAAGAAGGGAATTGAATTCACTATTAAAATAATCTTGAAAAAGAAATCTCCAGGCCTAGATACTTTCATATAATAATTCTACCGAACTTTAAATAATTAACCTTAATTTTTGCACAACCTGTCAGAAAATAGATGAGGAAACACTTCTTAACTCATTTTATGAGGCCAGTGTTATTCTGATACCAAAGCCAGACAAAGACCATAGCAGAAAAAAACAGCAACAGCAACAAAAAAACTATAGACCAATATTCCCAGTGAATATAGATGCAAAAAAATTGTAAAATATTAACAAATAGAATTCAGCAATCTATAAAAAGAAGCATAAACCATAACTAAAAGTGTTTTTTTTTTTCCCCCAGGAATGCAAGGTTGAATTAACATTCAAAAATAAGTTAATCTACCATTTATAAGCTAAAGAAGAAAGATCACATAAATCATTTGACACAGAATGAGCTTTTGGAAAATTTAATATCTATTCACAAGATAACCCCTTAAAAAACTGGGAATAGAAGGCAACTTCCTCAACTGCATAAAAAGTATTTACAAAAGACTTACAGCAAATATCCTACATAAATGGTGACTGAATTTTTCTCCCTAATATGGGGAACAAGACAAGGAAGTCCAAGGTCATTGTTTAAGATAATACTTTTATCCAACACAATATTATTTTTACCATAATACTGGAAGTTCTAGCCAGTACAATGAAGAAAGAAAAAGAAATACAAAATGCACAGATCTGGTATACCTTATTTGTAGGTGACATGCTACTCTATGTAGAAAATCCCAAGGAATCTACAAAAAAACTCCTAGAACTAATAAGTGAGTTCAGCACATTCACAGGATGCAAGATGAGGGAGTGACATCTCCAAGATGGAGGAGTAGGAGACTCCAGCCCCTGTCTCCCCACAAAGATCAACAATTAGATAGCTATCCATGAGCAAAAACAGCTATGAGAGAGCTCTGGAGTCCATTTAAGAAACTTCAGCAACTCAATGGACCAAAAAACTGAGATAACCTCAAAAAAAGGGAAGGAATAACAACTTCATTTTGCCTCCATCATACCATCCCCCAAGCTGGCATTGCTCAGTGCCAAGAGGGAATGCTCCAGCTAGAAAGAGCTCCTCTCACCAGGAGAGGAAGTGTAGGATGAGCAACCAGCTTCCCTAGCTTTTGGTGCACTGCACAAGTGATCTGCTTCAGTTTTGTCCCATCCAGAGACCAGCAAAACTGAGATTTGTAGAGATAGCCAGGAACAAACTAAAAAAAACAGGGGCTACTAATATCAGCCATGCAGATGGGAGTGACTACAGTTCCCAGTGATCTACTCTGTAGATGACCCTAGCAGCTTTTGCCACTGAAGAAACTAGTGGCTAGCACGGCCACCTCAGATCCCCTGCAGATTTCACTGGCTTTCACCTTGCAAGTATTTGTATTCCCTGAAGCCAGCTGACTGAGTCGCCCTCTGCTCCTTCCCCTGCTACACCCCCTAACCAGAGCTCCAGGTACTGCACTGGCAGCCAGCCCAGGCCTCTGAGGCTGTGCAAGTGTGAGATACCAGGCTAGACAGCCCACAGCTGACCGTCACCCTATGTGTGCTCAGAGCTAGCACCTCCAGATGTCCACATACATGCCTCCAGCCATGTGCACATCCACAGGGAGACTGTATCACCACAAGAGAACACATTAACATTCAGGGCCTCCACAACCGCTTGTGGTCCCAGACCAGGCCCTGTCTTCTGTTCTTGACCTGCACCACAATGCTAACCTGCAGTTAGCCACCTCAGCTGTGTACCTGCATGCCTCTAGCCTAATCTTCATCACCAGCCTCCACTGCCCTGCGTCCATGGTGAGATTCATCAGCCATGGTAGTACATGCTAACATCCATGGCCCCTGTAGCTCCCTGTTTACCCACAGTTGGCCTTGACCCTTGCTACCTGCCCTGGCCATCACCAATATATGTGGGTTTGCAGCTGACCCCTGCCACTACATGGGCAACTGCAGCTGACACCCACAGCTGAGCATTTGCACACTACTGGCTCTAGCCAATATTGCTGCTTGCCTTCTCCCTAGCCACTAGAAGACCTGGTGGTGCTTCTGAGGACCCCAACAGCCCTTGCAGCCTCAGGAGACCCCCTGCAGTACTCACCACAGACCTTGTAGTGGTTAATGCTGTGGACCCCAACAGCCTGAGCCAATGAGTCACCACCCTTGGACCTGGTCCCACTACATCTCTGCACACTTGACACCCTGTATCACTAGAACAGGGGTAAAAGGACACCCCAGAATACCCCATCCACAGGTGAAGGTCATTCTATACTGAAGTCAGTCCATAAAATCTAGAAGAGGTGACTGCTTCCTCAAATACACAGACACCTATGCAAGGCTACATGGGATCATGAAGAATCACAAAAACATGACTCCACCAAAAGAATACAGTAAACCTCCAATAACTGGTCTCAAAGAAATAGACATACAGGAATTGCCCAAGAAAAAATTCAAAATAATTGTTCTAAAGGTGTTTAGAGAGCCAGAACAGAACACAGATGAACAATTTAATGATATCAAGACAATAATACAAGAAGAAAATGAGCTCCATAAAGAGATAGAAAACATTTAAAAAAACACAAATTTTGGAGGTGAATAATACAATGACTGAACTGAAGAAATAAGAGAGAGCTTTATCAGTAGACTAGACGAATCAGCAAAAAGAATCAGTGAGCTTGAAGACAGATCATATAAAATTATCCAGTCAGAGGAAAAAAAAGAAAAAAGAATGAAAATAAATAAAGCCTATGGGTCTTATGGAACATATCAAGAAAACAGTTGGAGTCCCAGAAGGAGAAACCAGGGAGAAAGGGGTAAAGAGCTTATTTAAAGAAGTAATGGCTGAGAACTTCCCAAGCCTGGAGAGATATTTTGGACATCCAAGTTCATGAAGCTATTAGATGGCCCCCAAATTTTAATCCAAAGCAATCTTCTCCAAGATACATTATAATAAAACTTTCTGAAACCAAAGACAAAGAGAAAATTTTAAAAGTAGCAGGAGAAAAAATATTTCTCTTCTACGTGGGAACCCCCATAAGGCTATCATTGGATTTTGCAGCAGAAACCTTGCAGACCAGGAGACAATGGGAAGATATAGTCAAACTGCTGAAAGAAAGAAATGGCCAACCAAGAATGCTTTAACCAGCAAAGTTGACTTTTAGAAATGAAGGCAAGATAAAAACTTTCCCAAACAAACAAAAGCTGAGGGAGTTCATCAACACTAAGTCTGTCTTACAAGAAATGCTGAAAGGAGTTCTGTAAGTTGAAGTGAAAGGACACTAATTAGTAACATGAAAACATATGAAAATATACAACACACTATTAATGGCAAATATTTAGTCAGATTCAGAACTCTAAAATGGTGGTGGGTTAACCACTTAACTCTAGTACAAAGTTTGAAGGATAAAAGTATTCAAAATAGATAGCTATAGGTATAATAATTTGATGATAGTTAACACAATATAAAGAGATGTAAAGTGTGACATCAAAAATATAGAATGTGAGAAGGGGAATAAAAGGGTAAATATTTCATATACAGTAAAAGTTAAGTTATTATTAGCTTAAAATAGACTGTCATATCTATAATATGTTTCAAATAAGCCTTAAGGTAACTACAAAACAAAAACCGATAGTAGGTAAAGAGAATGGAATCGAAATACACCATTAGAATAGAGACTAAAGAAACAATAGAAAAAATTAATAAAATCAAGAGCAGGTTCTTTGTAAAGATAAATAAAATTGATAAACTTTTAGCTAGACTCACCAAGAAAAAAAAAATGAGAAGGCTCAAATAAGTAAAATCAGAATGTAAGAGGAGAAATTACAACGGACACCTCAGAAATACAAAAGATTATAAGAGAATACTGTGAAAAGCTATATGCAAACAAATTGGACAATCTTGAAGAAATAGATAAATTCTTAGATTCATACAACTTCCAAAACTGGATCAAGAAGAAATAGAGAATTTGAACAGGCCAATCACCAGTAAGGAGATCTAAACAGTAATCAAAAACCTCCCCCCAAATAAAAGTCCAGGACCAGATGGCTTCCCTGGTGAATTCTACCATTCAAAAAAGACTTAATGCCTATCCTTCTCAAACTCTTCCAAAAAATTGAGGAGGGGGGGAAGCTCCCTAACTCATTCTACGAAGCCGACATTACCCTGATACCAAAACCAGACAAGGACAACACACACACACACACAAAATACACCATTAGAGAAATTCATCAATTCACAAAGAAAACAGCAAGTAAATAACAAAGGAACTATAAAACAGCCAGAAAACAATTAACAATATGGTAGTAGTATGTCCTTCTCTCTCAATAATTACTTTGTTTTTTTAATTGTTTTATTGAGTTTGTATTGGTTTATAACATTGTGTAATTTCAGGTGTACATTATTATGTATCAGTTTCTGTATAGACTGCATCATGCTCAACAATAGTCTAGTTTTTATATGTCACCATACATACGGGTCCCTTTACCCCTTTTGCCCATACCTCCACTGCCATCCCCTCCGGTAACCACTAATCTATTCTCTTTATCCATGCATTTGTTTATCTTCCACATATGAGTGAAATCATATGCTGTTTGTGTTTCTCTGTCTGACTTATTCTGCTTAACATAATACCCTCAAGGGTCGTCCATGTTGCTGCAAATAGGACGATTTTGTATTTTTTATGACTTAGTAGTATTCCATTGTATATATATACCACATAAGCTTTATCCATTTGTCATTTGATGGGCACTTGGGTTACTTCCATGTCTTGGCTATTGTGAATAATGCTGCAATGAACACAGGGGTGCATAAATCTCTTTGAATTGTTGATTTCATGTTCTTTGGATAAATACCCAGTAGTAGCATAGCTGGATCAGATGGTATTTCTATTCTTAAGTTTTTGAGAAATCCCTATACTTTTTTCCACAGTGGCTGCACCAGTTTGCATTCCCACCAGAAGTGTATGAGGGTTCCCTTTTCTCCAAATCCTCTCCAACATTTGTTACTTTTTGTCTTGTTAATTATAGCCATTCTGACAGGTGTAAGGTGATATCTCACTGTAGTTTTAATTTGCATTTCCTTAATAATTAGTGATGTTGAACATCTTTTAATGTGCCTCTTGGCCATCTGTATATCTTCTTTGGAAAAATGTCTATTTATATCCTCTGCTCAGTTCTTGATCAGGTTCTTTGTTTTTTTGTTGTTGAGTTGTATGTGTTCTTTATCTATTTGGAGATTAAGCCCTTGTCAGATATATGATTTGCAAATATTTTCTCCCAGTTGGTGCTTTGTCTTTTCATTTTAGTCCTGGTTTGCTTTGCCTTGCAGAAGCTTTTTAGTCCGAAGTAGTTCCATTTGTTTATTTTTTCTTGTTTCCCTTGTCTGAGTAGACATAGTATTCAAAAAGATACCGCTAAGATCGATGTCAAAGAGTGTACTGCCTTTATTTTCTTCTAAGAGTTTTATGGTTTCAGGTCTAAAATTCAAACTTTTAATCCATTTTGAGTTATTTTTGCATATGTTGTAAGACAATAGTCTATTTTCAATGTTTTGCATGTGGCTGTCCAGTTTTCCCAGCATTATTTATTGAAGAGACTTTCCTTTCTCCATTGTATGTTCTTGTCTCCTTTGTGAAAGATTTGGTATCCATAGATGTATGGTTTTATTTCTGGGTTTTCGATTATTTTCCATTGATCTGCATGTCTGTTTTTCTGCCAGTACCATGCTGTTTTGATTACTATAGCTTTGTAGCATATTTTGAAGTCAGGGATTACAAAACCTCCAGCTTTGTTCTTTTTCTCAGGGTTGCTTTCGCTATTCAGGATCTTTTGTTGTTCCTCATAAATTTTATGATTCTTTGTTCTATTTCCATGAAGAGGGTCATTGGGATTTTGATTGGGATTACATCGAATATGTAGTTTACTTTAGGTAATATGGACATTTTAATAATGTTTATTTTTCTTTCCATTTTTTATGTCTTCTTTGATTTCTTTCAGTAATATCTTATTGTCTTCAGTACATAGGTCTTTCACCTCCTTGGTTAAATTTATTCCTAAGTATTTTATTCCTTTTGTTGAGATTGGTAATGGGATTGGAACACTTCTCTTTCTGCTAGTTCATTATTAGTGTATATAAATGCAACTGAATTTGTAAGTTGATTTTGTACCCTGCAACTTTGCTGTAGTTGTTGATTATTTCTAATAGTTTGCTGGTGGATTCTTTAGGGTTTTCTATATATAGAAATATGTTGTCCACAAACAGCAAGAGTTTTACTTCTTCCTTTTCAATTTGGATCCCTTTTATTTCTTCTTCCTGCTTAATTGCTCTGGCCAAAAGCTTAGTACTATGTTGGTTAGGAATGGTGAAAGTAGGCACATTTATCTTGTTCCTGTTCTCAGAGGGATGGCTTTCAATTTTTCATTGTTAAGTATGATGTTAGCTGTGGGTTTATCATATATGGTCTTTATTATGTTGAGGTATTTTTCTTCTCTACCCATTTTATTGACAGTTTTTATCACAAACGGATGTTGGATCTTGTCAAATGCTTTCTCTGCATCTACTGAGATGATCATGTGATTTTTATTCCTCATTTTGTTAATGAGGTATATCACATTGATTGATTTGTGGATGTTGAACCATCCATGTGTCTCTGGTATAAATCCCATTTGATCATGGTGTATGTTCCTTTTAATGTACTGCTGTATTCAATTTGCCAATACTTTGTTGAGGATTTTTGCATCTATGTTCATCAGTGATATTGGCCTATAATTTTCCTCCTTTGTGTTTTCCTTGTCTGGTTTTGGTATCAGGGTAATGTTGGCCTCATAAGATGAGTCAGGAAGCATTCTGTCTTCTTCAGTTCTCTGGAATAGTTTGAGATGGATAGGTATTAAGTATTATTTGAATGTTTGGTAGAATTTTACAGAGAAGACTTCTGGTCCTGGACTTTTGTTTTGGAGAAGGGTTTTTATTACTCTTTAATCTCTTTACTTGTGATTGGCCTGTTCAGATTCCATATTTCTTCTTGATTCTGTTTTGGGAGTTTGTATAAATCTAAGAATTTATCCATTTTTTTCTAGGTTATCCAATTTATTGGCATATACTTTTTCATAGTATTCTCTTATAATCCCTTGTATTTCTATGGTATCTGTTGTAATTTCTCCTCTTTCATTTTTAATTTTATTTAGTTGAGGCTTCTCTCTTTTTTTCTTAGTGAGTCTGGCCAAGAGTTTGTCAATTTTGTCTATCTTCTCAAAGAACCAGCTCTTAGTTTCACTGATCCTCTATATTTTTTTAGATTCTATTTAATTTATTTCTGCTCTAATTTATATTATTCCCCTCCTTATGCTGACTTTGTGCTTTGTTTGTTCTTCTTTTTCTGGTTCTGTTAGGTGTAATTTAATATTACTTATTTGAGATTTTTCTTGTTTGTTGAGGTAGGCCTGTATTGCTATAAATTTCCCTTATTATCGCTTTTGCTGCATCCCATAAGAGTTGGTATGTTGTGTTTTCATTTTCTCTGGGTATTTTTTTATTTCTCCTTTGATTTCTTCATTGATCCAATGGTTGTTCAGTAGCATGTTGTTTAGTCTCCACATATTTGTGACTTTCCCAACCTTTTTTTTGTGGTTGATTTCCAGTTTCATAGCACTGTGGTCAGAAAAGATGCTTGTTATCATTTCAATCTTCTTAAATTTAGTGAGGCTTGCCTTGTTTCCCAAAATATGGTCTATCTTTGAGAATGTTACATGTGCATTTGAGAAGAATGTGTATTCTGCCACTTTTGGATGGAATGTTCCTTATATTTATCTATTAAGCCCATCTGGTCTAGTATTTCATTTAAGCCCAGACTTTTCTTGTTGACTTTCTGTCTGGATGGTCTACCTGTTGATGTAATTGAGGTGTTGAGGTCACCTGTGTTACTGTCAATTTCTCTCTTTCAGTCTGCTAATAGTTGCTTTATACACTTTGGAGCTCCTGTGTTAGGTGCATATACATTCATAAGTATTATGTCCTCTTGGTGTAATGTCCCCTTTAACATTATAAACTGCCCCTGTTTGTCTCTCATTGTCTTTTTTATCTTGAAGTCTGCTTTGTCTGATATAAGTATGGCAACATCTGCTTTCTTTTGCTTGCTATTTGTTTGGAGTATTATCTTCCATTCCTTCACTCTAAGCCTATGTTTGTCTTTAGAGCTGAGATGTGTTTCCTGGAGGCAGCATTTTGTTGGGTCCTGTTTTTTAATCCATCCACCCACTCTGTGTCTTTTAATTGGAGAATTCGATCCATTCACAATTAGAGTGATTATTTATATATGAGGGCTTAATGTTGCCATTTTGTCTCTTATTTTCCTGTTGTTCTATATTTCTTGTTTTCCAGTTGTTCTATATTTCCATTGTTTCTTTTCCCTTATATTTATGACTGCCCATTTCAGTTTCATAGTTTTCTATGATGGTTTTCTCAGATTTCTCTTTATCTAAGGTTTGTGGCTCTGCTCTGATTTTTTCTTTAGTGATTACAATGAGATTTGTATAAACAATCTCATAGATGTGAAGGTCCATTTTCTGGTGGCCTCATATCTCCATTAGTCTAAGCAGATTCCATCCCTTTCCTCTTCCCCTTCTGTATTATTCTTGTCACAATTTATTCTGTTTTGTGCTGTGAGTTTGTGACTAAATTGAAGTGTTTATAGATATTTTGATGCTTTCCTTCCCTTTATCTTTTATGTTATAATTAAGTGTTTACTAACCTATTCTGATTTAGAGTTGCAGTTTTCTTATTCTACCTGTCTATCTCCTAATTCAAGGTTTTGTACTCCTTTGATTTTTAGTTTCAGATGGGAGGGCTCCTTTAAACGTTGCTTGTAAGGCAGGCCTAGTGGCGACGAAGTCCCTCAGCTTTTGTTTATGTAGGAAAGCTTTTATTTCTCCATCTTATCTGAAGGATAGTTTTGCTGGATAGAGTATTCTTGGTGGAAAGTTTTTGTCTTTCAGTATTTTGAATATATCATTCCATTCTCTCCTACTCTGTAAGGTTTCTGCTGAGAAATCTGCTGAAAGCCTGATAGGGGTTCCATTGAAGGTTATTTTCATCTGCATTGCTGTCCTTATATTTTTTCTTTGTCATTGACTTTTGCCAGTTTTAATATTAATGGAGAAGGTCTTTTTGCATTGATGTAATTATAAGTTCTATTGGCTCCATGTACATGTAAGTCCAGTTTCTTCCCCAGGTTTGAGGAAGTTCTCAGTTATTATTTCTTTGATCAAGCTCTCTGCTCCTTTATCCCTGTCTTCTCCCTCTGGAATACCTATAATCCTTATGTTACTTTTGCTCATTAAGTTGGATATTTCTCGAATAATTTCTTCATTTTTTAAAATTCTTAGTTCTCTCTTCTCCTCCACCTGAAGCATTTCTATATTTCTGTGCTCTAAATCACTAATTCTGTCCTCCATAATGTCATCACTATGCTCTATTTTTTATGATTTATTGATTATTTTTCATCTCATTAACTGTGTTCTTCATATCCAGAGTTTCTGCTTTTTTTTTTTTTAGAGCTTCCATAGCTATGGCGAAGTATTCCTACTGCTCATTACTTTTATTCTTGAGCTGAATGAACTGTTTTTCAGAGTTTTCTTGTAATTCATTGAGTTTCTTTATAACAACTACTTTGAATTCTCTGTTATTTAGACTGTAAATTTCTGTGACTTTAGGATTGGTTTCTGAAGACTTGTCATTTTCCTTCTGTTCTGTAGTGTTACTGTAGTTCTTCATGATATTTGGTGACTTGATCCCTTACCAGTGCATTTGTGGTAATATTAGGTCACAGATTCCACCTGCCATCACTTGGGGCAGGGTAGGAGCTGTGTTTCCTGATCCCACCCCATCTACTGGAAGTTGCTCTGGTAGGGCTGCTCTGCATTTGCATGCTGGCCACAGCCATTTGGTGGCTCATACAGGCATGTGCAGGTGAGGCCTCTGTGCTCCACTGGCAGGTTGCTCTCATGCAGATGGCACTGCTGTGTTCAGTTGGAGACTGGCTGAGCTGCTGCACTAGGTAGGATATTAAGGGCACTTTCTTTGGCACAGAGCAGGCCGGCTCTCTGCTTGAGGGCAGTTTGGCTGAGTTTCTTCACTTGGGGGTCAGGGCCCCTTCATGGGGGCTGAGTCTCCCCCACTCAGTCGGGAAAGTTCCCATGGGTAGGGCCCCTGCAGCACAGTGGGTGCTTCTCTGGGCCAGACTACAACTCTGAAAGCATTCACACTCAGGCTGTGCTGCCCCCGCCTTCTCTTACAGTCTCCTTGGCCTCTGTGTGAGGACGCACAACCTGGATCATTGCCACCAAGGGTTGGGGGGATCTTCTCACCTTGTTCCACTGCTTCCCTGGCATCCAGTCGACCCACTTTCAGATGTATGGCTGTGTGGATCTCTCAGGTGTCCTGATTTGCTGTGTAGGAAATCCTCTGCTGGTTAATGAATGTCTGTTTAATTGTAACTTAGAGGGGAGAGACAAAGGGAACAACTCACTCTGCCATGATGCTTATGTCACTCTCAATAATTGCTTTAAATGTAAGTGGATTAAATTTTCCAATCAAAAGTCATAAAGTGACTGAATGGATAAAAAACAAGACCTAATTATATGCTGCCTAAAAGAGACTCACTTTAGACTTAAGGACAAACATAGGTTCAAAGTGAAAGGACGGAAAAAGAAACTTCATGCAAGTGAAAAACAAAAGAGAGCAGGGAACATAGATAATTGTACTTACATTAGAGAAAATAAACTTTAAGCCAAAAACAGTAAGAAAAATCAAAGAAAGTCATTATATAATGATGAAGGGGTCAATTTGTCAAAAGGATATAACAATTGTAAATATATATACACCCAACAATGGAACATCTAATGTTAGGCAAATACTAACAGATTTGAAGGGAGAAATAGACAACACAGAATAATAGTAGGAGACTTCAATATCCCTTCCAACAATGGATAGATCATCCAGATGGAAAATCAATAAGGAAACGTTGGACTTGAGCTACACCATAGACCAAATGGACCTAACAGACACATATACAACAATCTACCTAAGCAGCAGAATACACATTCTTCTCAAGGACACATGGAACATTCTCCAAGATAGATCATACGTTAGGTCACAATACAAGCCTTACAAAATGTAAGAAGATTGAAATATTAGCAAGTGTATTTTCTAACCACAATGGATGAAACTAGAAATCAATAACAGAAGGAAAAATAGAAAATTCCGAAATGTGTGACAATTAAACAACACGCTTCTGAACAACTGAGTCAAAGAAGAAATCAAAAAGGAAACAAAAAATATATTGAAACATATGAAAATGGAAACATAACATACCAAAACTTAAGGGATGCAGCTAAAGCAGTTCTAAGAGAAATTTATAGCAATAAATGCCTACATTAAGCAAAAATAAAGATCTAAAATAAACAACATAACTTTACACCTAAAGGAACTGGAAAAATAAAAACAAAGTAAGCCCAAAGTTAGAAGAAGGAAGGAGATAATAAAGATGAGAGCAGGATACAAGGTAAACATTAAAAGTTAATTTCATTTCTATATATTAGCAATGAACATGTGGAAACAGAAATTAAAAAAATACCATTTACAATCATTCAAAAGAAATAAAATACTTAATTGTTAATCTAAGAAAACATGCACAAAATCTCTATGTTGAAAACTAAATAATACTAATGAAAAGTAATAAAAGTATCTTAAATGTAGATACATACTATCTTCATAGATTGAAAGACTCAACACAGTAAAGATGCCAATTCTCTCAAAATGTAAACATAATTTAATGCAATTCCCATCAAAATTCAAGCAAGATTTTTTTGTAGACATTGGCAAGATTATTTTAAAATTATATGAAAGACAAAGGAACTAGAGTGGCTAAAGCAATTTTGAAAAATAAGAATGCAATGTTAAGAATAAGGGTGCCTGATTTCAAGATGTGCTATATATCTACATTAACCAAGACAGTATGGTAGTGACAGAAGGATAGATATATAGATTAATAGAAACGTAGGCCCACACAAGTACAGTCAACTGATTTTTGACAAAGGTACAAAAGCAATTCAATGAAGGAAAGATATAGTTTCTATTCCAGGAAAGAGTGTTAAAGGAATTAGATATCCACAGGAAAAAAAAAATGAACCTGACCTAAACTTCATACTTTCTACAAAAATTATCTCAAAATATATCATAGCTTTAACTGTAAAATGTAAAACTAAAAAACTTTTTAAAACATACGAAGGAGAAAAAATCTTCAGGACCTAGGGCTTGATGGAGCACTAAAAGCACAATCCATCAAATAAAATATTGAATTGGACTTCATCAAATTTAAAAACATTTGTTTTGTGAAAGACCCTGCTAAGAAGAAAAAAAGTAAGCTACACACTAGGAGAAAATATTTACAATCTACATATCTGGCTAAGCACTCATATCTAGCAGACACAAAGAACTTTCAGAATTCAATAGTGAAAGAACAAACCATAAAATTAAAAACATAAGCAAACAATGTGAAGAGACATTGCACTCAAGAGGATGCACCAATGGCAAAGAAGCATATGAAAAGATTTTCGACATCACTAGCCATCCAAGAAATGCAAATTAAGAACTCAATGAGATATCACCACGTAACTGTCAGAATGGCTAAAAAAATAATAGTGACAATAACCAAATGCTGTCAAGGATGCAGAGAAACTGAATCTCTCATACATTGCTGGTAGGAATGTAAAATCATATAGCCATTTTGGAAAATAGATTGTCAATTTATTTAAAAACTAAACATGCACTTAACCATAAAACCCAGTGATTGCACTCCTGTGCATTTATTCCAGAAAAATGAAGAATTTACATCCACACTAATATCTGTACACGAATGTTCATAGTAGGCTTATTTGTAATAGCCAAAAACTGTAAACAACAAAAATGCCCTACAATAGATAAATGGTTAAAGAATGGTACATCTGTACTATGTAATGCCAAAAAAGAACAAACTATTCATGAAGCAAATACTTGGGTGGATCTCAAGGGCATTAGGCTGAATGAAAAAAGTAAATCCCATCTGGTTACATATATAATATGTTCAAATTTACAAAATCATAGAGACGGAGGAAAATTTTCTGGTCACCAGAGATTAGGGATATGGGGGGTGGGAGAGAGGAGTGAATGTGATTATAAAGATGTAGCAAAAGGAGGATCTTTGTAATGATAGAATAATTCAGTATCTTGATTGTGGTGGAGGTTATATAAATCTATACTTGTGAAAAATGACATAGGATTATGCACACACACATTGTCCCAATGTTAATTTCCTGATTTGATATTGTACTATAGCTAGGTAAGATGTAACCATTGGGAGAAACTTGGTGAAAGCTACAAAAAATCTCTCTGTACTATCTTTACAACTTCTTGAGAGTCTATAATTATTTCAAAATAAAATGTTACTACAAATTTAAAACTATATTTTTTCAAAGATAAATAAAAATGCTTTTATTGGAGTTTTATTCATTATCTTCTTAATTAATGTATAGTGGCTGCCAACTGTACATAAATTCCTTGAATTAAACAGTTTGGGTGATTTTTTTAAAAAAGTAATACTTTTTTTCATCAAATTGTCTGGTATATATATTTTTTATAAAAATAGTGTTTACTTGAGTAACAAGAATAAGATATTCTGATATGTTGCTTATGGAAGTATAAAATGATAATATATTTTAATATAGTAATTTGGCAACATACATAAGAAACCTCTATATTTTATGTATTGTTTGACTCAGATTCCACTTCTAGAAATTTATCTTGAGGAAATATTCATAGACGTGTGCAAATATTTAAGTACAATGGCAGTCACCTAAAATATCACTAACAGAGAATTGGTCAAATTATTTATGGTATACCCATACAATGGAATATTGTGTAGTCATTGAAAATAATATGGTACTCTAATCCAGTGGTTTCCAAACATTAACTCATGGAACAAAGTTGTTCTGTGAGAACTTATACTAATCCATGGTAAAATAAGAGAACGTGTTGTTTTTCACAAATGCAAATGAATTCCATTTAAAGATTACATTATTTTGATAGTATAACTGCTTTTTGAAGCTATAATATATTTTCTTCATGAAATAGTGATTGTGGACTTGAGTTTGGGGATTATTATGTCCTTATTTAGGAAAACAAAGATTGGTGACTCTATGCCACCCTACTATTTTGGTTAAATTTAATTGGTCAATGAAATCAGGAAAGTCTTTGCATAGACAATTTTCCAAAAAAGACATCCAAATGGCCAATAGGTACATGAAAAGGTGCTCGACATTATTAATCATCAAGGAAGTGCAAATCAAATCCACAATGAGATATCTCTTCATACCTGTTAGGTTGGCTAACATCAAAAAGACAAACGCTAACAAGTGTTGGCAAGAGTGTAGAGAAAAGTGAACACTTGTGCACTGTTGGCAGAAATGTAAATTGGTACAGCCACTATGTTAAACAGCATGGAGGTTCCTCAAATAATTAAAAATAGAACTACCATATGATCCATCAATTCTACTTCTGAGTATTTATCTGAAGGAATTGAAATCAAGATCTCAAAGGGATATCTGAACTCCCATGCTCATTGCAGCATTATTCACAATAGCCAAAGTATGGAAATAATCTGAGTATCCATCAACAGATAGATGGATAAAGAAGATGTGGTAGATATATATATCACATTATATACACATATATATGTGTTCGTGTATATAATAAAATTTATTCAGCATCAAAGAGGAGGAGATCCTGCCATTTGTGACAACTTGATTGGAACTATGAAACTTGAGGGCATTATGCTAAACAAAATAAGACAGAGAAAGACAAATACTGTATGATATCACATATATTTGGAATCTCAAAAAGCAGAACTCAGATAAACAGAGAGTTTAGTGGTGGCAACCAGGGGCTGAGGAGCTGGGGAAATGAGGAGATATTGGTCAAAGAGCACAAACTTCCAGCTATAAGATAGAAAAGCTCTGGGGATCTAATGTATAGCATGGTGATTATAGCTATTAACGCTGTATTATGTACATGAACATTCCTAAAAGAGTAAATCTTAAATGTTCTCATCACAAAAAAAAGAAATGATAACTACGTGATGGAATGGAGGTGTTAGCCAATGCTATGGTGGTAATCATTTTGCAGTATATAAACGTATTAAATCAACATGTACATCTTAAACTTACACAATGTTGTCAATTATATCTCAATCAAACTGGAAAAAAAGAAGGCTAGGAAGTTCTAGACAAGAAGATAACTGAAAATGGCTGAATATATATTATAGACTAAAAATTATATACAAATTTTTATATCCAATTTTATAAAAAATATTTAGTCAACAAATGATAAATAACAAACTATCATTCCATCCTCACTGGGAAATTAATGACCTCCTTACCCATTAACCAAACACTGCATTGATCACTGGTCTCATTTTCTATACCCTATGCCTACCTTTCTTGTTTTGGGAGCTTTAACACTAATTCAAATGAGAGAATAATACATTATAAAATTTCTTACTGAGGTAAAATCCATAAAACATAAAATTCACCATTTTAACAATTTTAAATTCAGTGGCCTGTAGTATATTCACAACGTTGCACGACCATTATCACTATCTAGTGAGCCTAGTATTATTAAACAGTCTCCCCTCATCCCCTCACCCTCATAACTACCCAGGCCCTGGCAACCGCTAATCTGCTTTCTGTTTCTATGGATTTGCCCATTCTGGATATTTCATACTAAAACAATCATACACTACGTGGCTTTTGTTGTCTGGCCTCTTTCACTTAGCATAATGTTTTTAAGGTAGACCCATGTTGTAGCATGTATCAGTACTTCATTTCTTTTTATGGCTAAATAATATTCCATTGTATGGATATACTACATTTTGTTTATCCATTCATCAGGTTATGGATATCTGGGGTTTTCCATCTTTTGGGTATTGTGAATAGTGCTGTCGTGAATATTCATGTACAGGTTTTTGTTTGAATACCACTTTTCAATTCTTTTTGGTATATACCAAAGAATTGTTGGATCATGTGGTAATTCTATTTTTAACTTTTTGAGAAACTACTCAAACTGTTCCAATTTCTCCACATCCTCCTCAACACTTGTTATTTTCTGTTTTTGTTATTATTGTTATTGCCATAGGAGTGGTGTGAAGTATTTCACTGTGGTTTTGATTTGCATTTCTCTGATGATGTGTAATGTTGAGCACCTTTTCATATAACTGTTGGACATCTGTATTTCTTCTTCAGAAAAATGTCGATTCAGATCATCTGCCCATTTTTTAATCAGATTGTTTGGTTTCTTTTGCTATTGAGTTGTAGTTGTTGAGCATTTTTTTCATGAAATGCTGCTGAATTTTGTCAAATTTGCTGCATCTATTACAAAATTTTTTAGTCCTAGAAAACATTCATATGTTGTCTAGAGATAAAAAGGAGATTAAAATATATATTAAATATACCACTTGTGTTAATATAAGCATAAATATATTTTAGCCATAGTTTCTCCTTTGAACCAATGTTATAGTGAGCATACATGTCTTTGTATGTGTGGGTGTGTGTACCCTGAATGTCTCGAGGCTCCACTCTCTTGTTGGCTGAAATAAGCACATGGTTGCGTTACTTACAGTGTATGTTTCCCTGGTTATTAGCATCCTCCAATTTTGCACACAGGACCTCATCTCCCTAAAATGCCACACCCCCAATACTCTACTACTCTTCTGCCAGGACAGCCCAAAGCAGCAGAACCATCAAAGTCCCTTCAACCTTCACCAAATCATTCATTCATTCATTAAATATATTCTTGTTTCTTCCTTCCCTAATGTCTTCATAGCGGGTCAAAATTTAGGACATGTTATAGGAGTATAGGGGGATCCCATGCCCTCAAAACCCCAACCTTTCTCTCTTCTCTCTTTTAAAGAAGAAGAGAGATTATATATATACATATAGGGACTGGATTCCTATACCAGAGTCCTGCGGTGTTGTCCCTGTTGTGTTTGGTTTGGAGACCCCTAAAGAATGTTGAGAGTTTACTTTGGGCCCTGTGAAAGAACTTGTGCATTTTGTGTTTTCATGTTGAGGCAGAGCAGGTAGCAGAGAAGACAAATGGAGACCTGAGCATGTAAAAATGCAACATCATTCAAGATTTGCTCTACATCTGAAGGTGAATGTAAATTTTCACTTTTGGTGGGGATGAAGGGAGGGGAGACTTCATACCAAATGCCCCAATGCCAAAACCTTTGCTGATGCTCTTTGACTACTGTCAAATGGAATTATATCAAGGAATCTGAATTTATTCCTGGTTGTCAGAAATGGAAAACAAATGAGAGAAACTCTGTAATTTACTTTAGACTATGCAGTAAATTGGTAAAGGCCTATTTTCTAGTCGCCATTCCAGCCTTGAGATGAGCTATTAATTAAGATGCTCATGTGTGAAGAGGGTAGAAAGGATCATCTTGAAAGAAGATTTCCTTTGACAAGCCTCTCTCATTAGGCTAGTGAGCAGAATATCTTTTTAATGAATAGTTTTTAAGCTTTGGAGAGGGAGTCGCGATTATGGATTTTCAAGTATCTTCTTCAATATGATCAAAAAGTTTCTTTTTTAAAATGTACTTTCTCTAATATAACTACTTTTTTCTTCTTTACTTAAAAATAATTTTTTGCAATGTTAAAGAATATTCATGGTCAATGAGAAAATAGTTTTCAGATAAAATGAGCAGAAAGGAAGACAGCAAGAAAACAAGCAAGAAGAAAGACAAAGAAAGGAAGAAAGAAAGATGAAAGCAAGCAAGAAAGAAATAAAGAAAAGAAAGGGAGGGAGGAAGGAAGGAAGGAAGGAAGGAAAAAAAAAAGAAAGAAAGAAAATATATCAACCGTAGTTTCATTATCCACGCATCCATGAAAACCATTAAAATTTGAAGTATATCAAGGATGTTTTGGAAACTATTCATCTTAATAATATATTGTGAATATCTCCTCTTGTGTAAATAACCATCTGCAGTGCTATTTTAAATGATTACATAGTATTTATTATTTGGATTGTGTAGATCACAATTCATAGTACCATTTAAGTTGTCACTGATATTTTATTGTTATAAACTATACTGTGATGAGCATCCTTGTAGCTAAATCTGTTTGTGTCCTTAATTACTTCTTTAAGCTAAATTCCTAGAAGTTGAAATACAGGGTAGAAAGGAATGCTCTTTTTTATGACTGTTATTATTTAATGCAAAATTACTCTCTAAAAATACTAGCATTTTTATAGCACTTTGCCTTTTATAAAGGGCTCATTCAATAATTCATTTAGGAGCCAGCCCCATGGCTTAGCAGTTAAGTGTGCGCGCTCCCCTACTGGCGACCCAGGTTCGGTCCCGGGCACGCACCGACACACCGCTTCTCCGGCCATGCTGAGGCTGTGTCCCACACACAGCAACTAGAAGGATGTGCAACTATGACATACAACTATCTACTGGGGCTTTGGGGAGAAAAATGGGGAAAAAATAAAGGAGGAGGATTGGCAATAGATGTTAGCTCAGAGCCGGTCTTCCTCAGCGAAAAAAGCGGAGGATTAGCATGCATGTTAGCTCAGGGTTGATGTTCTTCACACACACAAAAAAATAATAATAATTCATTTAAATCTTTACTACAATCCTTGGGAATAGGTATTGCTATAATCCCCATTTTGCTGATTAGGAAGTAGATTCAGAGAAGCTAAGTGAAATAAACCCAAGATTAGAGAGTCAGTAAGGTCTCAAATTCAGGTTATTGGCCTTCAAATTCTATGTTCTTTCCATGACACTACAGTCTGTGGTTATTAGTTTCCATGTTTTGGGTAATCGCAAAATCCAGCACATGATTCCTAATTACATCAATATCTTAGTGATACAGTCCACCAGGCACTTTCTTGCTCTCAACTTGACTTTAGAGTTAATTTGGTCATCAAAGCCTTAAGAACATCTCTACTGTGGTGTTAGAGATGTGTGGGAGTATACCGATTTGGACTATGTCAACAGTTTCATCGTGGTTTTATCTTTTGCTTTTAGAAAATCTTAGCCAGTATGAAAGGACTCCAAATAAGGGTCACATTAATTTACTGTGCATTTCTTTTATTTCTAGAAGTTCTCTTACATAGCCCCTTTACTGCTTATTCTTTGTTAAATGTTGCCTTTGTCTCTGTCTCTCTGACTTGTTTTCTGACTCACACTATCTTGCTATCTATGTCTGCCTCTGTCTCTCTTTTATTTTCTGTCTCTCAAATACATACAAACACAAATATATACTCTCACACGTCTCTATGTGTCAAGTGAAGAGCATGGAAGCATCTGGTAAACTGTATCACTAAGATATGGACATAATTAGGAATCGTGTGCTGAATTTCGAGACTACCCAAAATATGCAAACCAATAACCACAGACTGTGGTGTCATGGAAAGAGCATAAAATTTGGAGGCAAATAACCCGAGCCTGAGTCCTTACCAGCCCTCTAATCTTGGGTTTACTTCACTTAACTTCTCTGAATCTATTTTTTAATCAGGAAAAGGGGGATAACAACAATACTTGTCTAAGGATTGTAGTAAGAATTAAATGAGTTTATGAGACAGCCCCTTATAAGCTAAAGTGCTATGAAAATACCAATTTTTACAGTCAGGATTACCCAATATAAATTAAGTGTTCGGATTCTTTGGATTCAAAGTCTGGTTTTATCATCTGCCACCTATATGACCTTGAACAAATTACTTAACCTCTCTGAACCTCAGTTTTATCATATATAAAATGGAGTTGATAATATTATCAATCTCATAATATTTTTTTGAAAGTTAAATATAAACCTCTTTGCCCAGTGTCTGACATAGGAGTGTTTATTAAATATTTGCTCTTTTACTATTATAATCTAGAATTGTGTCAGGTTAACATTTCACATCTGTCAGTGCACTTGATGGATCCTGATAGCACCTGTCTCTTGTAATTTTCCAGCAAACAGGTGACTTCTAGTGAGATAGTACCAGTCACTCTAGCATCTCTTGTTGAGACTCAGCACACTACATAAATACAAAACTTACCGGCCGGCCCTGTGGCTTAGCGGTTAAGTGCGTGCGCTCTGCTACTGGCGGCCTGGGTTCAGATCCTGGGAGTGCAGCGATGCACTACTTGTCCGGCCATGCTGAGGCAGCATCCTACGTACAGTAACTAGAAGGATGTGCAACTATGAGATACAACTATCTACTGGGGCTTTGGGGAGAAAAAGGAGGAGGATTGGCAATAGATGTTAGCTCAGGGCAGGTCTTCCACAGCAAAAAGAGGAGGATTGGCATGGATGTTAGCTCAGGGCTGATCTTCCTCACACACACACACAAAAAAAACTTACTATTTCTCTTCTAAGATCTAGGGCTTGGTTATCCTAATTACATTAGATTTGCTCAACATTTGTGTTTACCTGCATCCTCAGTGTCTAACATATCATACCACTTAATTAACGTTTGCTGTTCTGTTGTTGACTGTATGATTTGAGGGGTGGCAGAAAAGCACGTGTTGCTAAAGTATTTAAAGTCATATATTTAAGACTTATAGTGAGACTGACTTGTCTCTCATCTGCTTTTAATGCATAAATATTCAAACTCATTCATGCCAACATGTCAGGGACTTTATCATAGACTCATGTGGCTGAAAGGAATGTCAAATTTGTTTCCTTGTGGGTAAGCTTTCCAGAAGAACTCTAAGCATCATAATTAATAAGGATACATTTCTAGAAATATTATTGCTGAAAAAAAATATGCCTAACTGAAAGGTACCAGTTTACAGTTCAACAGGGCCTGTTTCCCTAAACACTCACCAAGATGACATATTACCATTTCCTTTAATTGTTGTTATTTAATTAACTTATTTATTTATTTGGTGAGGAAGATTAGCCCTGAGCTAATACCTGTGCCCATCTTCCTCTATTTTCTATATGGGATGCTGCCACAGCATGGCTTGATGAGCAGTGCATAGGTCTGCGGCCAGGATCTGAACATGTGAACTCCAGGCTGCTGAAGTGGAGCACACGAATTTAACCACTACACCACCGGGCTGGCCCCTAATTGTTGTTACTTTGATAGGAAAAATATATCCCAATTTTGTATTAATTTTTATTTATTTGATATTGAGGTTTTTCATGTTTATGGATAGCTTGCATTTTTTTCTTTCGTAGATTACCAGTTTATGTCCTTTGTCCATTTTTTATTGGAGGGTTCACTTTTGTCTCATTTAATTATAATAACTTTGTTTGTTTAAGGCTGTTAACTATTTTTGTTGCAGCATATGTTGCAAATAGTTTCCTCGAGTTTGGTACTTACCTTTTGGCTTTATTTATAATGTATTTTGATATAGATTTTTATTTTTTTATATTAATGAAAATTTTAGTCTTTCAATGGCTTACTATTGCTCTTAAAACAAAACCTAGAATTTTTATCATAGCTACAAGACCATGCATTATCTGGCTCAAACTTACCTCTCCAAATTTATCACATTCCACTTCTCTATAGCTCACCATTGTCTGCTATAGTGTCTTTTTCATGTTCTGTGAACTTGCCAGGTCACTTTCCTTCTCAGGGTCTTTGAACATGTCATCTCTTCCGCCTGGATAGTTCTTACCCAAGTCTTTGATGCATGCCCTCTTCAAACTATTTAACTCTCAACAGAAATATCACTTCATCAAGACTTTCATTGACTGCCTAATCATAAATTAGTTTCCACTAGGTATTTTATTTTATATAACTCCTTTTATTTCCTTCATTATACTTCACATAATTAAAAACTAGCTTTTTTTCCTACTCTTCCCACTCCATGAAGCCAGGGACTGTTATTATCTTGTTCACCTGTATATACCCAGTGTCTAGGAAGCTCACCTAGCAAATAGCAAGTGCTCAAAAGAGATCTGTTAAATGAATAAGTAAATATCATACTTTTTGAATATATTTTTAAAATATGAATCTATTTTATATAGTTGAATGATATTGCATATGTAATGATGTATATTCCAACCAAATCCAACTTTGCATTTTATTTTAATCAACAAATGTTTCCTTACATCATTAAAATAATCATAAAATAATTTTAATGACTCTATAACAATATGTCAGATGGATATAGTACAGTTTATGCAATCACTCCTCTGTTATTGGTCATTTACACTATGTGCAATTGTTTTCTGTTGTAAATAGCACCAGAATGAACCTCTGTTAAAAACATTTTTTATTAAATTTAATTCACTTAGAGATTCCTCAAAGTAGAATTACTAAGTCAAAGTGTATGCACATTTTTTAAATTCTTGATATATTTTGCCAAACTGCTTTCCCAAAACGGAGTCATCTTTTCTCATCACACTAAAATATTAGCAAGACTAGTCTCCCATACATTCTGAGTGCATGAAACCACTTCCACATGTGGTTTACAAAAAGCTGAACTTCAGGTAGGTGGGGCACTTGAAATTCCTGCTATCAGTCACTCCTTTGTTTGCCACATAGTTTCCAAGAATTCTATTTTAAATGTCTGCATATCCTGAGGAATAATTCATGATGCTCTCAGGAGACATGAACACATTATCGTAGATTATTTTATTATATTGAAGAACTGAAATCAGAGCCCTGAGAGAATGGAACATAGACCAGATAAGTTTTGATAAGTACATATATATGAGAGAATGTAGGGTAGAGAAAACCCAGATCTTAGAGAAGTCCTGCAAAGGCAGGGATTGTCTTATTTTACTTTATGCCCTCAAAGATCCAGAAAGGTGCCTTTCACTTATTATACTATCAATAAATACAGAATGAACAATAAAACTATATTAATATAGCAGGCTACAGAGCCCTTCTACAGCCGTTATTTATTTAATCTTCATGACAGTATTTGGAGACAAATATTGGTAGCTTCTTTTTCTGTATGAGAAAAGTGAGACTCAGAGAATCCCAGTTAAATGAGGTAAAATGACTTGCCCAAGGTCAAACAGCCAGTAAGTTGAAGAATCAGGACTTGGAGCCAGTCTGTTTGAATCTAAAGCCATGCTTCTACTTCACTATGCTGATTGAGTGAGTGAACAAGAATGAGAGAACAGAGACTGTCAAGACAGTAGAGGCAAATAAGGCAGCTTCTGTGCACCCATACTGGGGGACTGAAATAAACTCTAAAGGAGGTAGGAGCCAGAAAGAACACAAGGCAAAGCGAAGACATTTCTTCCTAGATTCTTCTGCTCCCTCTCCCTCTTTTTTATCTTTTAAAAAACTATTATTATTATTCTGACATGCTTCTCCTATGGTTTGTATGTGTATTTTCAATCACAGGAGCAACTTGGCCACCCTCTTTTGGTCTGCGGTCGGAAAAAATCTATATCCATGGCATCTTTAGATATATGTCAAAAATCTAAGTGTAGCCATGTTGCATATCAGGAACTAATGATTCATTACCATGACTTGTAGATGACATAGAAAGAAGGTCAGTAATACTTGTTTAAAGTAAGTTTGATTTTCAAAAAAAAAATACCTAAATATCTCTCTCTCAAACACTTCATGTGTCTTGAGTAGCAAAAAAAAAAAAAAAAAAAGATGTTTTAAGAATGCAGTGAAATGAGAAATTGTATTGCTTGGTGGCCCACTAATTATATTATGAAAGTCTTTATAGTTACCCTTCCAGAAGACACAGTTCTTAGTTCTAAAAATTTGCCATGGGGCCGGCCCGGTGGCACAAGCGGTTAAGTGTGCGCACTCCGCTGTGGTGGCCCAGGGTTCGCCGGATCGGATCCCAGGCAGGCACCGATGCACTGCTTGTCGAGCCATGCTGTGGTGGCTTCCCATATAAAGTAGAGGAAGATGGGCATGGATAGTGGCTCAGGGCCAGTCTTCCTCAGAAAAAAGAGGAGGATTGGCATCAGATGTTAGCTCAGGGCTAATCTTCCTCACACATACACAAAAAAAATTGCCAGATATCCCCAAAATGCAGTGTTGGCCTAGGTTTCAATGCCTTGTCTTTATTTTGCCTATATCTATATACCTAACTATCTTGCCTTTGAGCCTGGACAGAGACTGTCTGTAGAGACTGTTAGCAAATATTTCTTCTATCTCAAACCTGGGTGAGACTGACCATGTACTTTGTCAACTGAAATCTACTGTCTTCTGTGGACCAAACATCTAGGCTGTCAAATGGCTAAAGACATTCAAAAGATCAGTTTTTCTGGGGTTTAATAGTTAAATCCATCATCGAATTCCATCTCCGATCAAATGGTAATAATCAAAAGACATATATGTTATTTTTGTTCTCTTTGACCATTTGGTAATAGCCAGTTAAGACAACCAGATAATTCACATTGCTTTATTGGTCTCTTCATCACAGATTGACATGTTTGGATTTTCCCCTTGAAGTTAGTTTAATTTTCAATTTGGGGAGGGCAGAAATAAAGGATTGATTTTGTTAGGTTTATGTATAATTGGAAAATTTTTATATTGAGCGTCCTTGTATTCCTAAAATTGTACTAAATTATGCTTAAATAAATGATGCTACAAAAGTACGGATTAAAAATGGTAGTAGTAGTTTTTTAATGCATTGCTGAATTTTATTTGCCAGTATTTTATTCAGCTTTGAGTCTATATTTATAAATAACTTTAATTGATTTTTTTGTGCTTATTTCAATAAGGATCATGATTGCATTACAAAATGAATTAGAAGCTCACCTTGGTTTCTATATTTTAGGAGAAATTATGAAAAATGCAAATTATGTACTCTGAAAATTTTAAATAATGCATTGTATATAGTTGCCTTTGATGGAGATGTGTTTAATAATTATCTTAATTTATTATGTAGTCAAAAGTTTCAGTTTTTTATTCTTGCCTAATTTTGATAATTCTTTTCACAGAAAATCATCCATTTCAATAAATTTTGAAATTTGTTTGCATTAGATTTATCATAGTGTTGTCTTATATTGTCTCATGTTGGTTATTCTATGTCCTTTCTATTTTCTACTATTTCTAGTCTTGGTAATTCTAACTTTGGTCATATAATGTCATATGCATAATTACTGCTTGTTGCATCTGAGGCTGTCTTTATAACCTAGTATATAATCAGCTTTTATAAACATTCCATGGATGTTTCAGAACCTATACTCTATTTTTACATGATTTAATGTCTACCAACTATCTATTATGTTTTATTGTATTTTTAATCCATCCCAAAATGTTATTTGTCCTGAAGCAATTGTAACTTTTCTTCATTTACCTAATTGCTGACTCATGCTTTATAATTTTCTGATTCAAACTAACATGTTTACCAAAGAAATTCTGGAAAATCAGAAAAAACTAAAGTAAAAAATAATAATTATTCATAATCAGATCTTCCAAAGATAACTAACTTTAATATTTCAATGTAGTTTTTTAAGTTCTTGTTTTATACATTTGTATGTACCATGGCTGAGGCCATCCATACCATCATATATTTATTCACGCTAATCCCCAGGGCTTTGCTGCCACACAAGAGATTGCAATAAACATTTAGAAAGAAAGGTGAGACAAAGATTAGATTTTAGAATGTTGGAAAAGTTGGAAGAAATCCCAATGCAAGTATCACAGCATTCTAAGTGTATATTTTTTTAATAAAAGGGAAAACCTCCTTAGAAATGTGAACTTTTCCCCATGAAATTCATTCAATTGTAGTAAGATATAGGCTAATATTATAGTGATTAAGCACATGAGCTTTGGACTCAGACTTCCAGAACTAAAAATCCCAGCCCTGTCACTAATTATTGTCTGTATATACTTGAGCAAGTTACTTAACCTCTCTGTACCTCATTTTTTTCATCTAGTAAGGGAGGATAATTATTAAACCTACCTCATGGAGTTATGAGAATTAAATATGACAATCCATGTAAAGTCCTTCACATAAACCCCTATAGATGACAGCTACTTCTGTTGTATATTTCTGAATATTCACGTGTATGTTTTTAGAATTATCTATACCTATAATCCAAACCTCAGAATGAATGAGAAAGCAACGATATATACTTGCCACCAGACTTTTGTCCACATTCATATATTGAATCATTGTTTCTCAAGACCTGTTAAATCTAACGTTTTTTTATTTCCATAATTTTTATGATTCACCTTGCCTCGCCCCTCCACACAGAAGTCCAAATCCTATATCTGGAATTCAAGGCTCTCCATATTCTAGGCCTCTAATTTTTTTATTGGCATATAATTGAGATAGAACATTATATTAGTTTCAGGGGAACAACGTATTGATTCGATATTTGTATATATTGTCAAATGATCACCATGATAAGTCTAGTTAACATCCATCACTATACATAGTTACAGAATTTTTTTCTTGTGACAAGAACTTTTAAGATCTACTCTCTTAGCAACTTTCAAATATGCAACACAGTAGTATTAACTATAGTTGCCATGCTATACATCACATCTCCATGACTTATATATTTTATAACTAGAAAATTGTACCTTTTGACTCCCTTCACCCATTTTGACCACCCCCTCTTCCCCCTGCCTCTGACAACCACCAATCTCTTCTCTGTATCTATGAGCTTGTTTTCTTTAATTTTTTTAGATTCCACATATAAGTGAGATCATACAGTATTTGCTTTTCTCTGTCTGACTTGTTTTACTTAGCATAATGCCCTCAAGCTTCATCCCTGTTGTCACAAATGACAAGATTTCATTTTTTTTTTAAGGCTGAATAGTATTCCATTGTGAAAATGGAACATTGTAAAAAAATGTCAGTAGCATGTTTTTTAATCTCCACGTATTTGTGAATTTTCCAGTTTTCTCATAACTGATTTCTAGTTTCATAGCATTGTGGTTTGAAAAGATGCTTGATATAATTTCAATCTTCATAAATTTTTTTAAGACTTGTTTTGTGGCCTAACTTACGATCGATTCTGAAGGACGTTCCATGTGCACTAAGAACGTGTATTCTGTTACTTTTGAATGGAATATTCTGTATATATCTGTTAAGGTCATCTGATCTAACATGTTTTTTAAGAACAATGTTTCCTTATAGATTTTCTGTCTGGATGGTCTATTCATTAATGTGAGTGGGGTATTCAAGTTCCCTACTATTATTGTATTACTGTTTATTTCTCCTTTCTGCTCTGTTAAAATTTGCTTTATATATTTAGGTGCTCCTATATTGGCTGCATAAATATTTACAAATGTTATATCCTCCCATTGGATTGACCCCTTTATCGTTATGTAATTCCCCTCTTTGTTACTTCTTACAGTCTTGATTTTGAAGTCTATTTTGTCTGATATAAGTATAGCTACCCGAGCTTTCTTTTGTTTCCATTTACATGGAATATTTTTTTCTACCTCTTCATTTTCAGTCTGTATGTGTCCTTATGTCTGAAGTGAGTCTCTTGTAGGCAGCATATAGATAGGTCTTGTTTTTTATCCATTCAATCACTCTACATATTTTGATTGAAAAATTTAGTCTACTTACATTTAAAGTAATTATTGATAGGTATGTATTTCTTGCCATCTTGTTAATTGTTTTCTGGCTGTTTTGTAGTTCCTCTGTTTCTTTCTTCTTCTTTTGCTCTCTCCCTTGTGGTTTGATTGCATTCTTTAGTGGTATGCTCAGATATTTTTCTCATTATCTTTTGTGTGACTTCTATAGGTTTTTGCTTTGTGGTTACCATAAGGCTTACATATAACAACTCATACAGTCATGTGCTGTTTAATGACAGTTCGGTCAATGATGGACTGCATATACAACAGTGTTCCCATAAGACTGTAATGAAGCTGAAAAATTTCTATCACCTAGTGATGTCATAGCTATCATAACATCATAGCTCAATGCATTACTCATATGTTTGTGGTGATGCTAGTGGCAGCTTCATGCATGCTATTGCCCCTGAAAACCTTCCAGTTAGGAGGTGGAAGACTGTGATATTGATGATCCTGATCCTGTATAGGCCTAGGCTAATGTGTGTGTTTGTGTCTTAGTTTTTAATGAAAAAAAATTAAAAAGTAAAAAAGAAATTAAAAATAGAAAAAACTTATAGACTAAGGATATAAAGGAAGAAAATATTTTTGTACAGCTGTATAGCACATTTGTGTTTTAAGCTAAGTGTTATTACAAAAGAATTGAAAAGTTAAAAAAAATTAAAAAGTTTATAAAGTAAAAGAGTTACAATAAGCTAAGGTTAATATATCATTGCTGATAAAAAATATTTTTTAATAAATTTAGTGTAGCCTATGTGTACAGTGTTTATAAAGTTTACAGTAGTGTACAGTAATGTCCTAGGCTTTCACATTCACTCACCACTCACTCACTGACTCACCCAGAGCAACTTCTGGTCCTGCAAGCTCCATTCATGGTAAGTGCCCTATACAGGTATATCAATTTTTATCTTTTATACCATATGTTTACTGTACTTTCTCTATGTTTAGATAAGTTTGGATACACAAATACTTACCATTGTGTTACAATTGCCTATAGTATTCACTACAGTAACATGGTGTACAGGTTTATAGTCTAGGAGCAATAGGCTATACTATATAGCCTAGGTGTGTAGTAGGTTATACCATTTAGGTTTGTGTGAGTACACTCTACGATGTTCTCACAACAACGACACATAATGTCCTAATCACCTAATGACACCAATCACCTAATGACACATTTTTCATATGTATACCTGTCATTAAGTGATGCATGATTATATTTTTACCAGTCTATTTTAAGTTGAAAACAACTTAACTTTGAATGTATTCTAAAAGTATACATTTTTACAATCCCCTCACATTTTATATTTTTGATGTCACATTTTACATCTTTTTATCTTGTATATACCTTAACACTTATTATAGTTACAGTTATTTTTACTACCTTTGTCTTTGAACCTTCATACTAGCTTTATAAGTGATTAATTCACTACCATTACTATATACTTACCTTTACCAGTGGGATTTATACTTTCATATGTTATCTTATTACTAGTTAGTGCCCTTTCTTTTCAGCCTAAAAAAAGTCCCTTTACTATTTCTTGTAAGGTTTTTTTAGTGGTGATGTACTCCTTTAGCTTTTGATTGTATAGAAAACTCCATGTCTCCTTCAATTCTAAATAATAACTTTGTTGGGTAGAGTATTCTTGGTTGGAAGTTTTTATCTTCAGTACTTTGAATATACTGTGTCACTCCCTTCCGGTGTGCAAAGTTTCTGCTGAAAAATCTGCTGAATAGTCTTATGGAAGTCTCTGTGTATGTGACAAGTTGTTTTTCTCTTGCTGCTTTCAAGATTTTTTCTTTGTCTTTAACTTTTGACACTTTAATTATAATGTGTCTTGGTGTGAGTCTCTTGGAGTTCACCTTATTTGGAACTCCATGAGCTTCTTGGATCTGTATGTCTGTTTTCTTCCCTGGATTAGGGAAGTTTTCAGCTATTATTACTTCAGAAAAGTCTTCTGCCCCTTTCTCTCTCCATTCTCCTACTGGGACTCCTATAATGCGAATGTTACTCCACTTGATGTTGTACCATAAGTCTCTTAAACCATCTTCACTTTTTTAAATTCTTTCTTCTTTTTGCTGCTCTGATTGGGTGAGTTCCTCTGCCCTGTCTTCGAGTTCACTGATTCTTTCTTCTGTTTCATCTAGTGTATTTTTTAAGTCTTGTTATTGTATTCTTCAGCTCTGTGACTTCTGTTTGGTGCTTTCTTATATTTTCTGCTTCTTTGTTGAAGTGCTCATTATGTTCACCTATTCTTCTCCCAAGTTCAGTGAGCATCTTTATGACAATTAACTTCAATTCTTTACTTGGTAAATTATTTATCTCTGTTTCATTAAGGGTTTTTCCTGAGATTTTTTTATCTTGTTCTTTTGTTTGGAATGTATTTCTCTATTTCTTCATTTTGCTTCATTCTCTGTGTTGGTTTCTATTCAATAGATGAAACAGCTACCTCTCCCAGTCTTGAAAGAGTGGCCTCATGTAGGAGATGAACCTTATTGTTCAACCTTGCCTTAGCTCTTGGTTGTCTCTCAAACCTTCATGATTGTCTAAGCAGCTTATTCTATTTTTTATCGCTCCCAGTAGTTGAAGGTGTGCCAAGACCAGTTAGTGTCTCAAAGAGGAGGATCTCAGTCAGCACTTAGATTCAGGCTGATTGGAAGCCTGGCCCTCAGACAGCAGCTTTTACAGAATGCGAATATATATATAGTCCTGTGGGACCACAAGTAAAGCCCTGCTGGCCACCAGAGACAGGAGATCTGAAAGTGTCCCTTGGGTGACAGTCAAAAAATTTGGGGCTCCAGATGATTGTATAAGTTCTTTTCTGGGAGATACCAGTGAGCTGTAGTGAGGTAGAGAGAAAATACAAAGAAGCATCCCCCAGCCTAAGTTCCCTGATAGCACCTCTATAGTCCCTAGATGTGTGCCAAACCTGAAGCCTGCCCCTGAGGCTGAAGCTCCAGGACAAGCAAGTAGGTATCTCTCACAGAAAGGCCAGGAGTGTGTTTCAGTCTGCTGTCTATGCAGTGCCCTGAGGTGGTAGCTTGCCAAGAACTCTTTCTCTGATTGTTACAGTCCCATGGGACCCAGGAATGCAAACCCTTCTGGCCACCAGAGCCAGGATATCAAGGGGTATCCTCTGTGTGGTGGCTGCAAAAACCAGGGCCCCAGACATAAAAACTGGGGCACCAGACACATATAAGAGCTCCTCTTCAAGAGATGCTGGCACTTTGGAGTGTGGCAGAGTGAGAATAAAAAGATAGCACTGCCCTTTGAAGTCTCAGGGAAGGTTTACAGTCAACACTTAGATTCGGATTTAATTAGAAACCTGCCCCTCAGGCCACAGTCATGATGATTAGCTAATAGGCTTCCTTCACAGAAAGACCAAGCTCCTGTGTCTGTTGTCTCTTCCTATGCCCTAGGACTGGTAGGTGTTTAAGAACTCCTTCTCCATTGGTTACAGTTATGTGGGACCCACAAGTGTAAGCCCTGCTGGCTTCTAGAGCCAGGCAATGAAGAGGTGTTGTCCAGCATCAGCTGGAAAAATCAGGGCACCAGAGAAGGTTATAAGCTCCTTTCTGGAAGATACTGGTGAGCTGGAGTGATGCAGACAGAAAGTGAAAATATTGCATCCACCAGCCTCCATTCCCTGGGAGCACTTCCATAGACTCCTATAAGAGTGCCAAACCATAACCCTACACCTCAGGCCAAAGCTCCTGGACAAGCAAATAGACCTCTTTCTCAGAAATACTGGGGGAGAATTACAGTCTGCTATCTGTGCAGTACCCTGGGGGTGGTAGTCTCCCAAATATTGTCTCTCTGATTGTTACAGTGTAATGGGACCCAAGATTGCAAGCCCCCCTGGCCTCCAGAGCAAGACAATCAAAGGCTATCCTCTATGTGGCAGCCACAAAAGTCAGATCATCAGATGTAAAAACCAGGGCACCAGACATGTGAAGCTCCCCACTAAAAGATACTAGCACTCTGGAGTGCGGCAGAGAGAGGTGAAGATGGTGCCAACTGGCTGGAGCAAGGCAGAGGGGGAGGGCAAAGATGACACCTGCAAAAAAGAGAAAAAATAATGACAAAAAATAGAAAATTAGAAGAAGAAAAGTAAAAAGAAAAAGAAAGAAGAAATGAAAAAAAAAAGAAGAAAAAAGGAAGATGGCAGCTGTGGGCTTTACCAAGGCGGAGGAGGGGGAACATGAAGATGGCTTCCTCCAACTGGACCATAAAGATGGCACCCGTCAGAAAGGGAAAAATAAGGAAAGATTGCGTCTGCCACCTTTAGCAGGGCAGAGAGAGAGCTGGAAGATGATACCCACAAGCTTCCATCATCCAGAGAGTATTCTAACAGGCCCCTGGACCTCAGATTAATGCTTTAAAATTAGCAAATGAGTCTCTTTTACATAAAGTCTAAGTGCTTTTCAAAGGGCTGCTTTTGTGCTGGGCCCTGGAGTGGGTGACTCTGCATGTAAGCCCTTTAAGAGCTGTTTTCTCAGTTCACCACAGCCTCATGGGTCTCATGAGCATGAGCCCCATTGGTCTTCAAAGCCAGATGTTTTGGGGGCTCATCTCTTAGGTGCCAGTCTTAAAAGTTTGGGTGGCTGATGTGGGGCATAAGCCCTTCAGTCTTCAAGTTGAAGCTCCCGGTTTTCAGTTCACTCTTGATTGTGGGTCACCCCACCAAGGGTTGGGTTTATGGCTACATCTCATCCCAGCCTTTTCTACCTGCTTCCATGTGGTGTCCCTCTCTCATCTTGCAATGTGAATGGGTCGTTCCACCAGTTTTTAGGTTTTTTTCAGAGGAAATTGTTCCATATATAACTGTAGATTCCATGTGTCATAGGAGGAAGGTGAGTTCAGGATCTTCCTACATCACCATCTTGAACCAGAACCAGGCCTCTAAATTTTATAGCCTCATTACTTAATGTTCCCCTGTATATTTCTAGTCAAATGATAGTATTCGGTATTAGTCACCTCCTAGATTTTTCTCTTTCCACCCTTGGATCAGGAGCTTTTCCGATAAGAATGCTTACTCTTCCTCTATATTTAGCAAAACTTGAAAACTTTCCCATCATGCAAGACTCAGTTCAAATGTAATTTTGCAGGTCATGGAAATCTGTCCCTCAACTCCAGAAGATCTGGAAATCTGCTAGTCTATCCTAACAGCTCCTGGAAGTTTGCTGCTCTCCTTTCTACTTAGTACCCAATTTGAAATTCAGTTTCTGTAAACCAATTGTTCCCTCCCTACTTTATCAATTCTGTACATTGAAAATTCTGCACATATAATTTACTTGGACAAAATAATACCTATATGAAAAATGGAAACCAATTTTCTGTTCCAAAAACAAAATCATGGTTAATGATTAAAATATTAGAGTGCCAAAGTACCTTAATTATTCATTGGTCATAAATTTGGAACTTTGGGAAATTAATTAACGTTTTTAGAGTCTTAGAGGATAATAGCATACTTTTAATTACATATTGCATTTGCAATGTACTTAAAGGCACCGTATTAGCTCTAAAGAGTTAATATGACACCCAAAGTACTTACTATTTAAAAGAAGAATGTGGCTTTAAGTTTCTATTATAAGAAGTAACCTTACTTTTATGGTGGGTTATATTCCTCGAAAATATGCAAAAGAATGTAAGGAGAAACTGATTTTCTTATAAAAGCAATTTTGTAATAGGAGAGTTAAATTTTCAAATAAGAGCATGAAGACTACTATTTTTTATAAAAATGACCACATATTCCATAAAGATAACCTATTTAACCTATCACAAATGTTATATGTATATATATATATTCTGTGCTACTTTTTTAAGATTT
Source organism: Ceratotherium simum simum (assembly GCF_057802395.1). Classification (NCBI taxonomy): domain Eukaryota; kingdom Metazoa; phylum Chordata; class Mammalia; order Perissodactyla; family Rhinocerotidae; genus Ceratotherium; species Ceratotherium simum. The sequence goes on from NC_141940.1 coordinate 66,918,992, forward strand.
GTAAAGGTGAACAACATAACCAATCATGCATAAACTGAAATTAAGGTCATATAAGATTGTTGTGCAAAGTTATTATATTCCTCAAAATCCCTTCCCTTTTTTTTCCCACAGCTATCAGAAAGTTAAAGAGTCTTTCATGAGGGCTGGCCCCGTGGCTTAGCGGTTATGTGCACGCGCTCTGCTACTGGCGGCCTGGGTTCGGATCCCGGGCGCGCACCGACGCACCGCTTCTCCGGCCATGCTGAGGCCGCGTCCCACATACAGCAACTAGAAGGATGTGCAGCTATGACATACAACTATCTACTGGGACTTTAGGGGAAAAAATAAATAAATAAAATTAAAATCATTCACTCTATGCTTCTAAAAAAAAAAAGTGTCTTTCATGAAGGTTATAAGATTCCAAATGGTTTCTAAGTTGATGTTGACAGCTATCTTGCAGAGATTTACGGCAATGTAGACCTTTTTTGGTGACTTTTTGAAAAGCTGATTCAAGGATATATTTTTTGCTGTCCTCTTTGTCTCACATCATGTCCCTGTGATAAGCATAGGGATAACTGTTCAAATTGTTATTTCTGGTAATACCTTAAAACAGTCTCACTGATTTCTTGAGCTGTTATCTCATAAGACCAAGCATTGTCACCTTTCCTTCTGGCATTATATAAGGCATCCCAGCCTTTAAAATTTAAGAACCAACTGTTGCTTGCTTTGATGTCATCTTTTTCTCTCTCACTACAATAGGAATTCACATATCAGAAAAATCCCAGAGATTTCACTTTAATGGTGGCCAAAATATTTCACTTTAATGGTGGCCAAATGGAAAGCACATAATTTAATTTGCCCACTAATCCACAAATCCTGTGCTTGAAGCACTACCTCTTGCCAACAACTTGAAAGGCGGGAATATAAAGTGTGCCTATTTAGAACTGAGATACCTTTTCTTCATAAAAATAGCAGAATGTGTAGTTCCAAATGGGTTTCTCTCAAAATCATCTCCATAGAGTGGGCCTGTCTATACATTCTGATAATGCTCCCTTTAACTCCAAGCAAATCTGGAAACTCTAGAGTGCCTTCAGATGCAGGCTAATAAAACACAAGAAAACCAGTTTCATTATTTTATAATTACAAGACTCTCCCTTCCTAGAAACCTTGTTCTTTTTTCTTTTAATTCCTCATTTGTTAGTTGCCTCTCCCTCCTCTTTCATAGCTAGTGTGTTCAAAGGATATTCTGAGGACTACCACTTCCCTTCTCCTTGCACACCAAGTGTCTATGTTGTTTAAATTGCAGGCATAAAAGATGAGAGTGATGGACTGAGGTTCATAAATGCCAACGTGAGAAGCAGAGGATTGCTTGTATTCAAATCCTCCATAATGGCTCTGAAACAACAGGAATAACCTCTAGAAAAACGAGGATAAAAAGATTGCTAGAAGGAGGACACACACTTTTCGTCAATTCATTCATGATGTGATGCTTTCTGTTTCTAATGCAATTCCGTGAGCTCTGCTCACAGAGAAGTTTCTTAATATACACAAATTTGTTCAGAGTTATGTCTAGTAATGTTTAAGAAAAAAGAGGTTGGCTCCAAAAAAATCTAAGTTTCACAGAATTCTCATCTCTCAGCTTTACAGCCTTCTTTATTTCATCCACTTATGGGGTTTGTATGACCTACATTAAGCCTTAAAATATATTTTGTGGGAAATAATAAACTATTTGGGTCTCCTATACCTATGATCATCAAGACTCAGTAGATAGGGATAGTGTTAGAACAATAATCTATCTATTTATCATTTGGTACTTTGCAGGCTGAAGCCTGACATGCCATCCCCATAAGCCACAGACTTTTCAGATAATCTCAGGTAAGTTGTGTAGAAATGGTCTTGGTCTTATGTAGCTTTGCTTTATTCTGTGTCTTCACCATTCAAGTAAAGTTTAGTATCGACTTAATAAAAGTAATAACAGAAATGGAGAGAATAACTTAAGCATATGTGGTATATACAGGAAAAATTTTGGCTCACCACTGTTTATTCCCAGGCAAGCTGCTTCACTTCCTTGAGGTTTCATTTATTCATTTGTATCGGAAATTTCCACAAGTTTATTAGAAGGGCCAGATGAGATCCTATATGTGAAAGAACCTAAGAAAGTGGCAACCTAGAATAAAATAGACATCCTATACATTTTCAGTGAATGAACAAATTCCCTTGCTCTTTATTCAGTAATAAGTTTGTGGTCTTGATATTTATGCACACATTGCTTCACTATCTTCACTCCCCCTTGCCTGTGCATTTATCTCTTAGAAAGACTGGGGATTTTTACTCTCATTCACAAATAAATGTCTTCATATGAAAGAGATTTAATTTTACATTCTAGAAAAGATTCATGTATTCATTGTATCTTATTAACAATATCATATTTACTGAGAAATGTTTAAGATAAAATATCCCATTTCAGCTTGGATGAAAACATCCATAAAAACTTGATCTAGGTCTCTTAAATAAGAAAGTGCCTTGAATTTCAAAGAAGAAACAGGTGAATTCCATCTTCCCTTCCTTTCCCACATTTTTCACACTCTGCCTCCACCATCACACTCCTGTGACCACAACTATCACACAAGAAGATATTTCTGTTGTTTCCAAAGTTCGATTAAAGAAATTGTCTGGCTGATCATTCTGGCTTTTGGAAAAAGCCAGGGAACATACTTAAACAAAGTCACAATTAAAGAGTTATTTTATTTTTAGCCAATCGTTGATGAACCACTCTCCCTGCTCATGAGGCGGGAACGGGTCACAGAACTGCCATGGCGGGATAGTTGGTCACGAAACTCTGAAGCCATGAAGTAATAGAGAATTGGATCCAAAAGGCAGCAGAGACTTGCAAGGCATAGACAAAAAGGGTGGAAATACAGTGTGCTTCGGACAATGGGACAACTGCTAATGATGGTTTCCTTTACCATGGTGTAAAAAATAAAGTTAATATGATAGGGAGTGAAGCAGATGAAGAAGACTGCAGCACACATGAAAACCATCCGCAGTGCTTTCTGCCTCTCACTGATTCCTTGGAAAGCCACTGGTGGCTGTCTCAAGGATATAGTAGTTTTCCAGGTACACCATGCGATGATGACTACTGGGATCACAAATCCTGCCAGCTCAGCAACTGTAATCATCCCAACCAAAGCCACTGCATTCATTTGCTTGTAACCAAGATCAGCAAAGCAGGACTCAGTGTTGTTGGCTAAATCCGTGCTTCTCAGGATGGGAAATGGCAAACAGGCAGTCCCCACGATGACCCAGATGGCAGCACTGATGCCTACATCATACCTACGCTTCCAATCTCTGGCCCTGAAGGGCTTGAGGAGAAAGAAGCACCTCTGAAGGCTGATGCACGTCAGGAAGCAAATGCTGGCATACATGTTGAGATACTTCAGGTAGAAGCACAGCAGGCAAAGGGCCCTCTGGAAAGGCCAATGGTGGCTGATGTAATAGTAAATCCGGAGGGGTAAGGACAGCACGTGAGCAAGGTCAGCCACAGAGAGGTTGATCATGAAAATGATGGCTTTATTTTTCTTGCTGATGAAACGGCACAGAACCCACAAGGCTGCACTGTTGGCCAGAAGACCAGGGATGAATATGAGGATGTAGGTGGTTGCATAGAGGGAGTACTGAAATGTCACATTAGTGACATTGCAGTCAGTCTCAGCATTGCTGGTACTGTTGCCACCCATCATGAATTTTTCAGTATAATCATCAAAGTAAGCCGTGAAGCTATGATCCCTGCCCAAAACAAAGAAAAAAAAAGAGTATAATGGTTAACCAGTTCTTTAACCAACACCCAGATTCCTTTTTATACTTACAGAGACATAGAATATTAAAATTAGAACAGACTTGTTTACAGATGAAGAAACAGATGCTTAAGGAAGATATACTACTGATCCAATGTCATCCAATGAAATCAGTTAGAGAATCATGGAATTGTCCCTAAACTGCCCTCCTAGAGTCTAAGTTGTATCTTGCAGGCAAGGATGTCCTATAACTATTCAATCTATTGTTCTCAACACAGCAAAAAGGGTGTGGCATTTGAGTCTGTTTCTTTTGTGTCCAAATTTATCTTGCCCCAAGCCCTGGTTAGAACGAATACTGCCTCACCTTTTAAGTCCCCTTGCCTTTCCTTTGTCTGCCACCTTGCCCATTAGGTCCTGACTTCCTACCCTGGCACCCCAATACTTGGAAAATGACCCTGCCTCCTTTAGCTTGCATGGCCAGTACCCTAGCTGATTTTCTGGGATTGGGAATGTTACCTCCTTATTATTCTATGACAGTAGCTGGTGGTTCTTGTGCCCTTTGTCTTTCTCTCTTGGCTTAGGTATCATTCCAAATTTACATGAAAAACTTCAGTAATATATAAATTTAGAAACTGAACTAGGATATTTTCCTTTATATTATCTAGAAAGGAAGAGACCATTTCTCCACCTAAGGGAAATTCTGTACTGATGTGACATCATGGACATCACAGATTATCCACTAGTCATAGTGAACACTGATTAGAGCACCAGGAAAACAGGCCAGTAAAATCATTTTTTTGGAAACAACTCAGATTTAATACTTTTTTTTGTTAAAGTAGTCATCATAAGGAAAAAAGTTTTCTGGATTTCCTTAATCTTATTTTATGCTTTAATGTAGTTTTTATTATGCATTATATATTGCACATGGGGAATATAGAGTAATCTTTAGGGCTTCTTAAGGTCTGGCCATAGATTTACGCAGGCTGCCTGCAAATAAGAATAGCAGGAAAGCAACAACCTCATTATTTTACTTTAACTCTCTTATAGAATTTTAGACTGGGAAGGACATTGGAAAATCATTTAATTCAGCCTCTACATAATACTGGTAGAAGAAGACTGGCCCAGAGATGAGTTTATTAAGGCCATAAAGCTACCAAATGGAAGATCTGGGACTTCAAATGGGAGAACAAGGTGCCTAATCTTTATACACACCCTTCTCTTCATCATTTGTTTTCCTCCCGAAGACAAAATTTTACATACATAGCTTCTGTCCATATTGCAAGAGTGTTTTTTGCATTTAGATCTAAAAGAGGAAGAAATAAAGTAGTGAGGTTGTTCTTCAAGTGGAACAAAGGTTTTTTTGTTGTTGTTTTTATTTTATTTTATTTTAAGTAAGTTTACAAAAACAAAGGAGTGGCCTGCTTTTAGATTATCTTCATAAGTTGCAGAATGACTTCCTATATCATTTTAAGGCCTCCTTCAGGAAATAGAAATGTGATATAAGAACAGAACCCCAAGTGATTAATTCACAGATAAAATAGAGTCAACATTATTAGCTACCTTTACTCTAAAAAGTAATTTCACTTTCCCTCCCCTTGTATTCCATACTCCTTACTTAGCCTATCTGTGATATGCCCTAAAGAGTCATGCAGTCATCTTACTTATGTGTGTATGACCTAGAAGAGAAGGTGGGGGGGTGCCCATACGTGAAAATACAGAAAATAATTATCATGATGTGACTATCAATGATGTACCCCAGAATCTGCAATGGAATTTTTCACATGCATTACTTAATTTAATTCTTACAACCGTCCTAAGAGGTGGGTACTATTATTACTCTCATAGTGCAGATGAGCAAACTGAGGTTCAGAGACATTCAGTAAATTGTCTGAGGTAAGAAAGCTAGAAAATAGTTAAAATGAGATTTACTATCATGCCTGACTTGCTCCAAAGTCTATGCTATTTCCACTATATCACTTTACACTCTCTGCTCAGGAGGGACTACTTAATAGAATGGGGCTCATCGTAATGTATGGAGGGCACCTTATGGCAGAACCTTTCTAATTATGATATAATTATGAACTTGTGATCTTATAACACTAAGATTAAACCATCAGGATATAACTAAACACCTGTCCCCACACATGTCACCCATCCCTTCTCACCACTCACTTTGACTTCAGTATTGGCACTGTTTCTACTATTATTTATTATCTGTGTAGAGGCTGTGAGAAAGCAAGAGAAAACGCATCAAATGCATTACAATTTCAAGAACTAAGAACAGGTCACACCCACCCAAATTACACTTCCACTTTTGTACTTTACAGACATGGGTATTTGTTTCTGCATAACTGGTGTAGAAAGTTTCACTTACTAAAGGGGCATGTTCTGTTCTTATCTCTGTGTTAAATAACAGAGCCCTATTAGCCCACAACAGCATGCTAGAAGTCAAGTTCACACTTCCTTTTTTCTGTGGGTTCTTATGCCTCTGCAACTCACGGTTTGTTGTAAGCTTGGAGATTTGCATGGCCTGCTTTCCAAAACCTCTTCTCTTCTCCACACTGAAGGGGAGGTAGGAAGGGATTTTCCCCAAATCTGTTTGGTGACAATTAAATGTAAAATCCCCATGTTAGGGAGAGGCTGGGAGAATTTATTTTGGGTAGGACAGAAATGTAACATCTCTCAGAGAGGGAACAGTTAGCATGCTGCAGACAACTTGTGACGTTTCTGAAATTTAAGAAAGGAGAACAACCTAAGAAGCTACTAACATGAAATTACTGAATAGAAGGGCTAAACTTAGAGTATATTCCTTCTCTCTGTCTCTGCCTCTCTCTCGGCCTCTCTCTCTTTGGTTCTGGCTCTATTGTTGACTATTTCTGGTTGGTTTGTGTCCCCTGTGTTGCCAATCTCTCCCCTTCAATCTAGACATATCTTTGGTTCCTGTCTCAGAAAGATGTGGGAGATTGGCAATTTACTTGTGAATCTGAGCTCCCCTTCTCAGTCAGTGTCATGACTTTCCCTCCCAGACACTCAAGCTGGAAACTGGGGATTCTTCCAATACCTATCACTACATTTTGCCCACATCCAATCAGAAACCAGGTTATTCTCTCTCCTAAAAAGCTTTAAAATTTATCTCCAATTCATCTATACTTCCACTGTCGCCATCCTAATCCAGGGCACCATCAACATTCCTCTTGACTATTGTAACAGATGCCTTACTGCACTTCCTGCACCCCAGTCTTGCCCTCTGAGTCCATTCCCTATGCTGTGTCTAACACTAACATCAATTATGGCTACCATTTATTGTGGGCTACGATTTATTTACAGACTAAAAACTTTTCATATTTTATTTCATTAATCCTCATAGCAACACTGTGATTATTTTCATATTACAAATGAGGAAACTGAGACCAAGAGAGGTTGAATAAGTTGCACCAAAGTCACAAAACTTGCATAGTGTAGAGGTGGTGTATTAGAATGGAACCCATGCTTGTCTCTATACTCTCTTACCTCTGTCATGGCACTTACAGACTTATTGAAATTCTGTTAATATGTCTTTCTTTTTAATTAGATTTTACACTCCTTCATGGCAGGGACTATGTTATCTATTAATCCCTTAAAACTTTTTCCACCCTGTGGCCCAAGTGATCTTTTGTTGAAATATCATGTCATTCTTTGCCAGTTCTCTTTCATATTAAGGCCAAACTTTTCATTGTGGCCTAAAGGCCATATCTAATACAGTTTCTGTGCCCTTCAACATCACCTCACGCCATTCTCTTCCTCATTCTCTATGTTTCAACTACACTGAGATGCTTTCAGTTTCTAGAGCAAGCCCAGGTATTTTCCTGACAAAGGCCTCTGCACATGTGTTCCTTCTGTCAGGAATTCTCTTCCTCTAGATCTTCACATATCTGGCTCCTTTTGATCTCAGTTTGCAGGTCAGAGAGACCTTCACCGCCAATACTATCTAAGTAATCTTACACATTATTACATACTCTCTGTTCTTTCTCTTTGTAGCATCAACATTTGTAATTTAGATGTTTGTTTACTTGTTTATTGGCTATTTTACCCACTGTGCTGTTAGCTCCATTAGTGCTAAAACAAGATCTGATCTGTTCACACCATATATCCTGGACTTAGCCTGCTACTTAGTAAGCATTCAAAGAAAGATTGTGTGATTGGATTGAATTGCATACACAATAGTTTAAAGTCCCTATTTAGAAGTGATAAGAACAAATGTAAACCCTGATATGTCAACTAATACACTTCTGCTGCCTACTATTTCCCTAAAATGTTGTCTTCTGATCTGGGCCATTATCATCAATATTCCCTGCACCTACCCCTTTCAACTTAGAAAAGTCATGTCTGTAGAAGCCTGAGAGAAAAGTAAAATAATCAATTTAGAAGTCACGGATGGTGAGATATATCCTATGGGTAGAAAGGAGCATAGCCCAAGGTTTCAGAGTACTATCAACATTATTACCTGGATCTCAGGAAGAGGGTAGTCCTTTTGATCTGCTTCCAAAAGCATCTCAATCTCTTATTTTTGTTGATTGCCATTCTACAAAGGGTACACCTGCCTCATCTCAACAGCAAATGAGTTCCTACCCACCTATGCATGGGACCTGGAATGAGAGTGAGAAGGTTGCATCTGTAGTCCCCAAAGCTCTCCACATATGGAAAGTAAGCACAAAGGGAAAATAATTCTATTTACTTTTTTTCATGGCTTTTTGAGGACTCTGGCTGCCTGGGAGGCCATCATTCAATCAATGTATATTTAATAAGTACCATTGTATGAACTCTGTGTTAGGTTCTGTGAAGAATATAAAATCATCCGCCATAATCTCTGTCCCTGAGAAGCTTCTGGTCTGGTGGGGGGAATATTTTAAAAATCTCCAACATCACAATCAGTGCATGATAAGAACTGAGGTGAATAGTGTAGATGATAAGAAATCCTCATAGTAGCACAGTATCATCCCTCTGAGTTAAACAAACAGATACTAGTAATATCCCTACCATAATGTTTAGCTGACAAAGAGATGCATTCAAGAACAATCCAGTTCCCTGTTCAAGGTCACAAGGTTAGAATATAGTTGAGCTGGGACCAGAAGTCATGTTTTTAGGCCTCTTACTCAATGCTCTTTATACCATGTCAGGTTGCTTCTATTAAATTCTGAAAGACAGAGCACTTGAGCCAGAGAACATGGCATTTGTGCCAAGCCATCTACATTTTCTTGCTGGTCCCTGTAGGGACAGGGTTGGAGAGAAAAATAGAGATGCTGGCTGGGGAAGAGATAAAGTTAACCTTACTTTTCCTGACTTATACACTATTGTATTTAAGTCCTAGTAGCCCTTCAAATCTGTGGCCAAGTCCTGTCTCTTCAAGAAATTCTAAATTGGGGTATTATCAATATCATTCATCCAGGATTTAGTGATTCATAATTTCATCCAACAAATGGACCATCTGTTATGTGTGTATCCAATATGCTAATTGCTGAAGATGGTGAAGTGGGGCGGGAAATTTCAGAGAAGAATAATATATGATTGTTAGCCTCAAGAAGTTCATCGTCATTTAGAAGAGACAGACATAAGAATAACTAACTATAATAGATTTTTAAAACGTGCCATGAAAAAGATAACAAAGAAGTTTCTGTAGTAGAAATGAATCCTGTACAGAAGAGGAAGATTGGAAGCTCAACTTGTAGATTAAGTCCAGTTTTAATAAGTAGTTGTGAGGATGTTCAGGGTTTAAGAGAAGAAAGGATGGAAAAGGAATTCCAGAGATAAATGAATAGCACTCAAAGGTCCCAAAGTATAAAAATGAATGACCTATGGAAAAGAATAATAAGTGTTCCAGCCCAGCTGAAGAACACAGTGAGATGGTGGGGAAGGTGGAATGGAAGGTGAGAGTGGGAGAAGGTAGTGGAAGGAAAAAGAGACTACAAAGGTAGATGCAACAGATCGTGGAGTGTTTTACGGAGAATCGTTGAAGAACTCTGGGAAGAGATGTGATATTACCATACTTGTGTTTTAGAAATACAACTCTGGCAACAGTGTGGAAGATGGATTGGAAAGATGGGAGACCAGAGACGGGAGGTCCAAATTAGTTGGGAGTTTGTAGAGTGACCAAGAGTCTAGGTTTGCCTAAGACTGAGGATTTCCCAGGATGTAGAATTCTCAGTGCTAAAACCATGACAGTACAGGGCAAACAGGATAGCTTGTCACCCTATTGTTGCAAGAGTCTAGGTAATAAAAAATAAGCTCTGAACTTGGTATGGTGGGAATATTAGAATTTCAAGTAAATGTCAGACACGGAATTGACCAGTTTTGGAAACTGACTGAAGAGTCAAAGATAATTTCATTTATAAAACATGTGAAATATTATTTATAAAGCACAGTTTTGCACTTTTCCAAAGCCCTTTCAGATCAGCAGCTCACAGCATTCACCTTTCCTGACAATCTGAGCCAATTCACTTCTTCCTTATTCCAGGACTTTTCAAATTTGTACTTTCTGCCAAACTTCATCAATTCCTGACTCTTCAAATGGTTTTCTTTCTTAACATTCTAATCTCTGAGCTTCACTGAAAATGCACCATACATTCCCAGACAACTTAAATTTGGAAATCTCTCCATCACTCCTGGTCTGACCTAGCACCTTCCCTCATCTTACTTCCTCTCCTACCCAGCCTAGGTTAAATGGTCAAATTAACTGCTGTCACACAAGAACCCTCAACTTCCGTGCTCACCATTCTTCTGCTGCACCAGCCTGGAAAGGTATTAATCCCAGATCAAGTCCACAATCCATTTTCTTTTTTGCTATCCAAACCGCTGAATGATCCTATTAAAAATACCAGGATCTGTTTGGAATGTGAAAACTTAGAAATTTATGATCTCCAGCCTAAGATATTTTGCTCCAGACTCCTTTCACACACTCCTGATTAGTATCTTCTCCTATTCCCATGGTGGCCATTCAACACATTCACAACTCTACTAAAGCTTCTTCTCTTCTGCTCTCCCATCCTCATCTTTCTCAGCAGAAGGTCTTACTTCTTAAATCTCAGAGAAAATTGAGGTTATTTGGTGAGAAGCAACTCAATTTCATCCATTGTCCCCTCCCAACACACACAATCTTATCTACAGCTGCATCCTTCTTACTTCTTAACACAGCTGTCTTTCCTGTTGTTCAAGATGAATTCTCATTCTCTTTATCCCTTTTATCTGTCTCAGGATCCTGTTTCATTAATTGTTCCCTTTCATTCCTAGATCATCATGCTGTCCGCCGGTCTCAGTTAGATCTTTGTCATCAAGTCTTTCCAACCCCCAAAATAATTCTTCTCTTGTCTGGGCATCTTATTCTAGCTCTTTGTTACTTTCCTTCTCTTCTTAAATAAACTTCTCACAATGTTGGTTTACAATGATTGTTTCCTTTTCTTCACTTTATATCCATTCTTCGATGCATTCTAAGGTGGCGTGCACACCCTCACAACCTCACTTAAACTGCTTTAGCAAGAGTGACCAATGACCATCATGTTGCTAAATCATACAGGACTTCTCTGCTGCCTTGGACACAGTCTGACCACATCCATCTTTTTGTAATGCTCGCTTCACTTGGCTTCTAAGCCACAACTCTTTCTTAATTCTCTTTTTAACTATATGTCCATTTATATTGAATCTCTTTCATGACTTCTTTTATCTCTACATATCCTTTAAATATTCATTTCCCTAGGTCTGTATCTTCTCTTCTTATTCAGCATCCTTGTGCCAAGTAACATCATCCACTTTCATGGCTTCAATTACCATTCATATCCTGACGACTCTCATGTCCCTATGTCCAGGCCTTGCCTCTCCTCAGATATTAAAGCTATATGTCCAACTTCCAGCTGAGATTTCCAATTTGAATGTCTCACAGACATCTCAAAATGAATATGTCCATGCTCACCATGCTCCCTGACCTTTTACTTATCCACCATCTATCCAGTTATAAGAGCCAGAATCCTTAGAATAATCCTAGACCCCTTCTTCTCTTTTATTCAATAAACCAAGTTGTCTTTCTCTCCCTCTCTCTTTTCTCTCTCTCTGGAGTATCAAATCACTCATTAACTGGTCTACCTGTCTCAAGGATTGCCCTTTTAAAACTGTTCTCTACTCTGCTACCAAAATGATATATCAAAAACACAAATTTGGGCTACCATGTCACCACAGGAACTACTTTAACAATACACTTAGTGTATTATATTAAATGTTTCCATTTATGTCTCTGTATTTCTAACTAAACTATGAGCATTTTGAAGGCAAAGACCATGTCTTACTCATATTTAAGTCTCCAGAACTTAGCAGAATGACTGGCACATAGTCATTCAGTAAATACCTTTAACTGAACAAATATCTTGCCTAATGACAATTCTTATATTGTTTAACTATTTATGGATCTCTCCACACCAGGTTGTGAGCTTTGTGAAGTCAGGGGCCATGACCTAAATTTCTTTATCTCTTTCTTTCTCTAAAACCCTAGAACAAGTCTAAATATATAGCACTATTAAAACAATTGATGTTAACTGGCCCATGTAGGAATTTATCCCAAGGGCTTGATGTCACTGATATTGCATAACCAACTCAGCTAATCAGGACCACATAGACAATAAAGGCCAGGCAAAATTATAACCTGTGAAAATGCCATGTCCTCAGCATATACTTCAGCCCTTAGCTTCATGGTTATGAACACCCAGATAGAGATGAGAGCAGAACTCCCAGTGCCTTCAACATCAGCCTTATAAAAGTAAATGCTTCTTAGTTTCTCCAGTGTGCAGTGCTCTGTCCAGGGTATACACTGCCTACACCAAAGGGCACGACCATAAAGAAGGATACCTCTTCTCTTGAAAAAAGGGTTTGATGACAGGGGCCAACCCAAAGGGAACGGCCAGCACAGAGTTCTAATCTAATAATCAAAGCAGAAAAATCAGCTACCATCTTTGAGCTAGCCAGATTCACTTTCAGTGTGTGGGTCTAAGGATGTTCCTGATAATGAAGATGATTGGTGTAAAGTTATGACTAAAACTCCATCAAACTCCTTTCTCTCTGGATTCCATCTCAGAGGTCAATATTTTACTCCTCTCTCAAGGTCTCATGTGAATTCTCATCTTCCCTTTGCCCTGGGCAACCCTATTCTGACTTCCTACTTCTTTGTACTCTTACTGGATGTATAGGCTTCACTATAAGAATGTAGTGTGTCTGAGGGAAGACTCTGCATCTTTTAGACTTTTGTATTCTTTATTTTGCTTAGCAGAGGGTTAGGCTTGCAGTAGCAGCTCACTTCATACACATTGGTTTGTAAAGGTAAGAGTATGGAGAATAGGCACATATTAGCAGATCCCAAGGCAGTTTTACTTTACAATGTCTCTCCCATGAACTACACTCCCAAACAACAATCATAGTCTTTCTTCCTCTGCCACTGAGGAAAATATGGTCAAGGCAAGGATAAAAAGTTAGAGTCTAATAAATCTGGACACCTAAGAGCTCCAATGCCTGTAATCCCAGCTTATTTAAAATCCCACAGGAATCCCATAAGTTTAAGTGTGAATTTGGTCATTAAACACTTGACTTTATGGAAAAAAACTAAATTTTGTCTCAGAACACAAAAGTTGCCAGGTCTTTGAATATGATTCAATGCAGCTGAATCCCAAAACTTAGTAGGTATCAGTAACATCTACCCAAAGGCAGCTTCTCTTCCCAACCACCTAGCTCAATGCTGCGGTTTCACAAAGGTACAGCAAAAGTGGGCTTATATTATTATGGCATCAGAGCTTTTACCAGACTTCTAAATTTCAGTAAAGTATTAAGTCCAAGAAGTTTCCACATGCATCCTATCAGTCACTAGCTAAGGACTATTCATATGTTACCTCTAATCCTTGTAAGAGCTCTGAGTTAATTACTATTATACCCTTTTATAGAGCAGAAGATGGAGGCTCAGCAGGATTAAGTTTCTTTCTCAAAGTCATACCTACTACGACACCAATTGTAATACAGCTCTTCATGAGCAGAGAAAGCTAAAATTTTTCTTATCCAAACAACTTATTGCACAGATAGAAAGATATTTTAGAGTGGTATTTCTGTAGATAAGACTGTTCTTCAAAGATGAAGAAGCTATTCTTCTCGGTTCTGGTTCTAGCACTTTTATAACTATGCATATATGGCAAATGACTTCCCACCAGGTGTCAGGGTAGGATTGTATCAAAACCAAGGATCTTTATGGAATTTTGCCTATGAACCCAAACCATAATAGATCTGTGTATAGAGAACTGGAACAATTTCTTTATAGTAGTAGTGACCTGGATTGACAAGACTTGTAGGATGAGGAAGATTGAAAAGGAGTAGAATATATTGAAAAAAGTACTGGATTCGGAGCTAGACACCTGGATTCCAGTAAGTATTCAAATACTAACTCTTTGTGCTGTCCTGTTAAGCCCTTTCTCTTCTGTCGGTTTCATTTCCGTCATTATTAAAATGAGACAGTTTGAACTGGATGATCTTTAACTCCCTTACAGCTCTAACTTGCCTTGACTTTATGGGCCTGGCCCCTCTCAACCTCTGCCCCTAACTATTACCACCAGCACTGCCACTGCCATCATCAATGCAGCTACCACCATCTCAACTCACCTGCTGATTTACACTTTACAAAGCATTACAACATCTATAATTGCTGTTAATCATTATTAAAGGTATTGTGAATAATCAGGTCAGAGGATATCATCCCCATTTTACAGATCAGGAAACTGAGGCTCAAACAAGTGACTTCATTTACCTGAAGACATAAGGTTAGCAAGTAACAGAGTGAGGAGAGTGGAACCTAGGCTTCTGACATCAAGGTGACTGCTCTTTCCCTAGTACAACTCTACAAAGCTTCATCCTCTCTGTCTTTTCCTTCTTTTAATGCCTCATCATTAACTCGCTAATACCACTAAGTGAATACGTTTATCAAGTTTGTTTTTCCTATTTTCTTTGATGATAGGGCCAGTATGTGGACTTGTCATCTTGGGAGGAGAAGGGGAAATTAAATAGGGAAAGATTGCTGATGGGTGCCCCTCCCACTCTCTAGGGACAACCTTTACAGGCTATTTGGGAACATAACTTACTTTTCTTACCTTTTTCTTCTTTTTTAAACCACAAAAGTCTCATATAAATTGCCCAAGCCAGTCTGACCGCCATAACTACAAAGGCCTTTATTCAATCACTCACAACCACAGCCAATGAAGAGCCACTGGAATTTGGAACTCTGTTATTTCCTGAATTAATTGAAATCAACTCTAAATAACTCAGCTTGGCATCAGAAAGACAAATATTTGGAAATATTCTGCAAGTCTAGAATTTTTTTCTATAAATTAGAGGAAGTAAAAATTATTTTTATTCTTAAAATGAATTAAAACAGACTATTCACAAACTAATATCTTAAAGTTAGAATTGAACTTCCATGTGTTCATCTTTATTGGATTCTTGATCATCTAGGAAAGACGCCTAATGAGGTATCATTTTTGGGCAGACGTGGGATCATATCTTGACTCAGTTATCAGCTGTCTAACCTGAAACAACTGACTTCATATCTCTAGGCTTCTGTGTCCTCATTTATGAAACTAGGATCACAGTGCCTGCAGCATAGATCTCTGTGAAGATTAAATGCAAAATGTACATGAAAGTACATATTTTCATGCCTGGCACACAGTAGACATTGAATATATGTTAGTTCCTTTCCGCTTTACTTGTACAGAGAGTAATTTCCATGGGCCTTTGGTTGGATCTTATGCTTTTCTGTATTTGGAAAGTCCCCCAAAAAGCATAGTTGTGAGAGGTGGCTATCAGGATTAAAGCAATAATTCTTAAAGTGGAAGAGTGGAAAATGTGTTACTTGAAAAAAATATTCCTTATTATAGTAAATATATTTGGAAATCAAAATAATTGTCCCTGTAATACAAAATGCTGAAAGTACTTATCTACAACATCTTTTTTGGCTGTTGGACACACAGTACCTGGAAAATGTCAATGTAATGGGGTAGGTTTATCTAGGAGTCCAGGGTCTACTTCCTAGGGAGGCAAGTCCACAGTAACCTTGTAGTGAGATTTTTATGCTTCTCAAAGGGAACCTGAGTTTTAAAATATTGAGAAATATTTATTGAGCGACATTGTCATTGTGGAAATCAGATTTTAGAACTCTTTATCTTGTTTGTTGTTTGTGTTTTATCATTTGAAGGAAAAAAAGGAAATTGCTTACAAAACACTTGCCTGCGGTCTAAAAGTTGAAGCTCTCATGAAAACATTATTCTGAAAGAAACATAATGTTCCTTGGCAAAGGTTACTGGGTTCCCCTTGAGATCTAGACTATTATTTCCAGAAGGTCCCCTCTAGTTAGATTTACCTGCTATGGTCCCATTATTTACCACTTCATGTATATAACTCTTCTCAGGTACCTAGGAGACTAGAGTCAAATCATTGCATTGCTAGCAAAAAAATTAAAGACCATCTATTCCAAACTCTCTCCCCTTATTATTGGTGAGAATATTGAGACCCAGAGAAATAAAGCAGCTTGCCCAAGGCCACACAGTGAGTCATTGGCAGAACTTGAATTAGAACCAAGATTTCTTGACTCTCTGTGTATTAATCCCTCTACTTCATCATTCTGCCTGTGATGCCTGTGAACCAATATAAAATGAAAACTTCCCTGCAAAACATCCTGACCTGGAGTCTAAGTAGACTTGTTTTTTGTAAGTAGACGTTTTGTCCAAGAGTTTTTAGATAAAGCATAGACTCCCTTCCAGTCATTGCCTTGATAGTTGGAACTCTTAGAAAGGGTAAAGGGTAGTTTTACAACAGATAGCTCTATCCTCTTTGCTAGAGCTGTGACAAAGGGTTATAGACTGCACTGCCTCTTAGGACACCAGTTGACTTACCTCAAACAGGACTGGCCATGAAGAGCCACTCAAAACCACCCAGAAGTATGCTCACCCATTTGAAGGCTTATGCTCCACCACTGCCAGGATTTGAGCAGTCTACAACTTGAACTCAACAACTTTTCCACTTGAGCCCAAAAAGGAACTGCTTTTGACCAAAGAAGGACCCATGTTCAACAGGAACCATTGCAAAGACAATTACCCCAAATGCATGACCTGATTCTCAGTATAGTTCAGGCCATTTCCCACTTCAGTATACCAGCATATCACCTATTTTCAGGAGTGAATAATTTTATTATATCACAATTGCTAAGAGATAAACTCCTCAATTAATAAAAATGGCAATGACTCCGTACATCTGTTTGAACAACCAAAATAAAAATATCCCCACTTGCAGGAGCCTTAGGACTGAAACTACTCCCTCCAAAAAGCACAACAAAGCTTGTTATCATTCTATCCAAAATGATCCTGGTACCAACTGGTGTGGCACAGTCCACCTTCAAGGACTCCCCAACTGGAAGTCTCCTTTTGACTCAGTCTTGTTGGCTCAGAACCAGAGAGGTTGCTAGCACTCAGAGTAATAAGAACAATAATCATTGAAAAGATAGGCGCCTCTCTTTTGGGCTCTGTTCTCCAGTAGGGCTGAACTTGGGTCAAAAAGCAGGTTTCAAAGGATCAAGAAACACCTCTGAATAGACTCTGAAATCATTTCACCAGAGCTTGTCAGCTGGAATATTTTTTTCTTTCCTAACCTAAAATTCAACATAGTTATAAATACATTTACAATATTCTCTGGGAGATTTAGGCTGCTGTAAGGGAAAGAGAACATGATTTAAAAGACATGGGTTCTAGTTCCAACTCTGCCACGAACTAGCTGGGCGATCCTATGTGTCCTCACACCATTGGCTCTCTGTTTCCCCAACTGTATTGTAAAGGATTTGGATCTGTAAGAGCTCTTTCAGCTCTAAAATCAGTGATATAACTTTGTTTCCTTCTCTCCTGAAAGAACTTACTATTTGCTGCTGTATCTGTGAAAGCTAAACTTAGCAAAGTAAGGGGTTTATACATAAAAATTTTCCTTCATTATGCAACTAGATAAATTATACAGAGCATAAATGCAAATCCTCTTTTTTGGCTAAATATGTCAAGTTGTCCCAATGAGTCTCACTGAACACACTCTTTTCTTACCACTCTGTGCCATCTTCTCTGGTTGATGAAGAAACAAGGGGCCCTCAGCAAAGAGTGAGCTGCAACACAGACTCCATGCTCCTGGAGTAATGGTGGAGACTGATGGCATTAACCCTAACTTTCTACTCTAGTCAGACTCATGGGCAATCACCATTGCTCCTGCTGTAAGAAGTCTGAAATGAGAAACCAGGGACCATTTTCAATTAGGACACTGGTCCCACATCTGCTTCTCTCCTGGATCTTCACACTCTCACAAATCTTCCCATATGGAACCACCAATTCCCAAATACTAGGCTGTAACTTACCCTGGAGCCTTGCCGGTATTAGCACTCTTGTTTCTTGGAAGAGATCTGGGGGTAAAAAAGCCTAACTCTGGGTGGCACGGATACTGCTGATAACTGACAAATTTGTTGTTGAAAGAGGAAGTTGAGTGCATTTGGTGTCTCACCACAGAAACCTAATTTGCACAGACAAGGTAAGTCCCTTGAGCAGACGACACTACTCAAGTTTTGTTTCATCTTTATTTCATTAGTGCAGAGAAATTCAAAGATCAGGGAGCCAAAGGCTGTGCAAAATCAAATGACTGCATATCAGCCTTCCTCACTGTTCCTCATGCTATCTCATTCCACTACAACTCACATGCCTGTCTCACTAGATTCCAATAGGTTCCATGGCAAGATGGGATTTTGAGGCAAAATCTGAAAACAGTTTACCTAAGAACAAGAAAGCTGCAACTCCTTCAAGCCTGAGGGGCAAATGGTGAGGAAACCTCAAGAATACAAGTTAGAACTAACAGCAATAGGACTACCTTTGCTTAAGCTGTTTCTTCCATATGGAGTGCCCTTCCCTCAACCTCTCATCTCAAGGCTCATAATTTAATGTGTAGTTTAGTTATTTTTGTACATTTCTTATCCCTTTAGTATACTTCAAACTGCTTGAGGGCAATGATCATGTTTGACTCATCTCTGTATTCCTAATTAGTCCAGCACAAGGCACTTTCATGAATGTTTATTAAATGAATAAGTAAGGCAATAAATGTAAAAATAAATGTTCAAATAATGAATGAATAAATAGTGTTGATTACAGAGGCTTCTTCCAGTGTACTAAGATTTTGGTCTTTATGTATAATGTCTATAGGGCCTTTATAAGTATGCAAATAAAAAAAGATCATACCCTTGGGACTATAGCATCAGCCAAGTCTGAGAGTAGTTCTGAGAAATAAGGCTTTCAAAGCAGCATAAACCTCTGTGGACATGTAAGGGAACCACATTCAGAACCCAGGGCCTGGAGCTGCAAAGAGCCTTCTAGGTAATAACCATAGCAAAGGAGAAAAAGAAAGTACTGTGGGTTGGGTCAAATAGTAGCATTTGGATTTATGGATAAGATTGGTTAAAGAAGGAAGTAGATGACAATATTTTTGTAGGAGGGCAACCTGGCTCTGCAACAAGCTCTCCTTGTAAAGTCAGAACCATTTGAAAACTAGATGGAGCCATGTCCAACACTCAGAGCTCTCTAATAAAAATTTCAAGAGAATCAAAAGATGGAAAAGAGACACTTGTAGCATTAGAAACTAAGAGCTTGAACTGGCTGATGACGCGTGAGGACTGGAAGAAGGAGAGGGTACCCATCCTGGCTGAGGTATATCAAATGAAACATGTTTGACCTTGCAGTCCCCTTCTTATTTCCAACTTCATATATTTATTCAGCTCCAATCTGTTGTTAATTTAAATTTCTGACTTGACATCCCTACCGAAAAGATAATACACTGACAGACCAACACACATTTCAGTCCTTTTGGAAGTTCTGTTCCTTACCATAAATTATTAAATTGGCTTTCTGGTACAAATCCATCCCTTGTGAGTATGAGGAGTGTGAGCCAGTTTTCCTAGGGTATGATCCTTCTCTAGACAAAGAAATTTCCAGGTTTATTGAGCTTTAAAGCCAAACCTTGGGACAGAGGGAAAAAAGAAACCTTTTCATAACAATTAGCTGTCTTCACTACCTCCCACCTTCATTTCACAAACAACACCTCAACATTGCTAAGAAGAGAGCCTGCGAGCTTACCTCATTTCTCTCTTGCATGCAAGTATCCTCTCTTCTCATTGGCCCTAAAAAGGGAAGCAAAAGTAGCTCAGAAGTTAGTGACCCAGTTTAGGCAAAGAAAATTTTGAGTCAGGTAAAATTTTGAGTTTTAATTAGAAGGACCAAAGCTGTAGACAAACCAAAAAATCTGATAATTTAACAAACATCTCAAATTAACTTTTAGAAGTCTTATAGATATTGAGTAAGACTGGTGGTCTGATACAGCAACTAGAAGGATGTGCAACTATGACATACAACTATCTACTGGGGCTTTGGGGAAAAAAAGGAGGAGGATTGGCAATAGATGTTAGCTCAGAGCCGGTCTTCCTCAGCAAAAAGAGGAGGATTAGCATGGATGTTGGCTCAGGGCTGATCTTCCTCACAAAAAAAAAAAAAAAAAAGACCAGTGGTCTAGGAATCATTATCACCTCAAATCAAGTAATAGATATCCAGTCATAAGAGTCTGAAAAATAGTACAGCTGTCCCATTTTGCCCATAGTTCCAAACTCTTCCCTTCTCTCTATGTATCCTCTCAAAGTTTACTTTAACTGGTGCATCATATTTCCCTAGGCTGAGGAAAGTTTATAAGTTGGTGCTTCAAAGGCTTTTAGGTCTTCTCTAACAGTAACAGTAGATTATGAATGATAGCTATTGTTGAGGTCAGTATTCGTTACAATATACTGTATTTTCTAGGAGACTCCAAGAGTACTATCTTATCTTAGTGTTAGGAAGAACTAGATTTTTCCAAAGCAATTGGCTTGATTTGATTCTTATGGATATTGATAATTCCGTCCCGTGTCTCTTCTTACATAGTCTGCTGAAAAATCTGGAACTAATTTATAGTCTACTGGTAGCAAATTTGAAGATATTTTTATGATGTGCTTATTTTGATTATCCTCTTTCATGGCTCTATTTTTAAGTCCTTGCCCATTTTTTTCTCTATTATTTTTCACCTACTATTCATTTATATTATCTTGCTATAGTATACATCCTTTAAACCACCTTTAATCTTTTCCGGAACGATAGTGAAACAAAAAGTTAAATAAAAAAAAGGAAAGAGTGAATTGTGAACTCAATTCCTTTTGCATTAGAACTAGAGAATATTAATTGCTTTAGATAAACTGTCTTTGAGTTTCCCATATCTGATTCTATATCCACAGAGTATTCCTGCCCTTTTTTTTTTGGAATTAATAATTCAGTAAGTACTTAAGGAGCTACAACAATGAGCAATTTTGTTGCATGCTGAGTGGGAAGTGTGGTATTCAGAAGCGTAAAGTATGTCCCCTATTTTTCAAGAGTCCAAAGTTTAAATGACAAGTTGATGATGCATAAAAGAGTTAGAAAACATAGCATAGTATATGGTTTACTATTAAATTATGTGGAAGTTAAGGAGATGAGTTCGCTATGGGCTGAATCTATTTGAGAACTCTTGGTCTTTGCTCAAGAGACGTTTGGTTTAAGCAGCATTCCTAATGGGTGGAACATGTCCCACTGGAGGCATGCAAGGTTATTTTTGGTAGTACAAGGAATAGCGTTTTAAACATTGTCAAGTTACACATTTGTTTTAAGGCTTTAAAATGTAATAAAATTACCACTTCAAATCTATGTTTTCATGGATAATATTACTTAGGATGAGACTAAAGTAGGTAGCTAAATTTTAAAATGTGTGATTAAACAAGCACACACAAATAAAAGTATAGAGGGTAAGGAGACATAGCAAAAACTATGGAGGAGCATTTGAGTATCTGAAATTTGGCGAATAACAGCTTGAAGAAAGAAGAGAAGGCAAGGGATTCAAGGATAAAGAAGAAATATTGCCAAGGACATGAATGAAGAATAAACATGTACTATTTGTGTGATAGTGAGGAAAAATATTTCACTGAAGCATAGGGCATGTTAGGGAACAGTGAAAAAGAAGCTTGGAGGGTGGAACCATACAAATCAAATCTTAGAGTATAGAAGCTATAGGATACAAGAAGTCATTGAAAGGTTTTAAACAGACCAGATGGAGGGAGATAAAAAATCTTATATTGAGTACTTTCTATGTACTGGCCACCATTCTAAGCAATTTACACACATTATCTCATTTAATCATCAGAACAATCCTATGGAGTAGGAACTAATATTATCTTCTATTTTACTCATGAGTGAATTGAAGCAGAGAGGTTAACTAACTTCCCTAAGATCATGTAACAAGTAAGTAGGAGAGGCAAGATTCAGACCCAACTCTATCTGTCTCCAGAGCTCAACGTCTTTTCTACCTCTCCCTGAGAAATTGCTGAGATAAAGGTGCACAGAACGGAGTGGAGAAGGACACAAAATGGGAGGTGGAGAGCCCTATTGGAGGATATACTAATAATTTAAATTTAAGGTAAAAAGAGAATGGATTAGGGCAGTGACAGTAAAAGTAAAGACAGAGGGTAATTTCAAAAGAATTATTTTTCTCAAAAGAGCACTTAAAACTGTAATCAGCAAAATGAAAGAGGAAATGAATCTTCATGAGTAGGAATAAATTAGTCTTTGAAGGGGTTTAATTTTTGCATATTTTTCACTAAAACTTTTTTGAGTCATACATTGAAGTATCTTTCTTCAATGAGAAAGACATACTTTGTAGCTGAAAGAGGAGTTCATTTTCTTGAACCCCAGAGGCTTATTTTGGAGACATGTTTCAGCACAGGGCAACTTCTTGAGACCCTCTATGAGGAACCTGCAGTCCTGAAAAGGGAAATGGTTAGTCTCACAGGATGTGAGTTTCTAAAGATATGTATTTCAGATAATTTCCATAAGAAGAGGTTTCCTTCAGCTAAATAACTGGGTTATTTGGGCATGCATGTTGTGAATCAACATGAATGATGGGATTTCCGCAAATTTTTGGTGATCTATTTCCTTTTTATATAGTCAAAGCTATGAACAATGGGCAAGAGGACAAGAGACAAAAAAGTATATCCTCAGTTTCTTATTTCGAGGTCCTTGCTATGAGACTTAACTAACTTCATACATGTCACTAGGAATGATCATTGGGAAAATGGTAAAATAGATGAAGACCACTTTTTTGCCCCACCTTCTCTTGTTGGCCTTTGTGAAAGATGGCATAAGTGGACCCATATTAAAATATAGCTGGAGCATCCATTTCAGAAGAATTGCCTTGCAAGTCTTGATTTCTTTATCTTCCAAACTGAATCAAATCACCAACATTCCGAGAAGTCAGTAAGGACAAGAATATCCTGTTTGCAAGGACTGATGAAGTTGGATTTTGCTGTTGACTGAATCGCTAACCAATCAATGAAGTACAAGTATAGCCTTACCTCATCTAGCACCAATTTACTCTTCTTTAATACAACTTACCTCATCTTCCTCCCTTTTTCCTTTAAAAACCCTGAGCCCCTCTCCCATATTTGGGACACTTTTGGGGTTTCTACTTGAATCCGTGTTCCCTGAATTGCAATTCTCTGACCCAAAATAAATGTTTTGCCTCTTGAACTGGTTTTTGTTTTGGTAGTTTGACACCTTTTTGTTCAGCTTTCTCTCCAAGGATATGGTGCTTTTCCAGACTCTCTGGGTTCCTGTTGTCACAAAAGAATGTAATCTGAATAGATCCTTCATACTAAAACAGGAAAGGATTTTACGACCTGGGCACTGCAAACACAAGAAAATGGATTCCAAGTGCCTGGAATTTCAGGCACTGACAAGCAGGAAAAAATTTCTCAAATCAGCATTCTTCAAATAAGCAATTAAATCAAATTTCTCAAATCAGCAATTCTCAAGCTTTTTGATCTCAGACTCCTTTACACTCTTTAAAATTATTTAGGATCTCAAAAAGCTTTTATTTATATGAGTTGCAGCTATCAATATTTACAAAATTAGATATTAAAATCTGATGTTTTAAAAATATTAATATATTAATCTATTTAAAATAATAATAAATCCATTATATGTTAATATAAATAAAATTTTATGATATAACTAATTTACAAAAAATAGTGAGAAGAATGTGATTGTGGGAAGTCAAGATGGCAGTGTAAGCAGACTTGGACTCACTCCTCCCGTGGACACAGCCAATTTACAACTACTCGTGGAAAAATTACCCCGAGACAGAACTGAAAACTGGATAAGAGGAACTCCTGCAACAACGGAGGTAGAAGAGGCAGAGACTCCCTTCTGGAGAGGAAAAATGCCACTTTCATAAGCCGCCAGCTTCACGGACGGCAGGAGCAGCGCACAGGTATGCAGCCCTCCATGGAGGTGAGGGGCCCTGAGCCGGGAGCGCCCCCGCTGTGGGCATTTTGTGGACTCAGCACAATCGAGACCAGTGGCATAATATCTGACTTTGCCTGCTGCTAAAACATTGGGGAGTACCCCCAGAAAACCCGGTTCACAAAGAAACTAAAACTGCCTCTTAAAGGGCCCGTGCACAAACTCACCCATTTCAGAAAGCATCCTAAAATCACCAGAAAGAAAGGTGCACAGTGCTGTGGTGAAAAGAGACTCACCTAATAGGCCCTGAGTGAATCTCAGTGAGGGGTGATACCTCTCCAGGGAGTGGGACATTGGCGGCGGCCATTGTTGTGGCCTGGTGTGGGTGTGCTGACACAGATGCCATTGGAGTTCTCCCTGGGGCCTGCTAGCCCAGGGTCTGCCCCACCACTAGAGCACTGATTTAATCCAGCTCAGCCACGGCAGGCAGCCCACCCTAGAGACTGGCCCCAACCAACAACAAGCCCTCAGGCAACTTGTGGGCCTGCATAGATTGGTGACTGGATTCTCTGCAGCCTGGCAACTGAGCCGAATTTAGTGGGGCAGGGTGTACACAAGGAGCAGGTGGAGAGTGTGGCACAGTGGCAGAGTGTGTGGGGTTCCCGCCGAGGAAAGACTGGGTCCGCTTGGGGAGGACGGGGTGCGCACACGGGGCAGGACTGTGTTGACTGAGTGTGTGGACCTGTGGGTGGCAGGGCTTGTCAGCTGCAGAAGACTTGTGCTTCTCAAAGACCCACATAGGGGGTTTGCCCCACGTTACAAAGCCTGAAACAATTGGGTGCTCAGGTGCCTGAGGCCAGCCCCACCCAGCTGCAATCCTCAGAGAGCTGACAAGAGACCTAATAGGCTAGAGGCTTACAGCAATTGTAAGGCCCTGAGCCTAACAACCTGCCATGCTGGGGGCCTACTCACTTAAAAGAAATACTGCAACACAAATGTGGTATTAGAACTTGTAGCCAACTGTGCTGGGGCTCCCCACACCTGATAAAGAGACTGAAGGGCCCACAACAACTACAAGCAGCTGAGCAGTACAACAGCTGGCCAGGAGCATAACTCAGCCTCCCTGGGCACCTACAGGGAGAGCAAACAAGCCGCAACAGAAGGACACACATAGCCCACATAGGGGTCACTCCTGGAACATTGAGAACTGAGGGAAGCACACTGGAAGCCTCCTAAGGCATCACTTACATAAGGTCACCTATCCAAGAGCAGGAGACGCAGCTAACCTACTTAATATGTAGACACAAGCAAAGGGAAATAGACAAAATGAGGAGGCAAAAGAATACACTCCAAGTAAGGGAACAGGACAAAACCCCAGAAGAGGAACTAAGTGAAATAGAAATGAGCAACCTACCTGACAGAGAGTTCAAACTAAGAGTGTTAAGGATGCTCACTTATCTGGGGAGAAGAATAGATGAACTCAGTGAGAATGTCAACAAAGAAATGGAAGATATAAAAAAGTACCAATCAGAAATGCAGAATACAATACTGGAAATGAAAAACTCATTAGAGGGACTCAAAAGCAGAGTAGAGGATACAGAAGAACGGATCTGTGAGCTGCACAAAAGACTAGAAGAAATTACCCAAGGTGAACAGGTAAAAGAGAAAAGAATTAAAAAGAGTGAGGACAGTCTAAGGGACCTCTGGGACAACATCAAGCGCAATAACATCCCTGTTATAGGTGTCCCAGAAGGAGTAGAGCGAGACAAAGGGGCAGAGAATCTATTTCAAGAAATAATAGATGAAAATTTCCTTAACCTAAGGAAGGAAACAGACATCCAGGTACAGAAAGCACAGAGAGCCCCAAACAAGATAAACCCAAAGAGGCCCACACCAAGACACATCATAATCAAAATGTCCAGAATTAAAGATAAAGAGAGAATCCTAAAAGCCTCAAGAGAATGTCAAGTTACATACAAAGGAAACCCCATAGGGCTATCAGCTGACTACTCAGCAGAAACCTTACAGGCTAGAAGAGAATGGCATGATATTTTTAAAGTGCTAAAAGGAAAAAACTTACAGCCAAGAATACTCTACCCCGCAAGGTTATCATTCAAAATGGAAGGAGAGATCAAAAATTTCCCAGACAAGCAAAAATTAAAGGAGTTTGTCACCAAGAAAC
This sequence comes from Ceratotherium simum simum, assembly GCF_057802395.1. Classification (NCBI taxonomy): domain Eukaryota; kingdom Metazoa; phylum Chordata; class Mammalia; order Perissodactyla; family Rhinocerotidae; genus Ceratotherium; species Ceratotherium simum. The sequence continues at coordinate 66,945,346 of NC_141940.1, forward strand.
CAGTGTTACAAGAAATGTTAAGGGGACTGATTTAAGGGGAAAAGAGAAGATCACAAATAGGAAAAATTATTTATTTCCATGATAAGAACGTAATGGATACAAATGCACAAAAAAGAGGTTAGATATGATATCAAAAACATAAAAGAAGGGAGGAGGGGAGTTAAAGAGTACAGCTTTCAGACAGAGGACAAACTAAAGTGACGATCAATTCTGTATAGAAGAAGAAAGGAACACAGAAGGACTACTAAAACACTGAGAAAAAAAGTTAAAAAATGACAGTAAGTACATACTTATCAATAGCTACTTTAAATGTCAATGGACTAAATGCTCCAATTAAAAGGCATAGTGTGGCTGACTGGATAAAAAAACAAGACCCATACATATGCTGCATACAAGAGACACACTTCAGACCTAAAGACACTCACAAACTGAAAGTGAAGGGATGGAAAAAGATACTCCACACAAATGGCAATGAAAAGAAAGCTGGGTAGCAGTACTCATATCAGACAAAATAGACTTTAAAACAAAAACTGTAAAAAGAGACAAAGCAGGGCATTACATAATGATCAAGGGAACAATCCAACAAGAGGATATAACACTTGTAAATATCCATGCACCCAATATAGGTGCACCTAAATATATAAAGCAATTATTAACAGACATAAAAAGAGAAATAGAAAATAACATAATAATAGTAGGGGACTTTAACACTCCACTTACACCAATGGATAGATCATCCAAACAGAAGATCAATAAGGAAACATTGGCCTTACATGACACACTAGAATAGATGGACCTAATAGATATACACAGAGCATTCCATCCTAAAACCAAAGAATACACGTTCTTTCCAAACGCACATGGAACACTCTTCAGGATTGATGACATATTAGGCCAGAAAACAAGTCTCCATAAATTTAAGAAGTTTGAAATAATACCAAGCATCTTTCCTGACCACAACAGTATGAAACTGGAAATCAACAATAGGAAGAAAATCAGAAAAGCCACAAATACATGGAGATTAAACAAAATGCTACTGAACAACGACTGGGTCAACGAAGAAATCAAAGAAGAAATCAAAAGATACTTGGAGACAAATAAAAATGAAAATACGACATGCCAGAATTTATGGGATACAGCAAAAGCGGTTCTGAGAGCGAAGTTGATAGCAATACAGGCTTATCTCAACAAACAAGAAAAATCTCAAAGAATCTAACAATGCACCTAAAGGAACTGGAAAAAGAAGAACAAACAAAGCCCAAAATCAGTAGAAGAAGGGAAATAATAAAAATCAGAGCAGAAATAAATGAAATAGAGACCAAAAAAACAATAATAAAAATTAACATAACCAGGAGATCGTTCTTTGAAAAGGTCAACAAAATTGATAAGCCTTTAGCTAGACTCACCAAGAAAAAAAGAGAGAAGGGACAAATAAGTAAAAACAGAAATGAAAGAAGAGAGGTTACAACAGACACCTCAGAAATACAAAAGATTATAAGAGAATAATATGAAAAGCTATATGCCAATCAATTCGACAATCTGGAAGAAATGGATAAATTCTTAGAATCATACAACCTTCCAAAACTGGATCAAGAAGAAGTAGAGAATTTGAATAGACCAGTCACCAGTAAGGAGATCGAAACAGTAATCACAACCCTACCCCAAAATAAAAGTCCAGACCAGACGGCTTCCCTGGTGAATTCTACCAAACATTCAAAGAAGACTTAATAACTATCCTTCTCAAACTCTTCCAAAAAATTGAGGAGGGGGGGAAGCTCCCTAACTCATTCTGTGAAGCTGACATTACCCTGATACCAAAACCAGACAAGGACAACACAAAAAAAAGAAAATTACAGGCCAATATCACTGATGAACATCGATGCAAAAATCCTCAACAAAATACTAGCAAATTGCATACAACAATACGTTAAAAAGATTATACACCATGATCAAGTGGGATTTATTCCAGGGATGCAGGGATGGTTTAACAATCGCAAATCAATCAACGTGATACACCACATTAATAAAATGAAGAATAAAAGTCACATGATTATCTCAATAGATGCAGAGAAAGCATTTGACAAGATATAGCATCTATTTATGACAAAAACTCTGAATAAAATGGGTATAGAAGGAAAGTACCTCAACATAATAAAGACCATATATGACAAACCCACAGCTAATATCATCCTCAATGGTGAAAAACTGAAAGCTATCCCTCTAAGAACAGGAACCAGACAAGGATGCCCAATGTCACCACTCCTATTTAACAGAGTACTGGAAGTCCTAGCCAGAGCAATCAGGCAAGAGAAAAAAATAAAAGGGATCCAAATTGGAAAGGAAGAAGTGAAACTGTCACTATTTGCAGATGACATGATTTTATATATAGAAATCCCTAAAGAATCCACCAGAAAACTTTTAGAAGTAATAAACGAATACGGTAAAGTTGCAGGATACAAAATCAACATACAAAAATCAATTGCATTTCTATACACTAACAATGAAGTAGCAGAAAGAGAACTTAAGAATACCATCCCATTTACAATTGCAACAAAAAGAATACAATACCTAGGAATAAACTTAACCAAAGAAGTGAAAGAGCTGTACACCGAAAACTATAAAACATTTCTGAAAGAAATCGAAGAAGACACAAAGAAATGGAAAGATATTCCGTGCACTTGGATTGGAAGAATTAACACAGTTAAGATGTCCATACTTCCTAAAGCCATCTATAGATTCAATGCAATCCCTATCAAAGTTCCAACAACATTTTTCACAGAAATAGAACAAAGAATCCTAAAATTTATAGGGAACAAGAAAAGACCCCGAATAGCTAAAGGAATCCTGAGAAAAAAGAACAAAGCTGGAGGTATCACACTCCCTGATTTCAAAATATACTACAAAGCTATAGTAACCAAAACAACATGGTACTGGCACAAAAACAGACACACAGATCAATGGACTAGAATCGAAAGCCCAGAAATAAACCCACACATCTATGGACAGCTAATCTTTGACAAAGGAGCCAATAACATACAATGGGGAAAAGAAAGTCTCTTCAACAAATTGTCTTGGGAAAACTGGATAGCCACATGCAAAAAAATGAAAGTAGACCCTTACCTTACACCATACACAAAAATTAACTCCAAATGAATTAAAGACTTGAATTTAAGACCTGAAACTGTGAAACTTCTAGAAGAAAACATAGGCAGTACGCTCTTCGACATTGGTCTTAGCAACATATTTTCAAACACCATGTCTGACCGGGCAAGAGAAACAATAGAAAAAATAAACAAATGGGACTACATCAAACTAAAAAGCTTCTCCACAGCAAAGGAAACCATCAACAAAATGAAAAGACAACCTAACAATTGGGAGAAGATATTTGCAAACCATACATCTGATAAGGGCTTAATCTCCAAAATATATAAAGAACTCATGCATCTCAACAACAAAAAACTACCAACCCAATTAAAAAATGGGCAAAAGACCTGAACAGACATTTCTCCAAAGAAGATATACAGATGGCCAACAGACACATGAAAAGATGTTCAAAATCACTAACTATCAGGGAAATGCAAATCAAAACTACAATGAGATATCACCTCACGCCCGTCAGAATGGCTATAATTAACAAGACAGGAAACCACATGTGTTGGAGAGGATGTGGAGAGAAGGGAACTCTCCTACACTGCTGGTGGGAGTGCAAACGGGTGCATCCACTATGGAAAACAGTATGGAGATTCCTCAAAAAATCAAGGACAGAACTACCATATGATCCAGCTATTCCACTGTTGGGTATTTATCCAAAGAACTTGAAAACACCAATTTGTAAAGGTACATGCACCCCTGTGTTCATTGCAGCGTTATTCACAATAGCCAAGAGTTGGAAGCAACCTAAGTGCCCATCAAGGGACGAATGGATAAAGAAGATGTGGTATATATACACAATGGAAGACTACTCAGCCATAAGAAACAATGAAATCCAGCCATTTGTGACAACATGGATCGACATTGAGGGTATAATGCAAAGTGAAATAAGTCAGAGGGAGAAGGTCAAATACTGTATGATTTCCTTCATTAAATAGTAGATAATAACAATAAACAAACACATAGGGACAGAGATTGGATTGGTGGTTACCAGAGGGGAAGGGGGAAGGGAGGATGATGAAAGGGATAATTCGGTGCATGTGTGTGGTGATGGGTTGTAATTAGTATTTGGGTGGTGAACATGATGTAATCTATGCAGAAATAGAAGTATAATGATGTACACCTGAAATTCTTACAATGTTATAAACCAATGTTACTGCAATAAACAAAAAATTAAAAAAAAATGAGTGTCATTGTTTTACATTTTTGCAAACCTCTTTAATGTCTGGCTTAATAAAAGATGGCTGGAATATCATATCTGTTTTTTCATTCAATCTGTTATGATTCTAATATAGGAGAAAAAAATCTGGCCTCACATGGGTATGAAAATGAAAAAGGGGAGAGCATTTTAATAACTTTTTCATATAAGTGTACATATTCTTCTTTGATACAACACTAAAATAGACAATTAGTAGCTCTTTACAGGATAATTGCAATGTGGATTCTGAAAGCATATTGAGGAACTTTTTCTACTCTATTTCAATAAAATTCATTGATCTATCTCTTACTTTGAATGAATCCTTTAGCCATGCATTATTAAAGGGAAACATGCATTGGTCTCTGGAAAATATTGGTTAATTGAGCTTTCCAACTGTTGATACAATTCACTATACAGAGTCAAAAATGCATCACATTTATTACTACCACCACTGGTTTCATCACAAAAGTCTGTAAGTAATAGGGAGCTGTCAAGCACTGGGTGATGGGTTCAAATTGTCCAAAGTTCTAATTTTTAGTTAAAACTCAAATTTTAACATTGGTAACAAGTACTTGTCAGTTGTTTGTCCTTGAAGTGACAGGTTCACTTCAATCATTACCAAGAAATGTCTGCCAAATACCCAAACTTGAATAACCATGATTTTTTTCAGTCCTTCTTTCAAGTAAAAATGTGGTTCTATGAAAAAGTCTAGTTCAGCGCGAAGCTTAAATAATGTTACAAGTACTTTTCTTTAAGACAACCGTTATACTTCAGTGTACAGCAGAAGTACTTTGTATATACTTCCCATTTTTTTCAGAGCATTAAAAAGATGTGTACTTAAGGGTCAAGATTTAATAGAATTCATAATTTTTACTACTTCATCAAGGACATTTCTAAGTGAAACTGCTTTTTTACCCATAAACGTATGGCAGTGAAGAATACTAGTATAGATTGATACAACTGCCTTGATTTTTGTTAAGGCACCAGAAGTTTTACTCTCCATGGCTTTTGTGCCATCAATGCAAATGTCAATACTTTGGAAAAGGTAAATAATGCCTTAGTATTATTATAGAAATAGTTTTGGCCGTGAGGGTCCACTAAAAGAGTCTCAGATCCCAGGGGATCTGCAAGACCACACCTTGAGAACCCTTGTCTCAAATTATGTTTCATAGGTAACCACATAAGGAATGGTTAAAAAATTCAGTCAAAATGTTGTGACTAAATACCTAATACATACAGACACAGCTATACAACCTTTTGTGCTGGGAATCAACTTACAACATACTATATCATACTATTCTAACATTAACATGAAAGTGATATGTTCTCTGAAAAGCCTTTTTGTCTGTCTTCAAATGTACCTTTGGTATTCTCTTTGCTTTCTCCTCTGTCATTACTTTCTCTTTACTTATTTCAATTCAGATCAGTTCCAAAATAGCTAGTATTAGTTGAGCATTTACTACTTTCAAGACACTGTGCTAGGCTATGCTTGGGTAGAATCAGTGATGAATGAGACCAGTCCTTGTTCTTAAGGAATTTAAAATCTAATTTGGGAGGTTATGGATATGTACACTTAGTGCTAGAATACAATGTAGACTGAGATCAGAGCTACCCAGTTTTCCTCCTTCAGAGGCAACCACCATATTATTTATGCTTCCAAAAATATTCCATGTACATATAAGCACATCCATATATATCCTTTCTCTCTTATGTTTAGTACAAGAAAGTAGTAAACTATATACCTTGATCTACACCTTGATTTTTCACTTAGTAAAATAGTATAGATGTAATTGCTTATCATTAAAAGTAAGAACGTATTGATTATTTTTGACAGTTTTTAACTAATGTCTAAAAATTTATTTAATTCTCTTCTATTGGTTGAGACTTAGGCGGTTTATAATTTTATTTTTGCTATTAAAAATTGTGCTGCAAAGAATATCATTTTACGTATGGCATTTTCAATATATAAATGTATAAAGCATCATAGTAGAATGGTCTGAGTTTGAATCTTAGCCCTCCTACTTACTAGCTGTGTGACCATAGGCAAGTTTCTTAACCTCTCTGAACCTTTTCTTCATCTGAAAATGAGCACAAGTTAATATATACAAAGCATTATAGTAGTATCTGACATATAGTAAGCATTCAACACATGTAAGTTATTATTTTTAACCTTCACGGGATCAGTGAAGACACTGAAATGATCTTTAAAAGTTGGTGTGTATATGAAATTTTCTAGGAGAGGATTCAAAAATTTCATCAGATTCTGAAAGAAGTACGGAATCTCAAAATAAGTGTAGATGCTACTATTAGGAATAATAATAATAACACTAGTAATATAATAGCTACCATATCAAATCCTTCAGATTATGCCCTCTTACAACATCAGCCTCTTTTGCATTGTAACTCATCTCAATCCTTTCATTGAATAAATGCCTAACATATATTAACTGTTTTACACCCACTCTCTGTAATCCTCACAACAATCCTGCAAGATAGGGATTTCTATTTTACTCATGAAGAAATTAACATTCAAAGAAGTCAGTTAGTGGGCCCAAGATGGAATGACTGGCAAATCCAGTATTTGAACTCAGTACAGTCTGGCTTCAAAGTTCTTTCAATTATATACTGCTAACCTTTTTTTCCCTCACTTGAATAATCTCATTTTCCCCATGCCAATAACCTTCTCTGGGCTCATTTTTCAAGTCAAATCCCTGAAATTGGGCTTCTACTCCCTTACCTTTACTAAAATTGGTCTAAAAAATTTTGCTAAATGCCATAATCATATCATATCATAATCACTAATTATGATGGATCATTCTTCAATATTCATCTTTTTTGGACTGTCTGACATTTGACATGGTTAACCTGTATGAAGACACCATGGACAAGAAATTGGGTCTAGGTTCAGATAGACCTGGGTTCAAATCCTTGTTTTGCTGCTGATTAGCCAGGTTATCTTAGGTAAGTTCCATTATCTATCTGAGCTTCAGTGACCTAATCTATAAAAGGGAAATAATATATTTACTTCTTAGGTTGATTCTAAGAATTTAGTGTAATTGCTCATTTAAAGGGCCTTAACACAATAAACTTGCAATAAATATTAGTTCTCTCCACATTCCATGAAATACCCTCTTTCATTTATTAACACTGCATTATCCTGGCTGTCCTACCTCTCTAATTGCTCTTTTTTTTTTTCTATTGCTGGCTCCTCTTCTTCCTCCAATCCTTAAATCTTAGTGTTCCAAAACATAATATTATTAAGCCTCTTTTATTCTCTCTTTACTTTTATTTGGTAATCTCATCAAAAATTAAAAGCTGTACTCTTATAACAAACACAAAGCTCCAGAACAGATTTACCAATTGCCTACAATATATTTCTAGCATAGATTCAATGCATCCCAAACCTCAGTAAATACTCTGCCCTCTACCATCTACTCCGTGATTGATGTAATATCCTCCAAATTTTCTAGGGTAAAAATCTAAAGCAATCCTACTGGTAAGGAAAACTATGTGTATGCGTAAGGCTGTGCTTTCTGAGAAGAACATTCTACTTTACACTGCAGTAGAAATAGACTTCCCTGAACTAACCTAGCCAAGTCACTAAAAAAATAAACAATTAAACAAACAATGAAATGGCCCTAGAGGGACAGTACAGCATCCAGAGTTTTTGCAACATATTATCTAATTTTTCTACTTTTAAACAAGAAAACAATGACACATGCAAAGTAACAGGAGAATGTGGTCCATAGATAGGGAAAAGAGCAAGCAATAGAAATTTTCTTTGAGGGAAACAGTATGTTGGACTTGGCAGACAAAGGCTTTAAAACAGCAGTTATAAATATATTCAAACAACTAAAGGAAACCATGTTGACAGAATTAAAGGAAAGTGTGATGAAAATAGCTCATGAGATAGAGAATATCAATAAACTCTTTAAATTATACTAAAAATAGAAATTCTGGAGTTGAAAGTACAATAAACAAAAAGAAAAATCACTAGAGAGGCTCAAAGTAGATGTGAAGTGACAGAAAAAGGAATAAGTAAAACTGAAGATAGGTTGCTAGAGATCATGCAATCTGAAGAATGGAGAGAAAAAAGGAGGATAAATGAATGAAGCCTCAGAGAAATAGAGGATATTATTAAGTGCATAACACATAACGAGAGTACCAGGAACAAAGAGATAGACAGGATCAAAAATGTATTCAAAGAAATAGTGGCTGAAAATGTCCTAAACTTGATGAAAAACATTAATCTATACATTTAAAAAGCTCAGTGAACTCAAAGTACAATAGATTCAAAATGGTGGAGTAAAGATCCCTAAAAATGCTATCCTTGATAAAAGCAATAAGAACACTGGAACAATTGTCAAAATCAACTTTTTCAGTACTCTGGAAATTTACTAAAGGCTTACAACAATTCAAGGAATGTTTATTAGAGAAAAATGGCTGAATCTTGTGAAGAATAGTGGCATTTCTAATGTTTTAACTTGCTCTATTTCCATAACCCTCTCCCGAGATCTGCAGTAGACTTGAATACCAATAGCCTGGAGCCACAGTGAAAAGCAGCAATCTAGCAGTCACTGAAGAGGTCTGGATGAGGTTTGAGGCCTTCCAAAGCCACATTCCCACAGAATTATCATTATTGGACATGTCTGGACATTCCCTAGAAAATGCCACTAATGGGGCTTGTTTGATCTGAGTCAGAGATCTCCAGTGTGAACAGAATTTTCCCTGGGGCTTTTTTCAGAAACATTAGCAGTAACTGTTTTAGATTATAGATGCCTGAGGTGGTAAATGACAACCAGGACAGACAATAACCTAATCAAGATGTTTAGAAGGAAAAGCTAAAATAGTAATTAGAATAGTAAGTCCAAAAAAGGCTTTGAAAGCTTCGTCATATTCCAGAAATATAGAAGGCCATACACAGGTGTAGGGCTATGTGCATGCCCAGAGGTGTGCACATGGTCAAGAAAAACCTGAGATGACCCTAAGCCCTCACCTCTAGCCAAGATTAAAACTCTGAACAAGGAACAAGTGAAGTCTAAGGCAGATTTGAAACTGTCAGGCTGAGTGTTGCCACACCATGCACACAGATCCCCTCAACAAAATTGGGGAGACCTACTGGTTCTAGGCAATTTCTATTCAATCATTAGATGATCACTAGGCTAACTAAACAGAGACTTCAGTGGCCACACACAAAAAATAATTTATAGAATGTCCATTAACAATTTACAGAATTTGTTTAGAAAAGTCACTAAACAAACAAACTACAAAATAATAAACAGCAAAAATAATAACCAGCAAAAACAACAAACCCAAAGGAGGGGGAAAATCTAATGTCTAGAATAGTCATATATTATTATTTTAAATATCCAGTTTACAACACAAAAGATTAGAAATGTAAATAACAAAGAAAGTATGGCACATGCACAGAAAAAATAAAGCAATCAAAAGAAAATATCCCTGAGGACTCCCAGAGAATATACGTACTACACAAAAAGCTTAAATCAGCTATAAATATGTTCAAAGAACTAAAAGAAACAATATCTAAAGAACTAAAGAGAGAGAAGTCAAGATGGCGGCATAGGCAGACTCTGAACTCACCTCCTCCCATGGACACAGCCAATTTACAACTACTCTTGGAAAAATTACCCCGGAGAGAGAACTGAAAACTGGATAAGAGGAACCCCTGCAACAAAAAACAATCCTAATTGAGAGGGAAGAGGCAGAAATTCCCTTCTGGAGAGAAAAAACGTTACCTTCACAAGCTGCAACGCTTCACTGCCACCCAGGAGCAACCCAAAGGTATGCAGCCTTCCCTGGAGGAGTGGGGGCCCTGAGTTGGGGAGCATGCCCATTATAGGAATTTTTTGGACCCAGCACAACCGAGCCAAGTGGTGTAATATCTGACTTTGCTTGCTGCTAACAAGATTGGAGAATACCTGCAGAAAAGCTGGTTCACAAAGAATTAAAGCGGCTCTTAAAAGGCCAAGAAACAAATTCACCCATCTCAGAAAGCAACTGAAAATCACCAGAAAGAAAGGTGTACAGTCCTTTGGTGAAAAGACACCTGATAGACTCTGAGGGCATCTCGGTGAGAGGTGACACCTCTCCAGGGACTGGGACATTGGTGGTGGCCATTCTTGTGGCCTGGTGTGGTAGTGCTGACACAGATGCTGGCAGACACTATTGGAGTTCTCCCTGAGGCCTGCTAGCCCAGTGGCTGCCCCACCCAATAGAGCACCAATTTAATCCAGCAAAGCCAGGGAAGGCAGCCCACCCAACAGCAAGCCCTTAGGCAACTTGTGGGCCTGAAGAGATTGCTGACTGGATTCTCTGCAGCCTGGCAAGTGGGCCCACCTCTGTGGGGCAGGGTTTGCACAAGGAGTGGGTGGAGAGTATGGTGTGTTGGTAGAGTGTGTGGGACTTCTGCCTTGCAGAGACTGGGTCCACCTTAGGGGGTTGGGGAGAACAGATAGGGCAGGACTGTGTTGACTGTGTGTGTGGCCCTGTGGGTGGCGGGGCTTGTCAGCTGCAGAAGACTTGTGTTTCTCAAAGACCCACATAGGGAATTGACCCCACCTTACAAAGCCTGAAACAATTGAGTGCTCCCATGCCTGAGGCCAGACCCACTGGGCTGCGATCCTCAGAGAGCTGACAAGAGCATTATAGGCCAGAGGCTTATAGCAATTATAGGCCTCTGAACCTAACAACCAGCCACTCTGGGGGCCTACTCACTTAATAGAAAAACTGCAACAGGAATGTGCTATTAGATCTTGCAGCCAACTGTGCTGTGGCTCCCCACATCCAATAGAGACTGAAGGGCCAATAACAACTACACACAGCTGAGCAGTACAACCAGCTGGAAAGGGGGACAGCTCCCCGGGCACCTATGGGAAGAGCAATCCTGCCACAACAGAAGGAGACACATAGCTCACACAGGGGTCACTCCTGGAACATTTGGAACTTGGGACGAGAGGGAGGTACACTGCCAGGCCTCATAAGGCATCACTTATATAAGGTCACCTCTCCAAGAACAGGACATGTAGCTGACATACCTAATACACAAGCACAAGGAAAGAGGCAAAATGAGGAGGCAGAAGAATAGGTTCCAAGTAAGGGAACAGGACAAAACCCCAGAAAAGCAGCTAAGTGAAACAGAAATGAGCAACCTCCCCAACAGAGGGTTCAAACAAAGAGGGATAAGGATGCTCAATGGTCTTGGGAGAAGAATGGATGAACTTAGTGAGAACGTCCACAAAGAAATGGAAGATATGAAAAAGAACCAATAAGATATGAAGAATACAATATTGGAAATGAAAAATTCACTAGAGGGACTCAAAAGCAGAGTAGAAGATACAGAAGAACGGATCAGAAAGCTGGATGAAAGACTAGAGGAAATCACCCAGGCTGAACAGATAAAGGAAAAGAGAATTAAAAAGACTGAGGACAGTCTAAGGGACCTCTGGGACAACATCAAGTGCACTAACACCAGTGTTGTAGGTGTCCCAGAAGGGGAAAAGCAAGACAAAGGGGCAGAGAATCTATTTGAAGAAATAGTAGCTGAAAACTTCCTTACCCTAAAGAAGGAAACAGACATCCAGGTACAGGAAGTACAGAGATCACCAAACAAGATAAACCCAAAGAGGCCCACATCAAGAGACATCATAATTAAAATGTCCAGAATTAAAGATAAAGAGAGAATCCTAAAAGCTGCAAGAGAAAGACAAGTTACATACAAACGAAACCCCGTAAGGCTATCATCTGACTTCTCAGCAGAAATCTTACAGGCTAGAAGAGAGTAGCAAGATCTATTTAAAGTACTAAAAAGAAAAAACCTACAGCCAAGAATACTCTACCCAGAAAGGTTATCATGCAAAATGGAAGGAGAGACAAAGAGTTTCCCAGACAAGCAAAAATTAAAGGAGTTTATCACCAAGACACCAGTACCACAAGAAATGCTAAAGGGACTTACGTAAGGGGGAAAGAGAAGACCACAAACAGGAAAAATTATCTATTTCCATGATAAGAGGGTGATGGATACAAACGCACAAAAAAGAGGTTAGATATGATATCAAAAACATAAAATGTGGGAGAAAGGGATTTAAGGAGTAAAGCTATCAGATAGAGGTCAAACTAAAGGGACCATTGTTTTAATTTAGTTTGCTATATACACAGGTTACTGTATATGAACCCCATGGTAATCACAAACCAGAGACCTATAACAAATACACAAAAAACTAAGACAAAGGAACCCAAACATAACACTAAAGAAAGCCATCAAACCACAAGTGAAGGGAACAAAAGAAGAAGAAAGGAACAGAGAAGAACTACTAAAGCACTGGGAGAAAAAAGTTAAAAAATGGCAGTAAGTACATACTTATCAATAGCTACTTTAAACTTCAATGGACTAAATGCTCCAATTAAAAGGCACAGGGTGACTGATTGGATAAAAACACAAGACCCATATATATACTGCTTACAGCAGACACACTTCAGACCTAAAGACACTTATGAACTGAAAGTGAAGGGATGGAAAAGATACTCCATGCAAATGGTAATGAAAAGAAAACCGGGGTAGAAATACTCATATCAGACAAAGTAGACTGTAAAACAAAAAGTATAACAAGAGACAAAGAAGGGCACTTCATAATGATCAAGGGAACAATCCAACAAGAGGATATAACACTTGTAAATATCTATGCACCCAACATAGGAGCACCTAAACACATAAAGCAATTATTAACAGACATAGAAGGATAAATAGATAGTAACACAATAATAGCAGGGAACTTTAGCACTCCACTTACACCAACGGGTAGATCATCCAAACAGAAGATCAACAAGGAAACATTGGCCTTAAATGGCACATTAGAACAGATGGACTTAGTAGACATATACAGAACATTCCATCCAAAAACCAAAGAATAAACATTCTTTTCAAATGCACATGGAACGGTCTCCAAGATTGATCACATATTAGGCCACAAAACTACTCTCCATAAATTTATGAATACCAAGGATGTTTTCTGACTACAATGGTATGAAACTGGAAATCAACTATAGGAAGAAAATCAGAAAATCCACAAATATGTGGAGATTAAACAAAATGCTACTGAACAACAATTGGGTCAATGAAGAAATCAATGGAGAAATGGAAAAATACCTGGAGACAAATGAAAATGAAAATACGACCTGTCAGAACTTATGGGATACAACAAAAGCGGTTCTAAGAGGGAAGTTAATAGCAATACAGGTCTATCACAAGAGATAAGGAAAATCTCAAATAAACAATCTAACAGTGCACCTAAAGGAACTGGAAAAAATGAAAAACAAATCCCCAAATTAGTAAAAGAAGGGAAATAATAACAATCAGAGCAGAAATAAATGAAATAGAGACTAAAAAACCAATAGAAAAACTTAATAAAACTTAAAGCTGGTTCTTTGAAAAGATAAACAAAATTGACAAACCTTTAGCTAGACTCACCAAGAAAAAAAGAGAGAAGGCTCAAATAAGTAAAATCAGAAATGAAAGAGGAGAAATTACAATGGACACCTCAGAAATATAAAAGATTATAAGAGAATACTATGAAAAGTTATATGCCAACAAATTGGACAATCTAGAAGAAATGGAGAAATTCTTAGAATCATACAACCTTCCAAAACTAGATCAAGAAGAAGTAGAGAATTTGAATAGACCAAGCACCAGTAAGGAGATCGAAACAGTAATCAAAAACCTCCCCAAAAATAAAAGTCCAGGACCAGATGGCTTCCCTGGTGAATTCTACCAAACATTCAAATAAGACTTAATACCTATCCTTCTCAAACTCTTCCAAAAAATTGAAGAGGAGGGGAAGCTCCTTAACTCATTCCTTTATTTTTTTCTGTGAGGAAGATAAGCCGTGAGCTAACATCCATGCCTATCCTCCTCTTTTTACTAAGGAAGACTGGCCCTGAGCTAACATCTGTGCCGATCTTCCTCCACTTTATGTGGCATGCCGCTACAGCATGGCCTCACAAGTGGTGAGTTGGTGCGCACCCGGGATCTTAACCTAGGCCGCCAGCAGCAGAGCATGCTCACTTAACCACCACACCATGGGGCTGGCCCCTCCCTAACTCATCCTACGAAGCCAATATTACCCTGATACCATAACAAGACAAGGACAACACAAAAAAAGAAAATTACAGGCCAATATCACTGATGAACATCAATGCAAAAATCCTCAACAAAATACTAGTATATGGAATACAACAACACATTAAAAGATTATACACCATGATCAAGTGGGATTTATTCAAGGGATGCAGGGATGGTTCAACATTCGCAAATCAATCAACGTGATACACCACATTAATGAAATGAAGAATAAAAATCACATGAGCATTTCAATAGATGCAGAGAAAATGTTTGACAAGTTACAACATCCATTTATGATAAAAACTCTGACTAAAATGGGTATAGAAGGAAAGTACCTCAACATAATAAAGGCCATATATGACAAACCCACAGCTAATATCATCCTCAATGGTGAAAAATTAAAAGCTGTACCTCTAAGAAGAGGAACCAGACAAGGACGCCCACTCTCACCACTCCTATTTAACATAGTATTGGATGTAATAGCCAGAGCAATCAGGCAAGAAAAAGAAAAAATGGGATCCAAATTGGAAATGAAGAAGTGAAACTGTCACTATTTGCAGATCACATGATTTTATATATAGAAAAGCCTAAAGAATCCACCAAAAAACATTCAGAAGTAATAAACGAATACGGTAAAGTTGTAGGATACAAAATCAACATACAAAAATCCGTTGCATTTCTATACCCTAACAACGAAGCAGCAGAAAGAGAAATTAAGAATACAATCACATTTACTACTGCAACAAAAAGAAAAAAATACCTAGGAATAAACTTAACCAAAGAGGTGAAAGATCTGTACATTGAAAACTATAAAACATTGTTGAAAGAAATTGAAGAAGACACAAAGAAATGGAAAGATATTCCGTGTTCTTAGGTTGGAAGAATTAACATTGTTAAGATGTCCATACTTCCTAAGGCAATCTATAGATTCAATGCAATCCCTATCAAAGTTCCAACAACATTTTTCACAGAAATAGAACAACGAATACTAAAATTTTACAGAACAACAAAAGATCCTGAATAGCCAAAGAAATCCTGAGAAAAAAGAACAGAGCTGGAGGTATCACATTCCCTGATTTCAAAATATGCTGCAATGGTATAGTAACCAAAACAGCATGGTACTGGCACAAAAACAGACACACAGATCAATGGAATAGAATCGAAAGCCCAGAAATAAACCTACACATCTATGGACAGCTAATCTTCGACAAAGGAGCCAAGAGCGTACAATGGAGAAAGGAAAGTCTCTTCAACAAATGGTATTGGGAAAACTGGCCAGCCACATGCAAAAAAAATGAAAGTAGACCATTATCTTATACCATACACAAAAATGAATTCAAAATGGATTAACGACTTGAATGTAAGACCTAAAACCATGAAACCTCTAGAAGAAAACATAGGCAGTGCACCCTTCAACATCAGTCTTAGCAGCATATTTTCAACCACCATGTCTGACCAGGCAAGAGAAATGATAGAAAAAATAAACAAATGTGTCTACATCAAACTAAAAAGCTTCTGCACAGCAAAGGAAACCATCGGCAAAATGAAAAGACAACCTGACAACTGGGAGAAAATATTTGAAAACCATATACCCGATGAGGGTTTAATCTCCAAAATATATAAAGGGCTCATACATCTCAAGAACAGAAAAACTAACAACCCTATTAAAAAATGGGTGAAAGACTGGAACAGACATTTCTCCAGACAAGATATACAGATGGCCAATAGGCACATGAAAAGATGTTCAACATCATTAACTATCAGGGATATACAAATCAAGACTACAATGAGATAACACCTCACGCCCGTCAGATTGGCTATAATAAACAAGACAGGAAACAGCAAGTGCTGGAGAGGATGTAAAGAGATGGGAACTCTCATACACTGCTGGTGGGAGTGCAAACTGGTGCAGCCACTATGGACAACAGTATGGAGATTCCTCAAAAAATTAAGGACCATAGAACTACCATGAGATCCAGCTATTCCACTGCTGCGTATTTATCCAAAGAACATGAAAATACCCATGTGTAAAGATACATGCGCCCCTGTGTTCATTGCAGTGTTATTCACAACAGCCAAGAAGTGGAAACAACCTAAATGCCCATCAAGGGACAAATGGATGAAGAAGATGTGGTTTATATATACACAATGGATTACTACTCAGACATAAGAAACGATGAAATCCAGCCATTTCTGACAACATGGATGGACATTGAGGGTATTATGCAAAGTGAAATAAGTCAGAGGGAGAAGGTCAAATACCGTATGATCTCACTCATAAGTAATAGATAAAAACAACAACAAACAAACACATAGAGACAGAGATTGGATTGGTGGTTACCAGATGGCAGGAGCAGAGGGAGGAGGGCGAAAGGGATGATTAGGCACATGTGTGTGGTGACGCACTGTAATTAGTATTTGGGTGGTGAAGATGATGTAATCAATGCGGAAATAGATGTATAATGATGTATGCCTGAAATTTATACAGTGTTATAAACCAATGTTACTGCAATAAAATAAACAAATAAATAAGAACTAAAGAAAAGTGTGAAAATGATGTCTCACCAAAGTCAGAATATCAATGAAAAATAGAATTAAAAAAAAAATACCAAATAGAAATTCTAGAGTTGAAAAGTACAAAAACTGAAGTAAAATTCAATAGAAATACGAGGGAGCAGAATAGTGCAAATTCACTAGAAATACAAAGGAGCAGAATGGTGCAGGCAGAAGAAAAAATCAGTAAACTCGAAGATTGAACAATTGAAATTTTTCCATTCTGAGAAAAAGATAGGAAAAAAAGGAATGAGGAAAAATGAACAGAGTTTTCAGACCTGTGGGACACCATCAAGAATACAAATGAACACATAATGAAACTTCCAGAAGGAGAGAGATAGAGGCAGAAAAAATATTCAAAGAAATAATTGCTGAAAATATTAATCTAGTGAATACATTAAAATTTTGAAAAACATTAATCCACATATTCAAGTATCTCAAAAAACTCCAAATATGATAAATTCAAAGAGATTCATACTTTGACATAACATAACCAAACTGACGAAAGCCAAAAGCAAAGACAATCTTGAAAGCATCAAGAACAAAGCAGTTCCTTGTGTATAAAGGACCCTAAGTAAGATTAAAAGCTTACATCTCATCAGAAACCATGGAGGCCAGAGGTCAGTGAAGCGACGTATTCAAACTAATTAAGAAAAAAAAGTCAGCTAAAAATTCTATATGATGCAAAGCTATCTTTCATAAATGAAGATAAAAATGAGACATTCTCAGATAAAAACTGAAAGAATGTGTTGCTAGTCAACTCACCACATAATAAATACTAAGGCAATTTCTTCAGGTTGAAAACAAGTGATACCAGACAATTATTTTAATCCATATAAAAAACAAAAAGCACCAGTAAATTTGTTAAACATAAAAGATATAACATAAATGGATATTTCTCCTTTCTTCTCTTAATTGATTTAAAAAAGTAGTGCACACAACAATATTAAAATAATTGTATTGTTGGGCTATAACATATAAAAAAGATACATTTTACACTAACAGCACAAAGGAGGTGGATGGGAGTTAAGATATATTTCAGTGAGAAAATAACATCAGATGGTAACTCTAGTCTAAAAAAAAAACAAAAATAACCAGAAATTGCAAATAAGAATGACAATATAAAAAATTCTATAGATATATACCTGCTATCCTCTCTCAGCTTTTGAAAAAACAAAAAAATACACAAAATAATAATGATAATGTAGTATTGCATTTTTAACATATATAGATTTAATAGAAATAATAACAATAATAGCACAAAAAGAGGAGAGAATATAGCCCTATAACAGTAACATTTGTATAACCCATGGGAATTAGATTTGTATAAGTCTAAGTAGAATCTGAATATGTTAGAGTGTATATTATAAACTATAGGACAACCACAAAAAACCCTCAAATATATATAGTAAAATATTATCAAAAAATTAAAAGTTAAACTAGAAGAATATTCACTTAATGTAATAGAAAAAAGTACAGAGAAATAGAAGGGGAAAAATAAATGAGGCAAATAGAAAACAGAAAGCAAAATGGCAGACATCACTCCAACACCATCAATAATGACTTTAAATGTGAATAGATTAAACAGTACAATCAAAAACAGAGATTGTCAGGGCCAGCCCCATGGCATAGTGGTTAAGTCCAGCGTGCTCTGCTTTGGTGGTCTGGGTTCACACATTCGAATCCTGGGCACGGACCTATGCCATACATCAAGCTGTGTTGTGGCGCCAACTCACATACAGAACAGAGGTAGATTGGCAGAGATGTTAGCTCAAGTCTAATCTTCCTCAAGCAAAAAAAGAGGAAGATTGGCAACAGATGTTAGCTCAGAGTGAATCTTCCTCACCAAAATACAACAAAAACAAAAAACCCCAGAGATTGTCAGACTGAATAACAAAACAAAATTTAACTAGATGGTGTCTAAAGAAGACACATTTTAGATCCAAAGATAAAATAGAGTGAAAGTAAAAGAACAGAAAAAGATATATCATACAAACAGCAAGCAAAAGGGAGCTGGACTGGCTATACTAATAACAAACAAAATAGACGTTAAAACAAAGTTACTAGAGATAAAAAACATATTTTTATAATAATAAAAGGCTTACATATAAAAGCATATATGCACCTAAAAACACAGTCCCAAGACACATGAGGAAAAAACTGACAAATAGACAATCTAACAATAAGAGTTGGAGAATTCAAAACCGTGCATTCAATAACGGATAGAAAAACTAGACAGTAGACCAAAAAGGAAATAGGAGACAAAAACAACTTTCTAAACCAACTAGGTGTAACAGACATCACTAGAACACTCACCTAACAATAGCAAACTACGAATTCTTTTCATGTACATATGGAACAATCTGTGCCATTCTCCAGGATAGATCACATATAGGCCATAATACAAGCCTCAACATATGGAAAAGGATTGAAATCATACAGAGTATGTGTTATGGATTGAATTGTTCCCCCCTCCCAAATTCATATGTTGAAGCTCTAACCCCCAGCACTTTGGAATGTGACTATATTTGGATATAGGTCCTTTAAAGGGGTGATTAAATTAAAACGGGGCCATTAGGGCAGGCCCTAATCCAACCTGACTGGTATCCCTATAAGAAGAGGAAATTTGAACACAAAGAGAGACACTGTGAATATGTGCTCACAGAGGAAGGACAATGTGAAGATGCTGTGAGAAAGTATCCATTTGCAAGCCCAGGAGAGATGTGTCAGTAGAAACAGACCTACTGATATTTGATCTTGGACTTCTAGTCTCCATAACTTGAAGAAAATAAATTTCTATTGTTTAAGCCACCCAGTCTGTGGTATTTTGTTATGATAACCCTTATATACCAAGACAGTTTATTCTCCAATGATGAAGAATGAAATTAGAAAGCAGTAGGGCCGGCCCTGTGGCTTAGTGGTTAAGTGCTCATGCTCCTCTACTGGCAGCCCGGGTTCGGATCCCGAGCACACACCAACGCACCACTTGTCCAGCCATGCTGAGGCAGCATCCCACATACAGCAACTAGAAGGATGTGCAACTATGATATACAACTATTTATTGGGCTTTGGGGAGAAAAAGGGGGAAAAAAGGAGGAAGATTGGCAATAGATTTTAGCTGAGGGCCAGTCTTCCTCAGCAAAAAGAGGAGGATTGGCATGGATGTTAGCTCAGGGCTCATCTTCCTAACAACAACAACAAAAAAAACAGTAATAGAAGAAATTTGGGAAATTCATAAATACATGGACATTAAACAACACACTCCTAAATAACTATTAAATCAAAAAGTAATCAATTAAAAGGGCAATTAGAAAATATATTTAGAAGAATGAAAAGAAAAATATAACACACCAAAACTTGAGATGCAGCAAAAGTAGTACTCAGAATGAAATTTATTGTTGTAAACAACGTTTACAATGTTTTAAGACATTAGACAATGTAGAACAAACAAAACCCAAAATAAACAGAAGGATAGAAATAATAAAGATTAGAGAATAAATAAATGAAATAGATAATATTATAATAAAGAAAAATCAGTAAAGCGTAAAGTTTTCTTTTAAAGATCAACAAAATTGACAAACCTTTTGCTACACTGGCAAAAAAAAAGAAAGAAGACTCAAATGACTAAAATCAGGAATGAAAGAGGGGACTTCACTACTGACCTTATAGAAATAAAAAATATTACAAAGGAATACTCTGAACAACTGAATACCAACAAATTAAATAAACTAGATGAAATGGAAAAATTCCTAGAAACACAAAAACTACCAAAACTGACTCAAGAAAAATAGAAAATCCACATAGACTTATAACAAGTATGTGTTACATTAGTAATAAAAAGAGACTTTCCACAAAGAAAATCCCAGACCCAGGTGACTTTACTGGTGAATTCTACCAATCACCAAAAGAAAAAATTAACACAAATCCTTCACAGATATTTACAAAAAATGGAAGATAAGGGACCACTTCCAACTAGTTTTACAAGGAGGCCAGTATTACCCCACAAGAAACCAGACAACAACATTGCAAGAGAAGAAGAGTACAGATCAATATCCATTATAAAATTCCTCAACAAAATACTAGGAAACTCAATTCAGGAATGTATAAAAAGGGTTATACACCATCACCAAGTGGGATTTATCCCCGGAGTGCAAAGTTCTTCAACATACGACAATCAATCAATTTAATATTTCATGTTAATAGAATAAAACACAAAAAACACATAATCTTCTCAATAGATGAAAAAGCATTTGACAAAATTCTACATCCATTTATTATTAAAACTCTCAGTAACCTAATAGATGAGTACTTTCTCAATCTGATAAAAGGTGTCTACAAAAAAACTTATAGTTAGTTATACTTAATGGTGAAAGATTGAACGCTTCCCACCTAAGGTCACCAAAAGGATAAGGCTGTCCACTCTTTCTCCTTTTATTCAACATTCTACTGTAATTTCTAGGCAAGGCATTATGCAAGGAAAATAAATAAAAGGCAATCAGATTGTAATGGAAGAAGTAAAAGTATCTCTATTTGCATATAACATGATATTGCATACAAATAATCCTAAGGATTCCACTAATAAACTATGTGAACCAATAAACAAGTACAGCAAAGTTGCAGGACAAAAGCTTAATATTAAAAAACTCTCAATTGTATTTCTATACAAGAGAAATCCAAAAACAAAATTTTGAAAACATTTTTTTACAATAATACCAAAAAGAAAAATAATTAAGAATAAATTTAACCAAAGAAATGGAAGACATATCAACTGAAAACTACAAAATGCTGTTGACAGAAATTAAAGAACATCTAAATAAATGGAAAGACACTACATGTTCATGGGTCAGAAGACTTAACATTGTTAGGATGGAAATACTCCCCAAATTAAGCTACAAGTTTAATTCAATGACTATCAAAACATGAGTGTTTTTTTTTGGCAGAAATTGACAAGCTGATCCTAAAATACATATGTAAAGGCAAGAGTCCAGAATAGCCAAAACAATCCTGAAAAAGATGAATAAAGTTGGACAAAATTTGGAGGAAGAAACTCTTCCTTTTTTAAACCTTACTAGAAAGCTACAGTAATGATCATAACTGGCATAAAATTAAACATATAGATCAATGGAATAGAATTGAGAGATTAGAAATAATCATTTATATTTGTGTCATAATTGATTTTCAACCAGGTTGTCAAGAAAACTCAATGAGGAAAGAATAGTCTTTTTATCAAATGATGTTCTGACAATTGGATATCTACATACAAAAGAATGAAATTGGACCATTAACTCACACCATACACAAAGATTAACTCAAAATGAAGCAGACCTAAAGGTGAAAGCTAAAACTATAAATCTCTTAGAGGAAAACACAGCAGTACATTTTTTTGACTTTGGATTAGGCAATGGTTTCTTAGATATTACACACAATAAACAAAGGAAAAAATAGACAAGTAACTTTTTAAAAATTTTGTTCTTCAAAAGACGCCATCATGGAGGCCAGCCTGGTGGCATAGCGGTTAAGTGTGTGTGCTCTGCTGCAGCGACCTAGGGTTCGGATGCCGGGTGCGCACCGATGTACCGCTTGTCAAGCCATGCTGTGGTGGCGTCCCGTGTAAAGTGGAGGAAGATGGGCATGGATGTTAGCCCAGGGCCAGTCTTCCTCAGCAAAAAGAGGAGGATTGGTGACAGATGATAGCTCAGGGCTAATCTTCCTCACACACACACAAAAAAGACACCATAATGAAAATAAAAGACAACCCACAAAATGGAAGAAAATATTTGCAAATCATATATCCAATAAGTGTCTTATGTTCAGAATATACAAAGAACTCTCACAACTCAACAATAAAAAGACAAACAACTCTATTAAAAATGAGCAAAGGATCTGAACAGACATTTCTCCAGAGAAGACATACAAATGTTCAATAAGCACATGAAAATATCTTCAACATCATTAGTAGTTAAGGAAATGAAAATCAAATATGCAATGAGATAGTACTTTATATCCACTAGGATGGCTATAATTAAAAAGACAGATATTCACAGATGTTGGTCAGAACATGGAGAAACTGGAATCCTCTCACACTGCTGATTAGAATGTAAAATAGTACAACTGCTTTGGAAAACAGCCTAGCAGTTTCTCAAATCGTTAAACATATCACATGATTCAGCAATTCTACTCCTAGAAGAAAGAAAACACATCCACACCTTCATAGTAGCATTGTTCATAATAGCCAAAAAAGTGGAAACAACCCAAAAGTTAATCAAATGATGAACTGAGAAAATATGGTATATCCATACAATGGAATATTACACCTATAAATGAACGAACTACTGAAATGTGCTACATTGGTGAATCTTGAAAATATTATTGCTAAGTGAAACAAAACAGACACAAAAAGGCCACATTGCATGATTCCAATTATATGAAATGCCCTTATTAGGTCAATTCATAGAGACAGAAAGTTAACTAGTGGTTGCCTAGGGCTGTGAGATGCAGGGGGAAAGACAGAGAGTGACTGCTAATGGGTATGATTTTAAAGTGAACAATTCAGTGGTTTTTAATGTGTTCACTATGATGTGCAACCATCGCCACTATCTAACTCCTGGACATTGCCATCATTCAAGGTTGTGTAGTTCATTTCAGATATTGTCAAACTCATGTGGTATGTCACACGTGGCACAAGCTGCAAACTAGTCATGTACAGTAGGATCATGTAACAAAGTGTGATATTTTAAGCTTAATTTGTCAACTGGAACCTAGAAGTATATGAAAATATGGGAAAATGTGGGCATTATTTTATCTTTATAGTTTGTTGTTACAATTACTTTTATTATCTGTAATGAATTTGGAAAAAATAAACACCATGTCTTTCACCACAGAGAATTTGAGAAGATCAGATCTATAAGGTAATGTTGCAAGAGCTCTAAATGGATACAAAGAAAAATAAGACAGCATCTGATTTCAAGTGCTTTCAAGTCAGCCATTTTCCTTTTGGGCAAGTAACTTAGTTGGCCTCAGTTTCCTCATCTGTAAAATGTTAGTTAATAGCTATCCAATTGGGTTTTTGGGGAGAATTATACAAGATCATATATTTAGACTACTTATTACAATGCCTAATTCATTATAAGTACTCAATAAACAGTAATTTCTGCTAATCCAAGAGCTCATATTATGTTGGGGAAGAAAAATTATGGATATAAATTATCATAATGTGAATGAAATCATATGATAATTGTCTTTCTCTGTTTTATTTTGCCTTGCATAGTACCCTCAAGTTCCATCCATGTTGTTGCAAATGGCACCATTTTGTCTTCTTTATGGCTGATTAATATTCCATTGTATGTGTATATATATATATATATATATATATATATATATATATATATATATATATATATATCACATCTTCTTTATCAATTCATCCATTGATGGCATTGAGGTTGATTCCAAGTCTTATGCTATTGTGAATAATGCTGCAATGAGCATAACGATGCACATATCTTTTAGAACTAGTTTTTCATGTTCTTTGGATAAATACCCAGAAGTGGAATAGCTAGATCATATGGTATTCATATTTTTAATTTTTTGATAAATCTCCATACTGTTTTTCATAGTGGCTGAACCAGTTTACATTCCCATGGGCAGTGTAAGAGGACTCCCTTTTCTCCACATCCCCTCCAACACTTATTTCTTATATTTTTAATAATAGCCATTCTGACAGCTGTGAAGTAATATCTCATCATAGCTTTGATTTGCATTTCCCTAATAATTAGTGATGTTGAACATCTTTTCATGTGCCTGTTGGCCATCTATGTCTATATATCTTCTTTGGAAAAATGTCTGTTTAGATTCTGTGCCCATTTTTTGATTGGGTTGTTCATTTTATTGTTGTTGAGTTGTGTGAGTTCTCTATATATTTAGGAAATTAACCCCTTATTGGATATATGATTTGCAAATATTTTCTCCCAGTTTGTGGGCTGTCTTTTCATTTTACTGATTTTTTTTTTTTTGCCATGCAGAAGATTTTTAGTTTGACGTAGTCCTATTTATTTTTTCTTTTGTTTTCCTTGCCTAAGGAGACATAGTATTCAAGAAGATACTGCTAAGACTGATGTCAAAGAGTGTACTGCTTATATTTTCTTCTAGGGGTTTTATGGTTTCAAGTCTTACATTCAAGTCTTTCATTCATTTTGAGTTAATTTTTGTGTATGGTGTAAGATAATGGTCTAATTTCATTCCTTTGCATGTGACTGTCCAGTTTTCCCAACATCATTTATTGAAGAGGCTTTCTTTTCTCCATTGTATGTTCTTGGCTCTTTTGTCAAAGATTAGCAGTCCATAGATGTCTGGGTTTATTTCTGATTCTCATTTCTGTTCCATTGATCTGTTTGTCTGTTTTTCTGCCAGTCCCATGCTGTCTTGATTACTATCACATTGTAGTATGTCTTGAAATCAGGGTGTGTGATACCTCCAGATTTGTTCTTTTTTCTCAGGATAAGAACAGATTAGTGGTTACGAGAGGGGAAGCAGGGGTCAGACTGTGAAAGGGGTAAAGGAGCACATGTGTATGGTGATGGATGGCAGCTAGACTTTTGGTGGTAAACATAATGCAGTCTATATAGAAGTTAAAATATGATGATGTACAACCAAAATTTATATAATGTTATAAAACAATGTTACCTCAATAAAAATTTTAAAAATATATTATAATGTAAGTTAACATACAATATATTTTTTAAAATAGATATTAAGAAGATGTTAAGATAGTTCAGTTAGAGATATTATTTCTGGCGGGGGAAATTAGGAAAAGTCTCATGTAGTAAGAGCTTTGAACTCTCAATGGGATTTTAATAAGTGGAGAACTGTGTGTGTGCGTGTGTGCACACATGCACATGTGTGTGCACTCAGGGTGGTCATTCCATGTGCTTATGGAGGTAATGGTATGTACAAAGGCATAGAATTAGGGCATAGTGGATGTAAATAATGAAAGGAACACTAATTTTGAGAGTCAAAAGACAAGAGGTGAAGTTTCAGGTTTATCACTAATTTAATGGTCAACTTGGACAAGTCATGCTAGATCTCTAGCCATCAAGGACTCAGGTTCCTCATCTTTAACAAGAAATGGTCCAACTAAATCAGGGCTTTTCAACCGGGCTCTATTCCATAGCAGACGTTCAGGGTGAGGTGAAGGGGCAGCACTTCAACTGAAGCAGTTTCATTTTGGCATTTTTCTAAGAGGAGTTTTGTTGTTATTACTTTAAACAATGTTGGATATGGGCCATTAAATAGTTTTATGAGTCTAAGAAAAAAATAGTGAGTAACAGAGTTTGACTGGAGTGTAGGTTACATGTGATCAAATAATAAGCAACACAAACTGAAAGGTAGGCTGAGGCTAGTGACTGAGGGGCCTAAATGCCAGCCTAAGAAGTCTGGACTATGATCGAAAGTGGGAACTAGTGAAGGTTTTCTACCACAAGGATGTGCTCATAGTTGTAATTTTTTAAAATAAATTTTTGAGAAATTTGCTTGAAATAATACAGTTATTATGTAGTTGTAAGAAATAATACAGAAAGGTCTTATGTACCATTTACCCATGGTAAAATCTTGCAAAATTATAGTACAATATCAAACCAATCTTATTCAGATTTGCTCAGTTTTACTTGTACTTTTTTGTGTACTTATTTTTGTACTTATTTACTTATACTTGTGTGTGTGATGGTTATTTAGTTCTATGCCAGTTTGTCATATATATTGGTTTGTGTATCCACCGCCACAGTAAATATACAGGACAGTTCCTTCACCACAAAAATCCCTCCTTTTGCCCTTTTATAACTACATTCACCTTGTGCTCCTCCACCCTCTAACCCCTAACTCCTGGCAACCATTAGTCTGTTCTGCATTTCTATACATTTATCTCAAAACAGTTATATAATGGAATCACATGTTATATAACATTTTGGGATTGTTTTTTTCTTCTTTCACTCACTATAATACCCATGATCCATTCAAGTTGTTGTGTGCATCAAAAGTTTGTTTCTTTTCATTGCTGAGCTGTATTTCATGGTATGGATGTACCCAAATTTGTTTATCCACTCAATGAAGACATATTCCAGTTTGGGGCTATTACAAGTAAAGCTGCTATGAACATTTTTGTACAGGTCTTTGTGTGAACATAAGTTTTCATTTATCTGGAGAAAATGTTCCAGAGTGTAACTGCTGGGTTGTACTGTAAATGCATGTTTAGCTTACAAGAAAATGCCAAACTATTTCCAAAGAAGCAAATCCACTTTACAGTCCCACCAGCAATATATGAGCAATCCAATTTGTCTGCAACTTCACCAGAATTTTGTGGTGTTACTGTTTTTTATTTTAGCCATTTTGATATCTCATTGTGGTTTTAATTTATATTTTTCAAATGGCTAGTGGTGTTTCACATCTTTCCAGGTGCTTATTTGCTATCTGTATATCCCCTCCAGTGTAGTTTTCACTCAGCATTTTGCCATTATTAAATTATTTATTTTGCTGAGGATGATTCGCCTAAAGCTAACATCTGTTGTCAATCTTCCTCTTTTTGCATGGAAGCACGGCCACTGAGACGAGTGGGGTAGGTCCATGCCTGGGAACCGAACCCAGGCCACCAAAGTGGAACACACCAAACATAACCACTAGGCTACCAGGGCTGGCCCTTAGATTAATTTTTAAAATGTTGATTGTTGAGCACTCTTTGTATATCCTACATAAGAATCTTTTGTTGGATATATGTTCTATAGATATATTCTACCAGTCTATAGCTTGTCTTCCCATTCTCCAAAAACAGTCTTTCACAGAGCAAAAGTTTTTAATGTTGATGAAGTTCAACTTAATTTTTCCTTTAATAGATTGTGCCTTTGGTGTCAAGTCTAAGAACTCTTTGCCAAGTCCTAGGTCCTGAAGATATTCTCCCATGTTTTCGTCTAAATAATTTTTTAAACAAAATTTTAATTTTGAAGTGACTTTACATTTATAGAAAAGTTGCAGAGATAGTAGAGAGTTCCTAAATATCTTACAATCATTTTCTTCTAATGTTATCATACACCTGTCAAAAGAAGAAATTAACAATGGTACCATGTAATTAACTAAAGCTCATACATTATTCATATTTCACCAGTATTCACATTAATATCTCTTTTCTGTTCTAAGCTCCAATCCAGGCAACCATATTGCATTCAGTCATCATGTTTCCTTAGTCTCCCACAGTGCGTGGCAGTTTCTTTGTTTCTCATGACCTTAAAACTCTTTTTCAGATTGTGGTAAAATAACACATATAAAATTTACCATCTTAACCATTTTAAGTGTACAGTTCAATGGCATTAAGTACATTCATATTGTTAAGCAGCCATCACCACCATCCATCTCCAGAACCCTTTTGATCTTGTAAAACTGAAACTCTGTACATATTACATAACAACTCTCCATTCCTCCCTCCCTCAGCCCCAGAAAAACCACCCATCTGCTTTCTGTCTCTATGAATTTGACTACTGTAGATAACTCATGTAAGTGGAATCATTGAGCATTTCTCTTTTCGTGACAGGATTTTTTCACTTAGCATAACGTCCTTAAGTTTCATTCATGTTGTAGCATGTGTCAGAAAATCCTTCATTTTTAAGGCTGAATAATATTCCACTGTATTTATAAACCACATTTTATCTATTCATCTGTTGATGGATGCTGGGGTTGCTTCTACCTTTTGGCTATTGTGAATAATTTTGCTATAAGCATGAGTGTACAAATATATCTTCAAGTTCCTGCTTTCAATTCATTTGGGTATATACCCAGAAGTGGAATTGTTGGATCACAGGTAATTCTATTTTTAATTTTTCTTCTGGAAAAACTGTCAGAATCTAGAGGATACTATGTGGCTTCAAGACTGCTTCCTCAACCACCACCCTAAAGTCACACAAACTGTTGTTTAACCAGACCCCATCTTGGAGAGGAAGAGCTAATCCCTCCGTGTGGGTGCTGGATTCCACATTTTTCAGCCTTCTTGGAATATATACTATTGAGTATGCTATCTCTATTGTATCTTTTTTTATTGACGCAACGTTGGTTTGTAACATTATATAAATTTAAGGTGTATATCAGTATATTTTGTTTTTTGTGTAGACTACATCATGTTCACCACTCAAATACTAATTACCATCTGTCATGTACACATGTGCCCTATCACCCTTGTCTCCCTCCTCTCTATCCCTTTCCTCTCTGATAACCACAAATCTAATCTCTGTATCTAAGTGTTTGTTTGTTGTTGTTACTTTTATCTTCTACTTATGAGTGAGATCATGTGGTATTTGACTTTTTCCATCTGACTCATTTCGCTTAGCAT
This sequence comes from Ceratotherium simum simum, assembly GCF_057802395.1. Lineage (NCBI taxonomy): Eukaryota > Metazoa > Chordata > Mammalia > Perissodactyla > Rhinocerotidae > Ceratotherium > Ceratotherium simum. The sequence continues at coordinate 66,974,746 of NC_141940.1, forward strand.
AATACCTACAAGTTTCATCCATGTTTTTGCAAATGGCAAGATTTCATCTTTTTATGGCTGACTAGTATTCTATTGTGTATATATACCACATCTTCTTTATCCATTCATCTATTGATATGCACTCAGGTTGTTTCCAAGTCTTGGCTACTGTGAATAATGCTTCAATGAGCATAAGGGTGGAAATATCTTTTTGCATTTGTATTTTTGTGTTCTTTGGATAAATACCCAGAAGTGGAATAGTTGGATCATATGGTAGTTATATTCTTAAGTTTTTGAGGAATTTCCATACTGTTTTCCATTGTGGCTGCACCAGTTTACATTCCCACCAGTGGTGTATGCGAGTTCTCTTTTCTCCACAACCTCTCCAACACTTGTTATTTCTTGTGTTGTTAATTATAACCATTCTGACGGGCATGAGGTGATATCTTACTGTAGTTTTGATTTGCATTTCCATAAGAATTAATGATGTTGAACATCTTTTCATGTGCTTGTTGGCCATCTGTATATCTTCTTTGGAAAAATGTCTGTTCAGATCCTCTGCACATTTTTTGATTGGGTTGTTCATTTTTTTTGTTGTTTACTTGCATGAGTTCTTTACATATTTTGGATATTAGCCCCTTATCAGATATGTGATTTGCAAATATCTTCTCTCAATTGTTATCTTGTCTTTTCATTTTCATTTTGTTGATGGTTTCCTTTGCTGTGCAGAGGCCAGTATTGTTGGATCACATGGTAACTTTATTTTTAATTTTTTCCCATAATGGCTGCACCATTTTACATTCCCACCATCAGTGTACAAGAGTTCCAATTTCTCCACACCCTTGCCAACACTTGTTATTTTCTGTTTTTATAGTAGCCATCATAATGGATGTGAGGTGTTATCTTGTTATGGTTTTGATTTGCATTTCCCTAGTGATTAGTGAGGATGAGCATCTTTTCATGCACTTATTTGGTTATTTGTACATGTTACTTGGAGAAATTTCTATTCAAGTGCTTTGCACATTTTTAAATCATGTTATGTGTTTGCAGTTGAGTTGTAGGATTTCATTATATATTCTGGATATTAATCTCTTATCAGATATATGACTTGCAAATATTTTCTCCCATTTTGTGGATTGCCTCTTTTACTCTATTGATTGCATCCTTTGATATGCAAAACGTTCAAATTTTTACTTAGTTTAGTTTATCTAACACTTTCGTTGCCTCTGCTTTTGGTGTCATGTCCAAAAATCATTGCCAAATCCAATTTCAAGAACATTCTACTCTATGTTTTCTTCTAGGAGTTTTATGTTTTTAGTTGTTGCATTTATATTTATGATCCATATAGAGTTAATTTCTGTGTGTAGTTTGAGGAAGAGGTCAAATTTCATTTTATGCATGTAGATATCCTGTTGTCCCAGTACTATTTGTTGAAAAGACTATTCTTTCCTCCATTGTATTCTCTGGCTTTCTTGTTGAGAATCAATTGACCGTGAATGTATAGATATATTTCTGGACTCTAAGTTCTATCCCATTGATCCATATGCCCATACTCATGTCAGTACCACACAGGCTTGATTACTGTAGCTTTGTAGTAAGTTTCGAAATCAAGAAGTATGAGTCTTCTAATTTCCAATTACAGTTTTGTTCCCCCTCCCCCAAGATTGTTGTGCCATTTCAAGTTTTTAATTTTGATAAATTCCAACTTGTCTATTTTTAATTGTTTTTTGTTTTTGGCTTGTCCCTTTGATGTCTTATCCAAGAAATTATTGCAAAATCTAATGTCATGAAGCTTGTTCCCAATGTTTTCTTCTAACAGTTTTCTAGGTTAACTCTTACTTTTAGGTCTTTGATCAACTTTGAGTAAATTTTTATATGATGTAGGGTGAGTCCAAATTAATTATTTTGCATGTGGATATTCAATTTTCCCAGAAGCAATCATTGCAAGGACTTTCTTTCCTCATGAAATGGTCTTAGCTCCCTTGTCAAAAAATCATTTGATCACATATATGAGAGTTTATTTCTGAACTCTGTAGTCTATTCCATTTGTCTAAATGTCTGTCTTTATGCTAGTAAATACTGTTTTGATTACTGTAAGTAATCAAGTACTGTGATAAGTTTTCTTATCAGTAAGTGTGAGATCTCCTACTTTTTAAATTATTTTTTGTTTGTTCTGGCAATTATGGGTCTCTTGATGTCCCATATGAATTTGAAGATGGATTTTTCGAGAGAGGCGGAGTCAAGATGGCGGCGTAGCCAGACTCTGAACTCACCTCCTCCCGTGGACACAGCCAATTTACAACTACTCGTGGAAAAATTACCCCTGAGACAGAACTGAAAACTGGAAAAGAGGAACTCCTGCAACAACGGACAATCCTAACTGGGGTGGAAGAGGCAGAGACTCCCTTCCGGAGAGGAAAAACGCCGCCTTCACAAGCCGCCAGCATCACGGCTGCCGGGAGCAGCTAACAGGTACGCAGCATCCCTGGAGGCGCGGGGCCCTGAGCCGGGGAGCGCCCCCGCTGTGGGCATTTTGTGGACCCAGCACAATCGACACCAGTGGCATAATATCTGACCTTGCCTGCTACTAAAGCATTGGGGAGCACCCCCAGAAAACCCGGTTAACAAAGAAACTAAAACTGGCTCTTAAAGGGCCCGCGCACAAACTCACCCGTTCCACAAAGCATCCTAAAATCACCAGAAAGAAAGGTGCACACTGCTTTGGTGACAAGAGACTCACCTAATAGGCCCTGAGTGCATCTCGGTGAGGGGTGAGACCTCTCCAGGGACTGGGACATTGGCGGCGGCCATTGTTGTGGCCTGGTGTGAGCGTGCTGAGACAGACGCCATTGGAGTTTTCCCTGAGACCTGCTAGCCCAGGGTCTGCTCCACCCGCTAGAGCACCGATTTAATGCAGCTCAGCCAAGGCAGGCAGCCCACCCTAGAGACTGGCCCCACCTAACAACAAGCCCTCAGGCAACGTGTGGGCCTGCATAGATTGGTGACTGGATTTTCTGCAGCCTGGCAACTGAGCTGACTTGAGCGGGGCAGGGTGTGCACAAGGAGCGGGTGGAGAGTGTGGGGTGGTGGCGGAGTGTGTGGGGCTCCCGCCGTGGAGAGACTGGGTCCGCTTGGGGAGGTTGGGGCGCTCACACGGGGCAGGACTGTGTTGACTGTGTGTGTGGACCTCTGGCCGGCAAGGCTTGTCAGCTGCAGAAGACTTGTACTTCTCAAAGACCCACATAGGAGGTTTGCCCCACCTTCCAAAGCCTGAAACAATTGGGTGCTCCTGTGCCTGAGGACAGCCCCACCCAGCTGCAATCCTCAGAGAGCTGACAAGAGACCTAATAGGCTAGAGGTTTACAGCAATTCTAAGGCCCTGAGCCTAACAACCTGCCACACTGGGGGCCTACTCACTTAAAAGAAATACTGCAACACAAATGTGGTATTAGAACTTACAGCCAACTGTGCTGGGGCTCCCCACACCTGATAAAGAGACTGAAGGGCCCACAACAACTACAAGCAGCTGAGCATTACAACAGCTGGTCAGGAGCATAACTCAGCCTCCCTGGGCGCCTATAGGGAGAGCTAACAGGCCACAATAGAAGGACACACATAGCCCACATAGGGGCCACCCCTGGAACATTGAGAACTGAGGGAAGCACACTGGAAGCCTCCTAAGGCATCACTTACATAAGGTCACCTATCCAAGAGCAGGAGAGCGAGCTGACCTACCTAATACGTAGACACAAGCACAGGGAAAGAAGCAAAATGAGGAGGCAAAAGAATACATTCCAAGTAAGGGAACAGGACAAAACCCCAGAAAAGGAACTAAGTGAAACAGAAATGAGCAACCTACCTGACAGAGAGTTCAAACTAAGAGTGTTAAGGATGCTCACTGATCTGGGGAGAAGAATAGATGAACTCAGTCAGAATGTCAACAAAGAAATGGAAGATATAAAAAAGAACCAATCAGAAATGAAGAATACAATACTGGAAATGAAAAACTCATTAGAGGGACTCAAAAGCAGAGTAGAGGATACAGAAGAACGGATCAGTGAGCTGGAAGAAAGACTAGAAGAAATTACCCAAGCTGAACAGGTAAAAGAGAAAAGAATTAAAAAGAGAGAGGACAGTCTAAGGGACCTCTGGGACAACATCAAGCGCACTAACATCTGTGTTATAGGTGTCCCGGAAGGAGAAGAGCGAGACAAGGGGGCAGAGAATCTATTTCAAGAAATAATAGATGAAAACTTCCCTAACCTAAGGAAGGAAACAGACATCCAGGTACAGGAGGCACAGAGAGCCCCAAACAAGATAAACCCAAAGAGGCCCACACCAAGACACATCATAATCAAAATGTCCAGAATTAAAGATAAAGAGAGAATCCTAAAAGCCGCAAGAGAATGTCAAGTTACATACAAAGGAAACCCCATAAGGCTATCAGCTGACTTCTCAGCAGAAACCTTACAGGCTAGAAGAGAATGGCACGATGTATTTAAAGTGCTAAAAGGAAAAAACTTACAGCCAAGAATACTCTACCCGGCAAGGTTATCGTTCAAAATGGAAGGAGAGATCAAAATTTTCCCAGATAAGCAAAAATTAAAGGAGTTTGTCACCAAGAAACCAGTGTTACAAGAAATGTTAAAGGGACTGATTTAAGGGGAAAAGAGAAGACCACAAATAGGAAAAATTATCTATTTCCACGATTAGAACGTAATGGATACAAATGCACAAAAAAGAGTTAGATATGAATATCAGAAACATAAAAGGAGGGAGGAGGGTAGTTAAAGAGTACAGCTTTCAGACAGAGGTCAAACTAAAGTGACCATCAATTCTGTATAGAAGAAGTAAGGAACAGAGAAGGACTACTTAAACACTGAGAAAAAAAAATAAAAAATTTAAAAAATGGCAGTAAGTACATACTTATCAATAGCTACTTTAAACGTCAATGGACTAAATGCCCCAATTAAAAGGCATAGGGTGGCTGACTGGATAAAAAAACAAGACCCATATATATGCTGCATACAAGAGACACACTTCAGACCTAAAGACACTCACAAACTGAAAGTGAAGGGATGGAAAAAGATACTCCACGCAAATGGCAATGAAAAGAAAGCTGGGGTAGCAGTACTCCTATCAGAAAAAATAGACTTTAAAACAAAAACTGTAAAAAGAGACAAAGAAGGGCATTACATAATGATCAAGGGAACAATCCAACAAGAGGATATAACACTTGTAAATATCTACGCACCCAATGTAGGTGCACCTAAATATATAAAGCAATTATTAACAGACATAAAAACAGAAATAGACAGTAACACAATAATAGTAGGGGACTTTAACACTCCACTTACACCAACAGATAGATCATCCAAACAGAAGATCAATAAGGAAACATTGGCCTTAAACGACACCTTAGAACAGATGGACCTAGTAGATATATACAGAGCATTCCATCCAAAAACCGAAGAATACACATTCTTTTCAAATGCACATGGAACATTCTCCAAGATTGATCACATATTAGGCCACAAAACAAGTCTCCATAAATTTAAGAAGATTGAAATAATACCAAGCATCTTTTCTGACCACACCGGTATGAAACTAGAAATCAACTATAGGAAGAAAATCAGAAAAGCCACAAATACATGGAGATTAAACAAAATGCTACTGAAGAACGACTGGGTTAACGAAGAAATCAAAGAAGAAATCAAAAAATACCTGGAGACAAATGAAAATGAAAATACGACATGCCAGAATTTATGGGATACAGCAAAAGCGGTTCTAAGAGGGAAGTTTATAGCGATACAGGCCTATCTCAACAAACAAGAAAAATCTCAAATAAACAATCTAAAAATGCACCTAAAGGAACTGGAAAAAGAAGAACAAACAAAGCCCAAAATCAGTAGAAGAAGGGAAATAATAAAAATCAGAGCAGAAATAAATGAAATAGAGACCAAAAAAACAATAGAAAAAATTAATAAAACCAAGAGCTGGTCCTTTGAAAAGATAAACAAAATTGACAAACCTTTAGCTAGACTCACCAAGAAAAAAAGAGAGAAGGCACAAATAAGTAAAATGAGAAATGAAAGAGGAGAGGTTACAACAGACACCTCAGAAATACAAAAGATTATAAGAGAATACTATGAAAAACTATATGCCAACCAATTCGACAATCTGGAAGAAATGGATAAATTCTTAGAATCATACAACCTTCCAAAACTGGATCAAGAAGAAGTGGAGAATTTGAATAGACCAATCACCAGTAAGGAGATCGAAACAGTAATCAAAAACCTCCCCAAAAATAAAAGTCCAGGACCAGACGGCTTCCCTGGTGAATTCTACCAAACATTCAAAGAAGACTTAATACCTATCCTTCTCAAACTCTTCCAAAAATTGAGGAGTGGGGAAGCTCCTAACTCATTCTACTGAAGCTGACATTACCCTGATACCAAAACCAGACAAGGACAACACAAAAAAAAGAAAATTACAGGCCAATATCACTGATGAACATCGATGCAAAAATCCTCAACACAATACTAGCAAATCGCATACAACAATACGTTAAAAAGATTATACACCATGATCAACTGGGATTTATTCCAGGGATGCAGGGATGGTTTAACATTCGCAAATCAATCAACGTAATACACCACATTAATAAAATGAAGAACAAAAATCACATGATCATCTCAATAGATGCAGAGAAAGCATTTGACAAGATACAGCATCCATTTATGATAAAAACTCTGAATAAAATGGGTATAGAAGGAAAGTACCTCAACATAATAAAGACCGTATATGAGAAACCCACAGCTAATATCATCCTCAATGGTGAAAAACTGAAAGCTATCCCTCTAAGAACAGGAACCAGACAAGGATGCCCACTGTCACCACTCCTATTTAACATAGTATTGGAAGTCCTAGCCAGAGCAATCAGGCAAGAGAAAGAAATAAAAGGGATCCAAATTGGAAAGGAAGAAGTGAAACTGTCACTATTTGCAGATGACATGATTTTATATATAGAAAACCCTAAAGAATCCACCAGAAAACTTTTAGAAGTAATAAACGAATATGGTAAAGTTGCAGGATACAAAATCAACATACAAAAATCAGTTGCATTTCTGTACACTAACAACGAAGTAGCAGAAAGAGAAATTAAGAATACCATCCCATTTACAATTGTAACAAAAAGAATTAAATACCTAGGAATAAATTTAACCAAAGAGGTGAAAGATCTGTACACCGAAAACTATAAAACATTTCTGAAAGAAATTGAAGAAGACACAAAGAAATGGAAAGATATTCCGTGCTCTTGGATTGGAAGAATTAACATAGTTAAGATGACCATACTTCCTAAAGCCATCTATAGATTCAATGCAATCCCTATCAAAGTTCCAACAACGTTTTTCACAGAAATAGAACAAAGAATCCTAAAATTCATATGGAACAACAAAAGACCCCGAAAAGCTAAAGGAATCCTGAGAAAAAAGAACAAAGCTGGAGGTATCACACTCCCTGATATCAAAATATACTACAAAGCTATAGTAACCAAAACAGCATGGTACTGGCACAAAAACAGACACACAGATCAATGGAATAGAATCGAAAGCCCAGAAATAAACCCACACATCTATGGACAGCTAATCTTTGACAAAGGAGCTAAGAACATACAATGGGGAAAAGAAAGTCTCTTCAACAAATGGTGTTGGGAAAACTGGATAGCCATATGCAAAAAAATGAAAGTAGATCCTTACCTTACACCATACACAAAAATTAACTCCAAATGGATTAAAGACTTGAATGTAAGACCTGAAACTGTGAAAGTTCTAGAAGAAAACATAGGCAGTACGCTCTTCGACATCGGTCTTAGCAACATCTTTTCAAACACCACATCTGACCGGGCAAGAGAAACAATAGAAAAAATAAACAAATGGCACTACATCAAACTAAAAAGCTTCTGCACAGCAAAGGAAACCATCAACAAAACGAAAAGACAACCTAACAATTGGGAGAAGATATTTGCAAACCATACATCTGATAAGGGCTTAATCTCCAAAATATATAAAGAACTCAAGCATCTCAACAACAAAAAAAACACCAACCCAAATAAAAATGGGCAAAAGACCTGAACAGACATTTCTCCAAAGAAGATATACAGATGGCCAACAGACACATGAAAAGATGTTCAAAATCACTAACTATCAGGGAAATGCAAATCAAAACTACAATGAGATATCACCTCACGCCAGTCAGAATGGCTATAATTAACAAGACAGGAAACAACATGTGTTGGAGAGGATGTGGAGAGAAGGGAACTCTCATACACTGCTGGTGGGAGTGCAAACTGGTGCAGCCACTATGGAAAACAGTATGGAGATTCCTCAAAAAATCAAGGACAGAACTACCATATGATCCAGCTATTCCACTGTTGGGTATTTATCCAAAGAACTTGAAAACACCAATTTGCAAAGGTACATGCACCCCTGTGTTCATTGCAGCCTTATTCACGATAGCCAAGACTTGGAAGCAACCTAAGTGCCCATCAAGGGACGAATGGATAAAGAAGCTGTGGTATATATACACAATGGAATACTACTCAGCCATAAGAAACGACGAAATCCAGCCATTTGTGACAACATGGATGGACATTGAGGGTATAATGCAAAGTGAAATAAGTCAGAGGGAGAAGGCCAAATACCGTATGATTTCCTTCATTAAGTAGTAGATAATAACAACAATAAACAAACACATAGGGACAGAGATTGGATTGGTGGTTACCAGAGGGGAAGTGGGGAGGGTGGAGGGTGAAAGGTATAATTCGGTACATGTGTGTGGTGATGGGTTGTAATTAGTATTTTGGTGGTGAACATGATGTAGTCCATGCAGAAATAGAAGTACAATGATGTACACCTGAAATTTTTGCAATGTTATAAACCAATGTTACTGCAATTAAAAAAAAAAAGAAGATGGATTTTTCTATTTCTGGAAAAACATCATTAGGATTTTGATAGAGATTGCATTAAATCTGCAGATTACATTGGGTAGTATGGACATTTTAACAATTTTAAGTCTTCCAATGCTTGAACATAGGATGTCTTTCCATTTATTGGTGTTTTCAATTTCTTTCAGCAACATTTTGTGGTTTTTCAGTGTACAGGTCTTTAACTTCCATAATTAAGTTTATTCCTAGGTATTTTATTCTTTTCGGTGCTATTGTAAATGTAATTGTTTTCTAAATTTCCTTTTATAATGTTCATTTTGTATAGAAATGCAACTGACTTTTTTTTTTTAAATGCAATTCGGTTTATTTTTTTTTAAACCTTTTATTTATTTATTTTTTCCCCCAAAGCCCGAGTAGATAGTTGTATGTCATAGCTGCACATCCTTCTAGTTGCTGTATGTGGGACGCGGCCTCAGCATGGACGGAGAAGCGGTGGGCTGGTACGCGCCGGGGTCCGAACCCGGGCCGCCAGCAGCGGAGCGCCCGCACTTAACCGCTAAGCCACGGGGCCGGCCCCTGACTTTTTTTTTATTGGTGAGGAAGATTAGCCCTGAGCTAACATCCTATGCCAATCCTTTTCTTTTTGCTGAGGGAGATTGGCCCTGAGCTAACATCCATGTCCATCTTCCTCTACTTTACATGGGATGCCACCTCAGCATGGCTTGACAAGTGGTGTGTCTTTCCAGGCCCGGGATCCTGACCTGTGAACCCCAGGCCACTGAAGCGGAGTGTGCAAACTTAACTGCTATGCCACCAGGCCAGCCCCAAAATGCAACTGACTTTTGTGTTGATTTTCTCTTCTGAAAATTTACTGATGAAAATAAAAATTAAAAAAATGTTTATTTACTCTTACAGTTTTATTTGTGTGTGTGTGTGGAATCCTTGGAGTGTTCTACATATAATATTTATTGTCTTTGAAAGAGATAATTTTACTTTTCCCTTTCCAATTTGGATGACTTTTATTTCTTTTTCTTTCCAAATTGCTCTGGCTAAGCCTTCCAATACTATGATGAATAGAAGTGGTGAAAGCAGACATCCTTGTCTTTTTCCTGATCTTAGAAGGAAAGCTGTCAGTTTTTCAACATTGAGTATAATGTTAGTTGTGGGTTTTTCATTTGTGGTCTTTGTTATGTTGAGGTAGTTTCCTTCTATTCCTAGTTTGTTGAGAATTTTTAACATGAAAAGGTATTGAATTTTGTTAAATACTTTTTCTGCATTAATTGAGATGATTTTGTGTTTTTTCCCTTCATTCTGGTAATGTGGTATCTTACATTGATTTTCATATGTTAAAACACATCCTTGCATTCCAGGAATAAATCCCAGTTGGGCGTATTGTATAAAACTTTTAATGTGCTGTTGAATTCTGTTTGCTAGTGTTTTCTTGAGGATTTTGGCATTAATATTCATTTGAGATATTCCTCTGTAATTTTCTTTTCTTGTAATGTCTTTTTCTGACTTTGGTGTGAGGGTAATGCTGGCCTTGTAACATGAGTTTGCAGTCCATCATCCACTACAATTTTTTTGGAAGACTTTGAAGAGGATTTGTGTTCATTCTTCTCTACAAGTTTGGTAGAATTTACCAGTGAAGCCGTCAGGTCCTTGGCTTGTCTTTGGTGGGAGGTTTTTGCTGACTGGGTCAATCTCCTTACTAGTAATAAGTCTGTGCAGATTTTCTATTTCTTCATGATTCAGTTTCGGTAGGTTGTGTGTTTTTAGGAATTTTTCCATTTTATCTAGGTTATCTGTCTTTGTGGTATACAATTGCTCAAAGTATTCTCTTATAATCCTTGTCATTTCTGTAAAATAGATAACAATGTCCCCTTTTTCATTTCTGCTTTTAGTTATTTGAGACTTCTCTCTTTTTTTCTTAGTCATTTCTAGCTAAAGGTTTTTCAATTCTGCTGATCTTCTCACAGAGCTAATTCTTTTTTTTTTTTTTAAAGATTTTATTTATTTATTTTTTCCCCCCAAAGCCCCAGCAGATAGTTGTATGTCATAGCTGCACATCCTTCTAGTTGCTGCATGTGGGACTCGGCCTCAGGATGGACGGAGAAGTGGTGCCTCGATGCGCACCCGGGATCCGAACCCGGGCCACCAGCATCACAGCGCACGCACTTAACCACCAAGCCACAGGGCCGGCCCCATCACAGAGCTAATTCTTGATTTCATTGATTTTCCCTATTGTTTTTAAATTCTCTATTTTTTTAAAATTTCTGCTCTAATATTTATTAGTTCCATCTTGTAATAGCTTTGGAATTAGTATTTTCTTCTTTTTCTACTTCCTTAAGGTGTAAATTTAGGTTGTTAATTTCAGATCGTTGTTTTGTCTTTTAAGGTAATAATTTACAGTTATAAATTTCCCTTTTATAAATTTATACTTATAAATTTACAGTTCATAAATTACATCTATATATTGCACATTTATATTTTATATATGTATAAATTGAATTTATATATTTTAAAATTGCAGTTACTAATTATAGTAATAAATTGGCCCTGATTTTGCTGTGTCCCATAAGTTTGGCATGCTGTGTTTTCATTTTCATTTCTGTCAAGATATTCTCTAATTTCCCTTGTGATTTCCTCTTTGACCCATTGATTGTTTAAAATTTGTTGTTTAATTTCCATATATTTTTGGATTTTCCAGGTTTCCTTTGGCTAGTTACTTCTAGTTTTATTCCATAGTGATCAGAAAACATAGTTTGTATAATTTCAATCTTTTAACAATTTTAAGAATCACTTTGTGGCCTAACATATGATATATCCCAGAGAATGTTCCATGTGCACTTGAGAAAAATAGGTCTTCTCTTATTGTTGAGTGGAGTGTTCTACATATGTCTGTTAAGCCCAATTTGTCTATAGTGTTGTTCAAGCCCTCCGTTTATTCATTGATCTTTTGTGTGGTTCTTCTATCCATTATTGAAAATGGAGTACTGAAGTCTCTTACTATAGTTTTTGCACTTTCTATTTCTACCTTCAATTCTATCAGTATTTCCTTCATATATGTCAGAGCTCTGATGTTTGTTACATATAGGTTTATAATAGCTATATCTTCTTGGCGAATTGAACCTTTTGTTATTATATAATGTTCTTTCTTTTCTCTTATGACAGTTTTTTTTATTTAAAGTCTATTTTGGCTGATGTTAGTTTAGCCATCTTTGCTCTGTTATGATTACTGTTTTAATAGAATACCTTTTTCAGTCCTTTCACATTCAAACTACATGTGTCTTGAGATCTAAATTAAGTCTCTTGTACAGTCTATTTTGTTTGATTCTGTTTTTTAAATTCATTCCCCAATCTATGTCTTTTGTTTGGGAGTTTAATTCATTTACATTTAATGTAATAACTGATAGTGAAAAACATACTATTGCCATTTTGTTATTTGTTTTCTGTATGTCTTGTAGCTTTTCTTGTCCTTCGTTTCCTCCCTTCTCATCTTTCTTTGTGTTTAGTTGATTTTTGTGACTTATTTTGATTCCCTTCTCATTTCCTTTTGAATATATGTTACAGATATTTTCTTTGTAGTTCCTATGGAGATTTCATATACCATCCTAAAGTTATGAAAATCTATTTTTAAACTGATAACAACTTAACTTAAATTGCATATAAGGACTTGTTTACATTTCACCACCATTAAGTTATTGATGCACCATATTTCATCTTTAAGTGTATCCATTAACATAGATATATAATTATTTTTATACTTTTATTTTTATATCCTATAAAAGAATTAAAAAGTGGAGTTACAAATCAAAATTACAGTAATACTAGTTTTTATATTTGTCCTTGTATTTACTTTACTGGAGAATTTTATATTATTGTATGGCTTCAGTTATTATCTAGCATCATTTCCTTTCAACTTGAAGGACTTACTTTAGCATTGCTTGTAGGACAGGTCTAGTGCTAATGAACGCTCTCAGCTTTTGTTTATCTAGAAATGTTTTAATTTTTCCTTTATTTTTTAAGGACAATTTTGCTAGATATACAATTCTCAGTTGACAGTGTTTTTTTTTCTTTCAGAACTTTAAATACATTATCCCACAATCTTTTGGCCTGCAAGGTTTCTGCTGAGATTTCTGCTAATCATCTTATTGAAGATCCCTTGTATGTGATAAGTAACTTTTTTCTTGATGATTTCAAGATTTTCTCTTTGTGTTTGCTTTTGAAAGTTTGATTTTAAAGTGTCTCAGTATGGGACTCTGAGTTTATCCTACTTGGGGTAGTTTAAGTTTCTTGTACATGTAGATCCATGTCTTTCCGCAAATTTGGAACGTTTTCAGCTACTCTTTGTACGCATTAGCTCTCTGCCCATATGTCTCTCTCTTCTTCTAGAATTCCCATAATGCATATATTGGTTTCTCTTCTTTTCTAGTTTTATTGTGAAGGTTAATCTTTTCCAGATTTATTAAGATGTAATTGACATATAACATTGTGTAGCTTTAAGGTGTACAATGTGTTGATTTGATACACTTATATACTGCAAAATGATTACCACCATATTGTTAGATAACACCTCCATCATGTTACAAAATTACCATTTATTTTTTCTTGTGAGAACATTTAAGATTTACTCTATAAGAAACTTTCAAGTATATAAGGCAATATTATTAACCATAATCACTATGCTGTGTATTAGATCCTCAGAATCTATTCATCTCATAACTGGAAGTTTGTGCCTTTTGATTAACATCTTCTTATTTTCCCTGCCACCCAGTCCCTAGTAACCACCACTCTATTCTCTGTTTCTGTTATTTGGTTTTTATAGATCCCACATGTAAGTGATAACATACAGTATTTGTCTTTCTCTGGATTACTTACTTTACTTAACATAATGTCCAAAAGATTCATCCATGTTGTCTCAAGTGATAAGACTTTCCTTCTTTCTCCTGGGTGAGTAATATTCCGTGTGTGTGTGTGTGTGTGCGCGTGTAAACTCATGTTCTCTTTATTCACTTATCTGTTGATGGGCAATTAGGTTCTTTCCAAATCTTGGCTATTGTGAATAATGATGCGATGAACATGGTAGTGCAGATATCTCTTTGATATCCTATTTGCAATCCCTTAGAATACATATCCAGAAGTGGGATTGCTGGATCATATGGTAGTTCTATTTTTAATGTTTTGAGAAACCTTCATGCTATTTTACATATTGATTGTACCAATTTATATTCCCACCACTAGTGCATAAGTCTTCCCTTTTCTCCACATCCTTGCCAACACTTGATATCTCTTTTTGATGATAGCCATTCTAACAGGTGTGATGTTATATCTCATTGTGGTTTTGATTGTCATTTCTCTGACGATTAGTGATGTTGAGCACTTTTTCATGTATCTGTTGGTCATTTGCATGTCTTCTTCGAAAAAAACGTCTGTTCAGTTCTTCTGCCCATTTTTAATTAGATTTTTGGTTTTTGTTATTGAGTAGTATGAGTTTTTTACATAGTTTGGATAATAACTCCTTATCAGATATATGATTTACAAATACTTCTCAAATTCAACAAATGCCTTTTCATTTTGTTTATTGCTTCTTTTACTTATACCACCATTTTGCTGACATCACTTGATTTCCTTCTTTTTAAAGGTGAATAATATTCCATCACATGGATATACCACATTTCTTTATCCATTCATCTGTTGATGGACATTTAGGTTTCTTCCACATTTTGGCTTTTGTAAATAGTGCTGCAATGAACGTTGAGGTGTGATATCTCTTTGAGATTGTAGTTTCAATTCTTTTGGATAAATATCCAAAGTAGAATTTCTGGAATATATGATAGCTCTATTTTTAATTTTTTAGGAACCTCCATACTGCATCCATAGTAGTATACCATTTTGCATTCCCTTCAAAACTGTTCAAGGGTTACAATTTCTACACATTCTTGCTTGTTCTTGTTGTTTTTCTTTCTTTGTTTTTTCATAATAGCCGTCCTAACAAGTGTGAAGTGATATCTCATTGTGTTTTTGAGTTAGATTTTCCTGATAATTAGTGACTTTAAGCATCTTTTCACACACTTCTTGGCCATTTGTCTTCCTCAGAGAAATGTCTATTCAAGTCTTTAGCCTATTTTACAATTTTTTTTTTCTTTCAAGAATTTTAAGAGTTCCTTATATATTTTGGAGATTAATGCCTTACCAGATATATGGTTTGCAAATATTTTCTTCCATTCTGTAGTTGCATTTCCCTCTATCATTTCCCTTGCTGTGCAGAAGCTTTTTAGTTTGATATGGTCCCACTTGTCTAAAATTTTGTTGCCCATGTTTTTGGTGTCATAGCCATAAAACCATTGCCAAGATCAAAACTATGAAGTTTTTCCCCTACGTTTTCTCCAGGATTTTTATAGTTTCAGGTCTTACATTTAAGTCTTCAATCACTTTGTGTTGAATTTTGTATATGGTGTAAGATATGGGTACACATTCATTCATTTGCATATGGATATCCAGTTTTCCCAAAATTATTTGTTGAAGAGACTCTTTTCCCCATTATGTATTCCTGGTATTCTTGTCAAAGATCAATTGACTGTAGATATGTACATTTACTTCTGGGCTTTTGATTCTGTTCCATTGTTCTATGTGCTCGTCTTTATGCCAGTAGTATAATGTGTTGTTTACTGTTGATTGTAATAGATTTTGAAATCAAGTGTGATACCTACAGATTTTTGTTTTCTCAAGATTGTTTTGGCTTTTGGGCATCTTTTGTGATTTCATACACATTTTAGGATTGTTTTTTCTATTTCTGTAAAAACGCCATTGGGATTCTGATAGAGATTGCTTTCAATCTGTAGATCACTTTGTGTAGTATGGACATTTTAATGATATTAAGTCTTCCATTCCGTGATCACAGGAGGTCCTTCCATTACAGGTGTATTCTTTAATTTCTTTCATCAATTTGCAGTTTTCAGTGTATAAGATTTTCTCTTCCTTAATTACATTTATTCTTAAGTGTTTTATTCTTTTTGATGCTATTGTAAATGGGATTATTTTCTTAATTTCCTTTTTGAATCATATGTTGTTGATGTATAGAAATGAAACTGATCTTTGCATGTTGATTTTGTATCCTGCCAACTTAATGAATTCATTTTTTGTTCTGTTTATTTTTTGAGTGTTTGGTGTCTTCCATATATAAAATCATGTCATATGCAGAGTTAATTTTAATTCTTCCTTTCTTTTTTGGATGATTTTTATTTCTTTTGCTTGCCCAATTGCTCTGGCTAGGGCTTGCAGTACTTTGTTGAATAGAAGTGGTGAGAATGGGCATCCTTACATGTTCCTGATCTTAGAAGAAAAGCTTCTAGTTCTCCACAGTTGAGTATGATGTTAGCTGTGGGTTTGTCATATATGGACTTTACGTGATTGAGATATATTTTTTCTCTATCTAGTGTTTTGAGAGATTTGATCATGAAAGGGTGTTGAATTTTGTCAAATGCGTTTTCTGTATTTATTAATATGATCCTGTGATTTTTCCCCTTCATTCTGTTAATGTACTGTATTAAATTAATTTATTTGCATATGTAGGGCCATCACTGCATCCCAGCAATAAATCCTATATGATCATGGTGTATGGTCATTTTAATATGTTGTTGAAGTTGGTTTGCTAGTATTTTTCTGAGGATTATTGCATCTATATTCATTAGGACTGTTGACTTATAGTTTTATTTTCATTTTCATCTTTATCTGGCTTTGGTATCAGAGTAATGCTGGTTTCATAAAATGAGTTTGGAAGTGTTCTTTAGTTTTAAATTCTCTGGAAAATTTTGAGAAGTATTGACATTAATTCTTTTTTTAATGTTTTGTAGAATTCATCCATATAGGCATCTGGTGCTGGGTTTTTCTTTGTTGGGAGGTTTTTGATGATTGATTCAATCTCATTACTAAATTTAGATCTGTTCAGACTTTCTATTTATTCATGTTTCAGTCCTGGTAGGTTGTATGTTCCTAGGCATTTATTAATTTCTTATAGGATATTCTGTTTGTTGGCATGCAATTACTCATAGTAATTGCTTATGATGCTTTTTATTTCTGTGGCATCAGTTGTAATGTCTCCTTTTTTTTTATTTGAGGCTTCTCTCTTTTTCCTTAGTCTACCTAAAGGTTTGTCAATTTTGTTTATCTTTTCAAAAAAACAACTTGCAGTTCCATTGAGTTTTTTCTATTGTTTCTCTACTCTCTATTTTGTTCCTATCTGCTCTATTCTTTATTATTTACTCTCTTCTGCTTATGTTGGGCTTTGCTTATTTTTTTCCTAGTTCCTTGAGGTGAAAAGTTAGGTTATTTATTTGAGAACTTTTCTTTTTAATATAGACCTTTATCATTATAAACATCTCTCTTAGTACCACTTTTGCTGCATCCCATAAATTCTGATAGGTTGTATTTTCATTTTAATTTGTCTCAAGATATTTTCTAATTTCCAGTTTGATTTCTTCTTTGATCCACTTGTTGTTCAAAAGTATATCACTTTATTTGGGAAAATCTAAGTTTTTCTTCTGCTATTGTTTTCTAATTTCCTTCCATTGTGGTGGAGAAGATACTTGGCATGATTTCAATCTTCTTAAATTTGTTAAAATTTATTTTATGACCTAATATGTTATGTATCCTGAGAATGTTTTGTGTGTTCTTGAGAAGAATGTATATTCTGCTGATGTTGGGTGGAATGTTCTGTATATATCTGTTAGGTCCAATTGGTCTATAGTGTTCTAGTCTGCTCTTTCTTTGTTGTTTTTCTGTCTGGATGATCTGTACATTATTGAAAGTGGGATATTTAAGTCTCCTACTACTAATACATTGCTGTCTATTTCTCCCTTCAATTATGTCAATGTTTTCTTTATATATTTAGGTGCTTTATCTTGGGTGCATACGTATTTATAAATTTTACAATTTTCTATTGAATTGACCCTTTTAATATTGATGGCTATTTTGAATTCTCTGTCATTAAGGTTATACATATCTGTGCTTTCCGGGTTGACTTTTGGGTGCTTGTCATTTTCCTTTTGGTCTGGAGACTTAATATATTTTTGCATGGTGCCTGTCGGTGTTTGCTTACTTTTCCTCATAGTGAAAATATATGGTCGCAGTTTCCTCTTGTTGTCGCTGGGTGGGGGTCCAGGGCTGTGTATTCTGGCTCACCTCAATCCACGGGCACTCTTGTCAGCCCCTGGCTGATCTGCAGTGTGGCTGAGTGGAGGCTGCTGGGGGAGAAGTCTGGGAACAGCTGGAGCTGGAGTGCAGCTAGGCTGAAGCAGCTGGGGCTCGGGTGCGGGTGGCTTGAAGTGCTGCTGGGACAAAGAAGCTGGAACTGGAGTGTGCTGAGCTGAAGAAGGAGGAGCTGGAGTGCCACTGAGCTGAAGAAGCTGGAACTGGAATGCACTGGGCCAACGAAGCTGGAACTGGAGTGTGCTGGGCTGAAAGAGGAGGAGCTGGAGCACCGCTGGGCCCAAGAAGCTGGAACTGGAGTGCAGTGGGCCGAAATTGCTAGCACCAAGTCAGCAGGAGCCTGCGCACAGGCCAAGCCAAAGCAGCTGGAGCCAGGGGGAAGATGGGCGGTCAAGCCGAAGGAGCAGGGGGCAGGTCATGGTCTTGCCAAAAGAGGTGGGGCCGTGGCACAGTGGAGCTGGGGAAGCTGAGTCCGCGACTTGGTCCAGCTGGAGCAGCTGGGACTGTGGCATAGTGGGGCCTGAGCTGCCGCTGCCTCTGGTGTGGAGGTGCAGGGCCACTGTTGGTCGGCCCAGGCACCTGAGGGCCGCTGCCTGTGGGGGTGGAGCTCTGTCATGCTGCCCCTGCTGGTCAGACCCGGGAGCCTGGGGGCCACTGCCCCTGGGGACTGGGCTGAGCTGAAGCGCCACTGTGCTGAAGCATTAGTTGGGCAGGCCAGGTGGGGGAGGGGTGCATACTTTTGCCTCCCCGATCTCAGAGGTTTCTTGCCTCACTGTGGCTCTCTGCTCTCCTGAGGGGCTAGCTTGTTGAAACTACCCTCACAACAGTTCCGCTCCCTCCATAGGGGGAACCCCTCAGGCTGTGAGGGGTCTTGGAGAGTACTGGTTTTCACGTGGCAAGCTGCCCTTCCCCCTCCTCTGAGAGCCACATGGTCTCAGTCTCTTGGTGGCAGTGCTTGGGGAAGGCAGGGAGCTCCTCTTAACTCCTTCCACTTACTCTGCAGATTCCAGCACCTCAGTTCTCGGATGTACAGCTGCCTGGGTGCCTCAGACATCCCCTGCATTGTGTGAATAGCTTCTCTTGGAATATAAATGTCCTTTTTGTTGTGTCTTAGAGGGGGAGAGTTCAATGGGGGAAGCTCACTCTGCCATGATGCTGATGTCACTGTGACCCTTTTAATATTATATAATGTCTTTCTTTGTCTCTTGTGACAATTTTTGACTTAAAATCTATTTCGTGTGATATAAATATAGTCACCCATGCTCTCTTTTGTTTTCCATTTACATAGAATATCCTTTTGCTTATAGCCTGTGTGTGTCTTTAAATCTAAAGTGTGTTTCTTGTAGACAGCCTATAGTTGGATCTTGTTTTTTAATCCACTCGACCACTCTATGTCTTTTGATTGGTGAGGTGAATCTATTTATATTTAAAGTAATTATTTCCATCCTATACATCTTGGGCCTGGCAGTAAGGCCCCCCCCAAGACAGTTGATGAAAAGAAGGGCTGTTCTGCTATCAACAAGGTAGTGACCAGAGAATACACCTCAACATTTACAAATGCGTCCATGAAATGAACTTCTATAAGTGTACCCCTTGATCACTCAAGGACACTTGGAAATTTGCTGCAAAGGGAATGGGAACTCCAAATGTGCACATTGACATTAGATTCAACACAACTGTCTGTGCCAAAGAAATAAAGAGTGTCCATATAATATCTATGTGCAGTTGTCCAGAAAATATAGTGAGTATAAAGATTCACCAAGCAAACTCTATGCATTGTTACCTATGTGCCTGTCATGACAGTAAAAAATCTACAGACAGTGAATAAAGATGAGAACTATCCACTAATTGTGAAATAAACTTGCAAAACTGTCACAAAACATAAGTAATCAAATAGAGAAGGATTTACTATTGTCATTTTGTTAATTGTTTTGTTTTTCTTATAGTTCTTTTGTCCTTCTTTTCCTCTCTTGCTGTCTTTCTTTGTGTTTCATTGATATTTTGTATTGATGTACTTTGCTTCCTTTCTTTTTTTTCTTTTGTGTAAGTTCTATTTTCCCATTTTCCTTGTGGTTTCCATTGGGCTTATACAAAATATCTTATAACAGTCTACTTTAAGATGGTAACAATCTCAATCACATACAAAAACTACATGTTTATTTCTCTCCAGACACATACATTTTATAATATTGATTTCACAATTTACATTTATGTATATTGTGTATCCATTAATAACTTTTTTACTATGGTTATTTTTAATACTTTTATATTTTAATTTTTATATCAAAATTCAAAGTGATTTACCCACTACCATTACAATAATACAATATTCTGCATTTGTTATGTATTTACCCTTATCGGTGAGTGTTAAACTTTCTTAAACAATTTTGTTGCTCTTTAGCATCCTTTCTTTCCATCTTGAAGAATTCTCTTTATCATTTCTTGTAAGGCAGGTCTAGTGGTGAACTCCTTCAGCTTTTATTTGTCTAGGAAAGTCTTTATTTCTCCTTCATTTTTGAAGGGCAGTTCTACCAGATATAGTATTCTTGGCAGCCATATTTTTTTCTTTCAACTGTTATGATATATCATCTCTTTTTTTTCTGGCCTACAAAGTTCCTGCTGGAAAATCTGGTAATAGTCTTATGGGGCTTCCCTTGTACGTGATGAGTTGCGTTTCTCTTGCTCCTTTCAAAATTATCTTAGTATCTAAGTCTTGAAATTTGGATTATGTGTCTCAGTGTGGATTTATTTGGTTTCATATTATTTGGGATATTTTTTGCTTCCCAGATCTGGATGTCCATTTCCTTTCTGAGATTTGGAGAATTTTCAGCCATTATTTATTTGAATAATCTCTCTGGTGCTTTCTCTCTCTCATTTGCGCTTCTAGGACTTCCATAATGTGTATATTTATTGACTTGCTCTTGACCCAAAAGTACCTTAGGCTTTCTACATTCTTTTTCATTCGTTTTTTCCTCCTCTGACTGAATAATTACCAATGATATGTCTTCTAGTTTGCTGATCCTTTCTCCTGCTGGATCTAGTGAATATCTTTAGTGGTTTTTTTCAGTTTAGTTATTGTGTTCTTCAGCTCCATAATTTCTATTTGGTAATTTTTAAAAGTTTTTTCTTGTTGAACTTTTCACTTTGGTCATGCATTGTTCTCCTGACCTTGGTGAACATTTTTATGATGACTATTTTGATTCTCTGTCGGATAAATCATATATTTCTGTTTCTTTAAAGTCAGTTTCTGGATATTTTTTTCTATTTCTTTGTTTGGGAAATATTTCCCTGGTTTCTTCTCTTTCCTTGACTCTGTGTTGTCTGTATATTAGACAAAATAGCCACTTCTCCTAGTCTTCAAGGATAGGCCTCCTACTGAAGACCCTCATCAAGCAGCTCAGCCAGAAGTTCTGGTGGACTCTAAAACATTTGTGATAGCCTAACCAACTTTCTTTGTTCTTATCAGCCTCCAGGCATCTAGAGTATGACTGGTCTTGTTAGCTAGCACTGTGAGACAAGCAAGACTGGAGCTAATTCCTCAGGCAGGCCCCAGATAAGTTAGATTGTTGGACATATGGTACACTTCTTTCCGTCACCTGAAGAAGCTGGTAGCTACAATTTTTTATCTGTTCACTCTGTGCTGAGCGACAGGGAGTGGCTCTGGTAATCAGCAGTCCAAACCTCCTTCTCTTCTTACTGACCCCAGGATGATTAGAGTATGCTGAGTCCCATCAGCACTCTGAGATTGGCTAGACAGAAGCCAGTCCTCTGGGTAGTCCCCAGAAATTTTGGGATGTTGGCCACACAGTGTACCTCTTTCCCTCCTCAGAGGGAAGTTGGGGGCTGGAGTTTTTTGGTCCACTTGCTCTGTGTTGAGCTTTGGAGTGGCTATGGGAACTGACATTCTGAATTGCTATTTCTGTTCTCACTGTCCACAGTTGGCTAGAGTATGCTGTGTCTCATGTCCTGTCATCACTCTGGGTAGCCCCCAGAAAAGTTGAGGCATTAGATGTGTGGTGCACCTCTATCCCGCCTCAGGGAAAAATTGGGATCTGGGTTCTTTCAACTGCTATCTCTGTGCTTAGCTGAGAAGAATGGCTATGGTTACTGCCAACCTGAATTGCTGTCTCTGTTCTCACTAGTCCCAAGCAGCTAGATTATGCCATGTCCCATGTTCCCTCAGTGTTCCAAGACAGGCTAGACAGAAACTAGTCCTCTGGGTAACCCCTGGAAATATTGGGGAATTGGATATGCAATGTATCTCTTTTCTTCTCCACAGAGAACCTGGGATCTGGAATTTTTCAACTGCTAGCTGAACAAGCAGCAAGGAGGAGGAGCTAAGGCTACCACCAGCCTGAATTGCCATCTCTGTTCTCACTGGCATCAGGCAGCTAGAATATGCCATATCCCATCAGCCCTCCAAGAGAAGCTAGACAGAAGCTAGTCCTCTGGGTAGCCCACAGAAACTTTGGGGCATTGGACACATGGTGCACCTCTTTTCCTCCCCAGGGAGAAGCTGGGAGTTGGGGAGTATTGTCCCAATCATATGGTGTTGCTCTGAGGGTAGAAATTATGGCAAGAAGGTATCTCAAATATCCCTACTAAGTTTGATATGGCTGGTTTCACACTCACTTTGGGTGCAGGAGCTTCTTTATCAATTTCTAAGCTTATTTTTTGTTGTTGTTGAAGAAAATTGGTCCTGAGCTAACATCTGTGCCCATCTTCATCTATTTTTGTATGTGGGTTGCCACCACAGCATGGCTTGGTGAGTGGTGTAGGTCCATGCCCAGGATCTGAACCTGCAAACCTGGGCCCCTGAGGCAGATCATGTGGAACTTAACCACTACACCACCAGGCTGGCCCCTCTAAACTTTTCATAGAGGAACTCTATCCACAAATTGTTGTTGAATCAGTGTGTTCATGGTGAAAGTAGGGTCCAGGGCTTCCTATTCTGCCATCTTGCTGACCACCCCGGAGACTTTTTGTGTGTGTGTGTGTGAGCAAGCTTAGCCCTGAGCTAACATCTGTTGCCAATCCTCCTCTTTTTGCTGAGGAAGATGGGCCCTGTTAGCCCAGGGCCCATCTTCCTCTACTTTCTGTGGGACACTGCCAAAGCATGGATTGATATGCAGTGAGTAGGTCCGTGCCCAGGATCCAAATCTGCAAACCCCGGGCTGCCAAAGTAGAGCACTTGAACTTAATTAACCACTAGACCACCAGGCTGGCCCCCCTGAGCCATTTCTAAGAGTAAATTTCCTAACAACACATTCTCTTTTTTCACCTATTTGTGAATGCATCCACTTTCCTTTCATTTCTGAAAATTTCTGATGGTTTCTTCAGATACAGAATTTATCATTTCCAGTTCCTTTGTTTCATTACTTGAAAAATTCTGTGCCACTTCCTCCTGGCCTCCATAATTTCAGATGAGAAATCTGCTAACATTTGAATTGGTGTAACCCTATAAGGATTGTATCATTTCACTCTTGCTCTAAAGATTTTTTGTTTTTCAGAAGATAAGTATGATTTGTCTTGGCATGTATTTGTTTGAGTTTATCTTGTTTTAGGATTTGCTCAACTTTTTGAATCAGTAGGTTTATGTCTTTCTTCAAAGTTTGGAACCTTTCAGCCATTATTTCTTGGAATATTCTGTCTCTCCTCTATTTCTGTCACTTCAATGATACCACTGTTGGATATTTTGTTATTGTCCCATAGGTCTCTGAGGCTCTGCTATTTCTTTGGGTCTATTTTTTTTCTCCATTGTTTTGACTGGGTAAATTATATTTGTCTGTCCTCAACTCCACTGATTCTATCCTCTTTCATCTCCTCTCTACTACTGAGCCCATCTAGTGTTTTTTTCATTTCTATTTTTTGGTTCTATAATTTCCATTTGCTATTTTTTAATATCACCAGTTTCTTTGCTGTGATTTTATATTTTTTGAAGAGAATTTGTAGTTGTTGAGACATTTTTTATGATGGATGCTTTAAAATCCTTGTCAGCTAGTTCTAACACCTGACTCATCTTGGTATTGGCATCTGTTTATTGTCTTTTCTCATTCAAGTTGTGATTTTCCTGGTTCTTGATATGACAGATGACTTCCAATTGTAACCTGGAAATTTTGGTTATTCTTTTAGGAGATTTTGGATCCTATTGAAATCTTCTTTTTTTCTATTTTACTTTTTTTAGGAGGCAGTCACCCTGTTTAAGTTTAGCACAGAAGTCTTATCCTACTTTTTTGGGTTGTGGTTCCAATAAAAATTTAATTTTAAGAGATTTTCTCGTGGCAAGATTCCCTTGTAGGTGCTTCTAAGTATTCCTGTTGTCTCATGGTGGGGGAGGGAAGTCTCAGGCTCATGGGGATAAAGAAGTTTCCCAGGCCTTGCACTTGCTATAGTGGGAACCCCCTCACCAATGTCACCCTGCCAGGTAGTGACTCTCAGTGGGGAAGAGAAGTCTCTCAGCAGAGAAGGGGAATATTTTCCCTAACCACTTGTAGTCAGTGGAGCTTCCAGTTGATTCTCCCTTGCCAGTGGTGCTAGGATCACCTGGTGTTGTCAGTGGGACTGTTGATAAAGGAAAAGAAAGAGCTTGGGCCACTTATGTTGTTAGATTGGTGATAGGGAAAAACAGACATGGCTTGCCTTCTGTTAGGTAAAGGGGCCTTTAAGATGCCCTTCAGTTTGATACATCTTCAAGTCCTGGGGTTCCAAATCAGCTCACCTTCCTCTTTACACCTTTCAATGTACCACTTTGATTGTTTCCTGCATTACTTTTAGTTTTATAGTTGTTATTATCAGAGAGGTGCAGGGAGATATGAACCTATGCTATCTGGTCTGGACCTGTACTCCCCACAGTTGTGTTTTTGAAAGATTATTCTGGCTGCAGTAAAATTTCCAGATGGAGGCTGAAAATTCTGAGCTATATCATTAATTTTTATCCATCATTTGAAAAATGGGATATGTGTGTAATGGAATTGCTCCTACAGCCTATGAATGCTATTCACAGGTGAATCTATTGCAATTTTAAGACCTGATAAAGGCTCTTTCTTAGTAGCCCAAAGTACTTGGATAAAAAGAGCATTTCCATCACTTTTTTTACTAACTGGAGTTGTTTGGTATATTAATAAAACAATACATCCTATGTCTTTTAAAATCTTTTTAATTTTTTTTTAATATTTAAGACTTTTCTGTCATACTGTCTTCTGACCTCTCCTTCTACTACCTGAAATGTGAGACATTTAATATAATTATAATAAACAGACATCATCCCAAACACATTCCTCAGTAGTCTCCATCACTAGATAATTGCTGTTTTACACCCCACATCACACCCACACAATGCATCCTATACTTCAGACACATCAAATATGTTCTTCTCTGGTTGTATCATACTTCTTAAAATCTGTATTAGTCAGAGTTCTCCAGAGAAACAGAATGAATAAGAGAGAGAGATAGATTTATTATAAGGAGTTGGTTTATGTGATTATTGAGGCTGACAAGTCCCAAAATCTAGAGTTGGCAAACCGCAGACCCATGAGAGACAATGGTGCAATTGCAGTTGGAGTCTGAAGGCCTGAAAACCAAGAAAGCTGATGGTGTAGTTCCAGTCCAAAGGCTGGCAGGTTCAAGATCCAGGAAGATCTCATGTTTTAGTTCAAGTCCAAAGGTAGGAATAAACCAATTTCCCAGCTCAAAGGCAGTCTGACATGATGAGTTCCCTCTTACTCACATGGGTAACAGTCTTTTTGTTTTATTCAGGCATTGAACTAATTGGAGAGGGCAATCTGCTTTACTCAGTCTACCAATTCAAATATTAATCTCATTCTGAAACACTCACACAGACGCACCCAGAATAATGTTTGACCAAATGTCTGGGCATCGCATGGGCCAATCAATTGATATAAAATTAACCACCACAATATTTTTATCAGGTATAGAGTCAAATGTTATCTATCTTATTTTTTAAATTTATTAAATACCTATTATATGCCAAATGTTTTACATGTATTAATAAATCTGACTCTTATGCTAAGCTAATAAGGTGGGTATTTTCATTATTCTTATTTTTATAGGAAGTTACTTGTTCACTCTCTGGGTTCCTACAACACTTTATTTGAGGATTTTATCATACTGTACTGTAATTATTTAAATTGTTCCCTCACTAAACAAAGGGTGAAGACAATGTCTATGTTTTTATCTATCGCCTGTCTGCACAGAAATGTTCAGTGGCTACTTTAAAATGCTGAATGCCACTGGCCAAATGTTACTTAATAATATTAGAAACAATAATGATAATCATAATTAATAACAGCTACTATTTAGCATAACACCATCAAGGTCCATTCATGTTGTCATAAATGGCAGGATTTCCTTCTTTCTCATGCCTGAATTATATAAATATAAATATATATCACAACTTCTTTATCCATTCATCCACTGACAGACATTTACGTAGTTTCCATATCTTGACTATTGTTAATAATGCTGCAATAAACATGGGAGTGCATATATCTTTTCCAACTCTTGTTCTCATTTTCTTTGTGTAAATACCCAGAAGAGGAATTGCTGGATCATATGGTAGTTCTATTTTTAATTTGTTGAGGAACCTCCATACTGTTTCCCATAGTGACTGAACCATTTTGCATTCCCAGTTAGACAGAGAAAAACAAATGCTGTATAATATCACTTATATATGAAATCTAAAAATGCCAAATTCATAAAAACAGAGAGTAGAATGGTGGTTACCAGAAGCCGAGTGGTGGGAGAATTGGGGATAGGTTGTTTAAGGGTACAAACTGGGAACTAGTAGATAGTCCTAGAGAGATAATGCACAGCATAGTGATTATAGTCAATAATACTGTATTATAGACTTCAGAATTGCTAACAGACTAGATATTAATTGTTCCCACCACAAAAAAAAATAATAATGATGTGACAAGATAAAGGTTGGCTAATGCTACAGTGGTAATCATGTTGCAATATATGAATGTATCAATCAACTTGTACACTTAAAACTTACACAATGTTATATGTCAGTTATATTTCAATTTAAAAAAGCAGATACCATGTTTCAATTGCCTACTATGTTCCTTTTTATGATGCTGATCAATTTATTTCAGATAATTTTACATAGAACAATTTAATAATATAGAAACTGAGGCTTAAAAAGAAATAACATTCTTAGTTCATTTTGCGATGTCCTTTTTGATTATACCAAGTACTCTTATCCTCTGCCAGACAGGAAACAGTTGTCAAAAAACACTAATATATATATTCTGAGAACTGAAAGGAGGAGTCAATATCTGCTGGCTTTTAAACAGAAGATTCATTACGTTAATAATGTAGTCATAATGCTACAGTTGCTTGACTATACTAGTTATCAACATAAGCCACAAAAGACAGGATGAGTTTTAGAACTGAGCATTAAAAAGGAAGACATACTGTAAGGAAAGATCTACTATCTAATAAATGTAATCATCAAATTACATATAGATCATTTGCTCCATAACATTACCTGTCATCTTCAGTTATGACTCAAAGAGCAAATTCACTCAATTCAATCAGTGATTATTAAAATGCTGGATGAGATAGTTAACTTACTTCATGACTTTAGAAATTGAGCAGTTCAATTCACTGAATCAGTTAGAAAAGTGCTTAGAAGTTATCTGTATTAATCTTCAACTCTGTGTAAATGCAATCTACACTGTCATTCTCAACATTATTTCATTAGTATATTGGCCTTGACATTTTAATTGGACTCAACTTCAACTAATACTAGATATACCATCTTATTTAATCAAAAGAAACCTGTGATGGGAGTCTTATTCATTCTTATTTTAAAGATAAAGACAGAAAGAAAGAAAGTTTTAAAGATAAAATGTTTTCTTTCTATCCACCGCCATGTCTAATATAGTGCCCCATACTTAGTAGGTACTAATATGAGGCAGAGTAAGCATGTGAACCCATGTCTTCTTCCCCCAGATTAAGTGATATTTCTACCTCACTATGCTATTGTCTTCAGCAAAGCATATATCCTACACCTCTGTGGAAACTCATCACCTAGATCAGAGCCTTTTACATAGTAGGAGCTCAGTAAATGTCACAAATGGAGTATATAAAATTCAATGGCCTTTCTTAGTCACCGTGCATTTTGAGCTCTCTGAAGGAGTTGGTTGTGATATCCACTGTCTGTCTCTTTTAAATTTTTTCCATGTGGTCAATTCCATGCAACAAATGTATTAAGTATATATTAAGTGCAACGCACTGTGCCTAGGCATGGGAAAGATCAAAGAAGCAACAGATAATACACAATCCCTACTCTCAGTTAGAAGGGATAAGAGAAATATACAAATAATTTTAGTGCAAGGCCAGATGCATGTGTTTGCTAAGACAGAAGCAAAGTGCTATGTAATCCAAAGAGAAAGAGGTTATAATTAGTGATATCTTTATCTTCTATTTGTGATACATATGGTGAATGGCAAAGTATCATTTCTAAGATCTTTTTGGTTACAAACCATTCATTGCAAAAATTTACGATGAACTTATGATATTAATATATTTTGGACACTTGGGACCCATTTTTGCTTCCTTCTTAAAAATATGCTGTCTTATGGACTTCAGAGTCTGGATAAATAAGTTACATTTGTTCTACAAATGTAAGTACTACTCACCACTGGCTTCTGAAGAGTAGCACATCCAGAAGGAAGTAACCCGATATTTTGCTATTTGTTTTAGAGAAAGAGAAAGAATTGATGTTTCCCCCAATTGGGTGGAGCAGTTTCTCTAAAAATTTTAAACTTATGTAGTAGTCCAAAACAATTCCTCCTCTTTATGGAAGAATTTTATGGTGAGCATAGAGAGAAATACTATCCTTTATCATTTTCCTCTGTCTTTAGTGATTCATATTTCCAAGCAACTTTCATTAACACAAGTTCTAAACAACCTTTATTAGAACAATGAGTAAGGTGAACAGCATTAACCCATATATTAACACAGAAATACAAGTTACTCTGGGGGCGGGGGGAGGGTATGCCCTGCAATAAAAAGATGTCAGTCCAGGTAAGAACAGGTGAGCAGATCCATAGTGACCAGATTAGGGAGGAGTTATCGGGAGAATTGAATAGAAACAGCCATTATATAGAACTATAAAGAAGAAATAGTTAACAACACACACACTCCATTCATAAAGTTTTACATAAAGTTTAACAAGCAAATATTCTTTTTGAATCAGTGGAGTGAGAAATAAAAGAACATGGACATGATCCAATAAGGACCATTGAAGGACCAAGAAGTCAAAATCTTAATGGATGTCAGAATATAAATGTCAGTGGACTTGTCTTTGGGGTCTCATTTTAAGGAAACATCTTCAACTATGTGGTGCAGGAAGTAGTACTAATGTTCCTTGCTTCTCAGAGAGTTGGAATGCATGACTCCCTGAACATGGTGGTAGCATGTATGAATTAGATGTGGCTTTCTGAAGAAGTGAATATGTGGATAAAAGCTTTAGTTTTGAGCCTAAACGAACCAAACAAGAGTCGTTAAATTTTTTATAACTTCATTATCTTTCAATTTCTTTCACTGCTGACGCATTTATTTAACCCATTTCCTTTGAAGTTGAACCTCAATAAGCACCCTCATGACTAGTATTTACAGTAAACTCCTGCTGATCCAGAAGTGAAAAACCACAAATGTAAGATCACCAGACTGTTATTTACTACCCTATACAAGATCACTGATCTTCATAAAGATACTTTATTTCACTAAATTTTTAATTCCCTTCAATAAACTTTAAAGAAAAATTTGTACTCTATTGTAGATCTTAGAAAACTGGATTATATTATACTTAATATGGCAACACTGAACAACTGTAGAATATGGAAATAATTTATTGGAGAAAAGTGGAATATACAGTTGAATAGAAGAACAGGGGAAGAAAATTTACATTTGCTAAACACTATAATGGTCATCGTTGTAGAAATTACGTCATGGAATTCTCATTACAATATATGTTATTATCCCTATTGAGGCTCAAGAGAGTTAAAGTGACTTTGCCTAAAATCCCACATTTAGTAAAAGCTAGAGTGATATTTGACCCATGCCTGTCACTAAAACTATGAGT
Source organism: Ceratotherium simum simum (assembly GCF_057802395.1). Classification (NCBI taxonomy): domain Eukaryota; kingdom Metazoa; phylum Chordata; class Mammalia; order Perissodactyla; family Rhinocerotidae; genus Ceratotherium; species Ceratotherium simum. The sequence continues at coordinate 67,004,994 of NC_141940.1, forward strand.
CTTAAGCACTCTAGTCCAGTTATAAAAATTCATGCAGTTGATATTAGAAGCCTTTGAAAGAGTTCAAACATGTAAATGACATAATAAAAGTAGTGTTTTAAGTAGACTAGAATGGTAGTAGGAGTAAGAAAAATAGGAGGACTAATGTGAAGATAGTGTTTAGAAAAAAGAGCCAGGTGGCAGAAATCAGACATAGATGTCTGTTTCAACAAAATAAAGTGTCATCTTATAAGTACCCGAATTAAGAAAATGGTAGCTGGACTGGAAAAGAGGAAATAGTTGTGAGAGATTCATGAACTGATTGGATGCAGCAGACAAGATAGAGATATAATGAGGAAGTAGCCTGAACCAGGATGATTGGTCCCAAGAACCTCCATCCCTTCATCCCACATTCTAAGTGGATCCATCTTGTGGAAGCACCACATCTATTTACAGCAGCCTAAAGCCTAAGAGCAAAGTTAAGTGAAATGTTTTAGAAAGGAACAAAAAGATGCCTGTCAGGCAGGCAAGAGTAGAGCATGATTATAGTGTCTGTGAAAAACACAAAAACAGTGATAGTCCCAATTTGTCACAAGCTCATTAACATTCACACCTCAAGCATTTTCTGGCTGGAAGAGAAGTCACCATCAAAAGCACAACAGTTTGCATAGGTGGAAAGTAGTTTGGTTAGCTAAGAGAATTTTGTGCAGAGGCAAAGGTTGTAACTTGCAAGCTGACTGCCAGAAATTGGAAGTATCACCTCACGATGTTGGCTGGATTTTCTCTGCCTCTAGCTCTCTTCTTCTTCCTCTAAAATAGCCATTTCCTTTCCTTCTTTCTCAGTTACTGCCTTTTCCTGGTATCACTCTAGACTACAAATCAACTTTCATTCAGGCAGATCTATAACTAGAAATAGTGAAAATATAATGAGAGGACTTTTGTTTTCTGGTCCAGCAAGTAAGGAGCTTAGAAGTCATCATTCCCATCTTCATAACAAAAAAAAGTTGAACACATTGAAAACTAACAACTCTTCTTCCATTAATGACGGAATTGAGTCACAGGGAAAATGGCTATCTTCAAAATTGGAGAGATAGACAGGTGGATACACAGAATCATAGCTTACCAGAGCAGAACCCCAGGAGCAGAAACCACTGTTGGAGTCAGTACCAGTATAGGAAATTTTAAACTATAATTGACAAATGGCTGGAGACTAGGTATGGACAAGCTTGAGAGGTAAAAACTCTGGGGACAGGAACCAGTCTTAGAGGAACCCTTACACTTTTGTGTGTTTTACCATCAGGAACCCTACCAGATTCTCACAGTGAAATGCCAAGAAAAATCCCCTCATGTTTCTGGCAGAGGGAGAGGAAAAGTAGCCATTTTGAACAACAAACACACACATAGAGACAGAGATTGGGTTGGTGGTTACCAGAGGAGAAGGGGGAAGGGAGGAGGGCAAAACGGTTAATTAGGCACATGTGTGTGGTGATGGATTGTAATTAGTATTTGGGTGGTTGAACATGAGAACATGATGTAATCTGTGCAGAAATAGAAGTATGATGATGTACACCTGAAATTTATACAATGTTATAAACCAATGTTACTGCAATAAACAAAAAAAAGAAAAAAAATATAGAAGAAATCATAAACACTGTAACAAAAATGAAGAATGTCTTTGATTAATAGACTGAATAGGGCTTAGGAAAAAGCCAGTGAGATTGAAGACATGTCAATAGAAATTTCTAAAACAAAAATGCAAAGATAAAATAATTTGAAAAGACAAAATAGAATATCCTAGAACTGTGAGACAATTATAAATGGTGTAACATGTAGATGATGAGAATACCAGAAAGAAAAGAAAGAAGGAAGGAAAGGAAGAGAAGAAATAGTTGAAATAATAAACGTTGAGAATTTTACAAAATTAATGACCAATTAACACCAAACCACAGATTTGGAAGCTCAGAGGACACTAGCAGGATAAATACCAAAAAATTACATTTATGCATATCATATTCAAACTGCAGAAAGCCAAAGACAAAGAAAAAATCTTGAAAGAAGCCAGAGGGACTAAAATCCTTACCTGTGGAAGAGCCAGAATAAGAATTATTTTGGAATTCTCATCTGGAAGAAATTGGGATGACTCTGTTATAAGATAACTTGCACTACCTGTGAAGCAGTACAGTGTTATTTGAAAACGGACTTGGTATAGTTGTAAATGTATATTGAAAACTCTGGGGCAATCACTAAAAAAAAAAAAAAAAAAAAAAAACTTTTAAAAAGGTATAATGATATGCTAAGAGAGCAGAGAAAGCAGAATAATTTAAAATGCTCAATTAAAAGTAAAGAAGCTACTTTTGCCATTTTTTTCAACACAGTAAAGGAAGACTTACTCAGAGCAATTAGGCAAAAATTAAAGGCATTCAAACTGCAAAGACGGAAGAAAAATTATCTCCATTCACAAACAACATGATATATGTAGAACTCCTAAAAATTCAATTAAAAATGTTAGAACTAATAAACAAATTCAGCAAAGTTGCAAGATAAAAATCAATTATGGTTCTATATATCAATAATGAACAATCTGAAAAGAAAATTAAGAAAGCAATTCCATTTATAAGTGCATTAAAAAGAATAAAGTGTTGGGGCTGGCCCCGTGGCATAGGAGTTAAGTGCGTGCACTCCACTGCTGGCAGCCCGGGTTTGGATCCCAGGCATGCACCCATGCACTGCTTGTCAGGCAGTGCTGTGGCGGCATCCCATATAAAGTGGAGGAAGATGGGCATGGATGTTAGCCCAGGGCCAGTCTTCCTCAGCAAAAAAAGAGAAGGATTGGCATGGATGTTAGCTCAGGACTGATCTTCCTCACACACACAAAAAAAGAATAAAGTATTTAGAAATAAACTTAACAAATGAGGCAAAAGACTTGTACAATGAAAATTTTAAAAATGTTGCTGAAGGAAATTTAAAAAGAGAACAATAAATGAACAGACATTTATGTTCATGTATTGGAAGATTTTATATTGGTAAAATGCAAATACTACCCAATATGATCTACAGATTTAGTGCAATCCCTATCAAAATCCCAAGAGTGATTTTTGCAGAAATAGAAAAATCCATTCTAAAATGTATATAGAATCTTAATAAATCCTGAGTAAAGAAAACAATACTTAAAAAAAGAACAAAGTTGGAAGACTCACACTTTTTTATTTCAAAACTTACTTTACAGCTACAATAATCAAAACAGTGTGGATCAAAATGGAAGTATAGAAGTTTTGTACCTATTCCTTACAAAGAACATCAATTTTGACAATCATCCATGAAGAGGAATGCCTTTTTGGAAGTCTGGGAATCTAGTGGACAAGTTCCAGCACACCACTGGAGCAAAAAATAATCTGAAACTGGACTCATTAAAGAGGGTAAGAGAAACAGTTTCACTTTTCCTGCATCATCCCTCCCTCAAGGCAGCACAGTCCAGTGCTAAGAGAGACTTTCTTGGCCTATGACTTCTCCCATGGGGAAAAGTCAGAGAATGGGAATGAGTGCCGAGCTTCCCTAGCTGTGCAGGAAGTTTCCAAAGAGGGCTATTTGTTTCTTAGTCCATCCAGAATACTGAGTCATGAACTGGACATACAGGGTGCAGTGATCAGCTAGGAGAACAGCAGTCAGGGCTCAGAATAAAATGGATCACATGGATGCGGATCCTAATAATCACTTTGCAAACTCCCTTAAGAACCATGCCCATTAGAGGCTGGGGACATCTCACCTTCAGGTCCCCTCAACCAGCCTATGGGCACCCCCAATGCTCTGTGCTCCTCACCCACATACACCTTCACCCCATGGCCAGCTCCTTGTGTACACTCCCAAGGGCAGTGAGAGTGAGCCTTTACAGATGGCTACCAAGCATGCTCAGAAAGCCTGTCCAACTCTGCAGGGTTGGGAGAAAGCACAGCAACTTGAGTATTCAGCACTGCCATGGGCAAAGAATATGGGAAGCTGTCAGCACCCGGTCTGGCTTTGCAGGATTGAGACAAGGCATATAATATTAAGAATTTCCACTTGAGAGAGAACAAAAAGTGTGGAGCAGGTGTATCCATTGAAAAGGTCTAAGAAAGCCTCAGAAGTACTAGCAGGGTTGAAAAAAAGTATTACTCTTCCAAAGCTAGTCCAGAAAGACTGGAGGAGGTGACTGCTTCTTCAAATGCAAAGACAGCAATGCAAGACTTCACGGAACATAAAAAATCAAGGAACATGACACCATCAAAGGAACACAATAATTTTCCAGTAACCGACCACAAAAAATGGAGATCTGTGGTTTACCCAGTAAAGAATTCAAAATAGTTGTTTTAAGGAAGCTCAGTGAGCTACCAGAAAACATAGAAAGTGATGCAAAAAAAAAATCAGGAAAACAATACATAAACAAAAGAAGAAGTTTAACAAAGAGATAAAAAATCATAAAAGGAACCACATAGAAATTCCAGAGCTGAAGAATATGATGAATGGAATAAAAAAAATGCATTAGAGAGCAAAGACAGCAGACTGGATCAAGCAGAAGAACAAATCTGTGAAGTAGAAAACAGGGCATTTAAATTATCCACTCAGAAGGGAACAATAAAAAAAGAATAAAAAAGTGTGAAGAAAGCCTACATGATTTATGAGATACCATTAAGAGAAAAACTGTGCATTATTGAAATCCCAGAAGGAGAAGAGAGGAAAAAAGGGGCAGAAAACTTATGTAAAGAAATATGGGTTACAACTTCAAAAATCTGGGAAGAGATTTGGACGTCCAAGTTCAAGAAGCTCACTCAAACAAATTTCAATCCAAAAAGATAGTCTTCGAGACACATTGTAATGAAACTGTCTAAAAGAAAAGACAAAGAATTTTTAAAGCAGCAAGAGAAAAAACAAATTCTTACATACAAGAGACCTCCATAAAGCTATGAGTGGATTTCTCAGCAAAAAACTTGCAGGCCAGGAGAGAGTGGGATGATATATTCAAAGGCCTAAAAACCTTGCCAACCAAGAATACTTTACCTGGCAATGTTGCCCATCGGAAAGGAAGGAGAAATAAAGACTTACCTAGAAAATAAATAAAAAAAAAAAACCTGAGGGAGTTCATCACGAATAGACATGCCTTACAAGGGATGCTGAAATGAACTCTTCAAACTTAAATGAACGGGTGTTAATTAGTAATATGAAAACAGGTGAAAATACAAAGCACATTGGTAAAGGTAACTATATAGTCAAATACGGGATACACTGATACAGTAATATGGTGGTGTGCAATTCACTTAACTCTAGTATAAAGATTAAAGGACAACCGTATCAAAAATAACTATAGTTATAATAATTTTTTAATAGATACACAATGTAAAAAGATGTAAGTTATAATGTCAAAAGCAGAAAACTATGGGTGGTGAACAAAGGGAACAGTTTTTGTACATGATCAAATTTAAATAAGTTTAAAATAAGCTGTATATATATGATATTATGTGTAGGCTTCATGGTAACCACAAAGCAAACACCTAGAGTAGATACATAAAAAATAAAGAGAATGGAATTAAAGTGTACCACTACAAAAAAATCATCAATTTATAAGGAAGACAGCAAGAGAGAAAGAAAGGAACAAAGGAATTACAAAACAACCAGAAAACTATTAATAAGATAACATTAATAAATCCTTACCTATCAATAATTACTTTAAAAATAAGTGGATTAAATTCTCCAACCAAAAAGTATAGACTGGCTAAATGTTAAAAAAAAAGCAAGACCTACTTATATGTTGACTGCAAAAGAATCACATCAGCTATGAGGACACATATAGGCTGAAAGTGAAGGGATGAAGAGAGATATTCCATGTGCAAGTGGAAAACAAAAGAGAGCAGAAGTAGCTATACTTATATCAGATAAAATAGGCTTTTTTTTTTTAATTGAAACAAAAGTTTAATAAAACAATACTTCTTCCTTTTTTTTTTTTTTTCTGCAGGGAACAATTCACCCTGAGCTAATATCTGCTGCCAATCTTCCCCTTTCTTTTTTTTTTCCTCTCAAAACCCCAGTGCATGGTTGCATATCCTAGTTGTAAGTCCTTCTAGTTCTTCTATGTGAGCCGCCACCACAGCTTGGCAACTGACAGACCAGTGGTGTGGTTCTGTGACCAGGAAATGAACCCAGGCCACTGAAGTGGTACAATGATGTACACCTGAAATTTTTACAATGTTATAAACCAATGTTACTGCAATAAACAAAAAATTAAACAAAAAAAAGCACACACAAAAAAACAAAAATAGCATTAAAACCCAGGCCCCTCCCATGATTTTGCTCTTTGTTCTTCATGTGTGGCACCTCATGGTTGCAAGATGGCTGCTGCCACAGTGCCAAGCATCATGTCCTCACATAACTGCATCTGTGACAGAAGCTTAAATTCAGACTTGTTTGATAAAATAGGCTTTAAGTCAAAACTGTTACAAGAGACAAAGAAGGCCATTAAATAATGATAAAGTAGTCGATTCATCAAGAGGATATAACAATTATAAATGTGAATGCACCCAACATCTGAGTATCTGAGTATTAAGCAAATACTAACAGAATTGAAGGAAGAAACACACAACAATACAATAATAGTAGGGGACTTCACACCCTATTTTCAACAATGAATAGTTTATCTAGGCAAAGAATCAATAAAGAAACATTGGACTTGAACTATACTTTAGAACAAATGGGGTTAGATACATACAGAACATTCCACTCAACAGCAGCAGAATACACATTCTTCTGAAGCACACATAGAACATTCTCCAGGTAGAACATATGTTAGGACACAAAAATCAAGACAAATTTAAGAAGACTGAAATCACACCAAGTATCTTTTTGACCACAATGGTATAGAAAGTATTAACAGAGGGAAAACTGGAAAATATGCAAATACTTGGACAATAAACAACATACTACTGAACAACAAATAGGCCAAAGAAGAAATCAAAAGGAAAATAAAAAAATATCTTGAAACAAACAAAAATGGAAACACCAAAAACTTACGGGATGCAGCAAAAGCAGTTCTAAGATGAAAGTTTATAGTGATAAACACCTACACTAAGAAAAAAGATCTCAAATAAACAACCTAACATTACTCCTCACAGAACTAGAAAAAAGAGGAACAAACTAAGCTCAAAGTCAGCAGGAGGAAGAAAATAACAATGATTATAGCAGAAATAAATGAAATAGCAGCCAGAAAAACAATAGAAAAGATCAAAAAACTAAGAGTTAACTTTTTGAAAAGACAAACAAAATTGACAAATCTTCAGCAAGACTGCCTAAGAAAAAAAGAGGGAAGACTCAAATAAAAAAATCAGAAATAAAAGAGGAGACGTTCCACCTGATATGGCAGAAACAAATGGATCATAACTAACTACTATGAACAATTATATATTAACAAATTGGATAACCTAGAAGAAGTGGATAAATTTCTAGAAACATACAAACTACCAATAATGAATCAGGGAGAAATTCAAAATCTGAAAAGACCAGCTATGACTAAGGATTTTAAAGGACTAATCAACAATCTCCCAATAAATAATATCTCAGGAACAGCTTGTTTTTCTTGTGAATTCTACCAAACATTTAAGGATGAATTAATGCTAACTTTTCTCAAACTCTTCCAAAAAATTGAAGAGGAGGGAACACTCCTAAAATCATTTTATGAGTCCAGTATTATCCTGATACTATAGATGCAAAAATCCTCAACAAAATATTAGCAAATTGAATTCAACTGCACATTAAAAGCATCATACATAATTATCAAGTGAGATTTATCCCTGGGTGCAAGGTTGGTTTACATACACAAATGAATAATATGACTCACCACATTAATAGAATAAGACATAAAAATCATATGATCATTTCAGTAGATGCAGAAAAAGCATTTCAGAAAATTCAACATCTTTCATGATAAAATACTCTCAACAAATTTGCTAAAGAAAACTAATCTGAACATAATGAAGGCCATATATGATAAGCTCAAAGTTAACATCATACTCAATGGTGAAAGCTTGAAAATTTTTACTCTAATATCAAGAAAAGACAAGGGTGTTCACTGTAACCACTTCCATTTAACATAGTCCTGGAAGTCCTAGGCAGAACAAACAAGCAAGAAAAAGAAATAAAAGAATCCAAATCAGATAGAGAGAAGTAAAATTGTGTTTATCTGAAGATTATGTGATCTTATATATAGAAAATATGAAAGATCCCACCAAAAAACTGTTAGAACTAATCAACCAATTCAGTAAAGTTTCAGGATACAAAATCATTATACAAAAATCAGTAGCACTTTTATACACTAAAGAGGAACTATCTGAAAAAGAAATAAAGAAAATCTCATGTACAATAGCATCAAAAACAATAGCATACTCAGAAATAAATCTAACCAAGGAGGTCAAAGATCTCTATGTTGAAAACTATAAGACATTGGTGAAAGGAATTGAAGGTAAAAATAAATGAAAAATGTCCCATCTTCAAGAATTAGAAAAATTACTATTATCAAAATGTCTATACTACCCAAAGCCAGCTATGGATTCAATGCAATCTCTATCAAAATGCCAATGACATTTTTTACAGAAATAGAAAAAACAATTCTAAAATATGTATGAAAACAAAAACCCCTGAATAGCCAATAAATTCTGAGAAAGAAAAATGAAGCTGGAGGCATCACATTTCCTGATTTCAAACTATATTACAAAGCTGTAGTAATCAAAACAGTATGGTACTGGCATAAAAACAGACATGCAGACCAATGGAACAAAATCAAGATCTCAGAAATAAACTCATGTATTTGCCATCCACTAATATTTGACAAGGGAGCCAAGAACACTCAATGAAGAAAGAATAGTCACTTCAATAAACGGTGCAGGGAACACTGAATGTTCACATGCAAAAAAGTGAAATTGGACTCCTATCTTATACCACTCACAAGAATTAACTAAAAATGGATTAAAGATTTCAAGTAAGTCCTGAAACTGTAAAACTTCTAGAAGACAGCATAGGGAAAAAGCTCCTTGACATTGGTCCTGGCAACAATATTTTGGATGTGACACTAAAAGCACAGACAACAAAAGTAAAAATAAACTAGTTGGACCACATAAAACTAAAAAGCTACTGCACAGAAAAATAAATAATCAACAAAATGAAATGGCAACCTGCAGAATGGGAGAAAATATTTTCAAACCATATATTTAATAAGGAGTTAATATCCAAAATATATAAATAACTCATACAACTCAATAGCAAAAAGACAAATAATCTGATTAAAAATTGGGCAAAGGACCTGAATAGACGTTTTTTCAAAGAAGACATACAAATGTTCCACAGGTATATGAAAAAATGCTCAACATCACTAATCACCAGGGAAATGCAAATCAAAACCACAATAAAATAGTACCTCACACCTGATAGAGTGGCTATTAACAAAGATAAGAAACACCAAATATTGGCAAGGATATGGAGAAAAAGGAACTCTTGTACACTGTTGGTGGGAATATAAATGGGTACAGCAACTATGAAAAACAGTATGGAGTTTCCTCAAAAAATGAAAAATGGAATTACCATATAATTCAGTAATACCAGTTCTGGGTCAGTTTCTGGAAGAAACTGAAGTCACTACTACATCGAAGAGATGTCTGCACCCCCATGTTCACTGCAGCATTATTCACAATAGCCAAGACATGAAAACAACATTAAGTATCCATTGACAGATGAATGGTTAAAGAAAATGTGAAGATATATATACATACAATCATGCATCGCTTAGTACAGGGAAACATTCTGAGAAATGTGTCATTAGATGATTTTTGTCATTGTATGAACCTCATAAAGTGTACTTATGCAAACCTAGATGGTGTAGCCTACTACACACCTAGGCTATATGGTATAGCCTATTGCTCCTAGACCACAAACTTGTACACCATGTCACCATGTTACTGTACTGAATAGTATAGGCAATTGTAAGACAATGGTATTTGTGTATCTAAACATATCTAAACATCTAAAATGTTCAGTAAAAATATGATATAAAAGATGAAAACTGGTACACTTGTATAGGGCACTTACCATGAATGGAGCTTGCAGGACTGTAAGTTGCTCTGGGTGAGTCAGTGAGTGAGTGGCAAGTGGATGTGAAGGCCTAGGACATTACTGTATACACTGTAGAGGTTATAAACACTGTACACTTAGGCTACACTAAATTTATAAAAAATATATTTTTTATCTTCAATGATAAATTAAACTTAGCTTACTGTACATTTTTTACTTTATAAACTTTTTAAACTTTTTGACTCTTTTGTAATAACACTTAGCTTAAAAGACAAACATGTTGTACAGTTGTATAAAAATATTTTATTTCTTTATATCTTTATTCTATGAGCTTTTTTCCATTTAAAAATTGTTGTTTTACTTTTTAAAATTTTGTTAAAAGCTAAGACACAAACACACACATTATTCTAGTCCTACACAGGGTCAGGGTCATCTATATCACTGTCTTCCACCTCCACATCTTGTCCCACTGGAAAGTCTTCAGAGGCAATAACATGCATGGAGCTGTCATCTTCTATGATAACAATGACTTCTTCTGGAATACCTCCTTAAGGACCTGCCTGAGGTTCTTCTGGAGGAAGTGTCACAATTTTCAGAAATACGTCCATAGTGGTTTGCTTGGTTTGTTTCTTTTGTTGTCACAGATTTGCTTGAAAGCAAATAATGCACCATGAATCTTACTCTCTATTAATGGAAATCTTTTGGTGTTGGGGTCCATATTTTCAAACTTTTTAAGAGGCTGCTTGATGTCTGCAAAAGCTTTTGCTAAACCCTTCATTGTGAATTTTCTTGGGGATTCTTCTTCACTTTCAATTTTCTTTTCTCTTGCCTCTTCAGGCATAAAATAGAAGGAAATTCTGCCATTTGTGACAACATGAATGGACCTTGAGGGTATCATGTTAAATGAAATTAGTTGGACAGAGAAAGACAAATACTGCATGCTTTCACTTATATGTGGAATCTAAAAAAGCTGAACTCATAGAAACAGAGACTAGAGTGGTGGTTACCAGGAGCTGGGGGGTGGGGGAAATAGGGAGATGTTGGTCAAAGAAAATGAACTTCAAATTATAAGATGCCTCAGTCCTGGGGATCAAATATACAGTTAACAAAACTGTATTACATACTTAAAAGTCATTAAGAGAATAGATTTTATATGTTCTCAAAGCAAAAAAAAAAGATAATTATGTGAGATGACAGATGTGTTAACTATCTTTACCACGGTAGATATTTCACAATATATATGTGTATCAAATCATCACATTGTACACCTTAAACATACACTATGTTATATGTCAGTAAATTTGGGGAATAAAAACACAATAGTGTGGCACTGGCATAAAGACAGGCATACAGAACAACTAAATAGAATGAAAACCCAGAAATAAACCTTCACATATACAGTGAAATGATTTTTGATGAGGGTGCCAAGACCATACAATGGGGAAAAGACAGTATTTTCAACAAATGGTGTTGAGAAAACTAGATATCCACATGCAAATAAGTAAAGTTGGACTCTTACTTTACACCATATAGAAATATTAACTCAAAATGGATTGATAATCTAAATATTTGAGCTAAAATTATAAAGCTCTTAGAAGAAAACAGTGGAAAATCTTCATGAAATTGGATTTGGCAATGATTTATTGTATAAAACAGCAAAACCACAGTCAACAACAAAAAGTAGATAAATTGGTCTACATCAAAATTAAAAACTTCTGTTCATCAAAGGATAGAATCAACAGAGTGAAAAGGTCACCCACAAAAGGGAGAAAATATTTGCAAGCTGTGCATCTGCTAAGGTATAATATCTTCAATATATGATGTGCTCCTACAACTCAATCACAAAAAAGCAAATAGCACAATGGTTTAAGGGCTTGAATAAACATATCTCAAAGGAAGATATACAAATAGCCAAGAAGTACATGAATAGATGCTCAACATTAGTTATCAGGGAAATGCAAATCAAAGCTGCAATGAGATACCAGTTCACATCCATTTAGAATGGCTACTATCAAAAACAAAAAAAAGAAAGAAAATAACAGGTGTTGGCAAGAATGTGGAGAAATTGGAACCCTTGTGTGCTGCTAGTAAAAATGTAAAAATTGTGCAGCATATATGGAAAGCAATATAGTAGTGCCTAAGAAGATTAAAAATAGAATTACCATGTGATCCACCAATTCCCCTTCTGGGTATATACCCAAATGAATTGAAAGCAAGAACTCAAAGAGATATTTGTATGCCCATGTTCATAGCAGCATTATTTACAATAGCCAAAAGGTGGAAGCAACCCATGCATCCATCAAGAGATGAACAGATAAAATACGGTTTATATATACAGTGGAATATTATTCAGCCTTAAAAATGAAGGAGTTTCTGGGCCGGCCCTGTGGCTTGGTGGTTAAGTGCGCATGCTGCGATGCTGGCGGCCCGGGTTCGGATCCTGGGTGCGCATTGAGGCACCACTTCTCTGTCCATCCTGGGGCCGAGTCCCACATACAGCAACTAGAAGGGTGTGCAGCTATGACATACAACTATGTACTGGGGCTTTGGGGGCAAAAAATAAAATAAATAAAATCTTTAAAAAAAAAAAATGAAGGAGTTTCTGATGCATGCTGCAACATGGATGAACTTTGAGGATGTTTTGCTAAGTGAAATAAGCCTGTCACAAAAGGACAAATACTGTACAATTCCACTTTTATGAGGTATCTAGGATAGTCAAATTATACAGACAGAAATTAGAATGGTGGTCCTCAAGGTCTTGCAGGCAGGAGGCAATTAGGAGTTATTGATTAATGTGTACAGAGTTTCAGTTTTGCAAGATGAAAAGAGTTCTGGAGATGGATGGTTATAATGGTTGCACAAAAACGTGAATGGACTTGGATGCCACTGAAATGTAGACAAAAATGGTTAAGATGGTAAATTTTACGCTATGTGTATTTTACCACAATTTTAAAGAAATTTTTAAAATGTATAAAGAAACTAGAGAAGGCAGAAAAAGAATAGAAGACAAAAAAGAAACAAATAACAAAGGCAAGTAATATATAACAGTAACAAATATGATAGATATTAATTCTACTATATCAATGATCACAGTAAACATCAATGGTGTAAATACGAATAAAAACCAAAGACTGTCAGAGTGGCTGAAAGAAGAAAACCAAATTGTGTATTGTCTACAAGAAACCCATTTAGATATAAAGACACAGATACAATTAAAGGAATGACGAAATATATCCTGCTAACACTAATTGAAAGAAAACTGGAGTAGCTATATTAATTTCATAGAAAGTACACTTTAGAGCAAGGAAAAATATCAAGGATAGGGAGGGGCATTACATAATGATAAAAAGATCAATTCTCCAGGAAGATTTAACAATTCCTAATGTATATTTGCCTTACAACAGAGTGTCAAAATAGGCAAAAGCTGATACTATTACAAGGAGAAATAGAAGAATCCATTGTTAAAGTTGGAGACTTAAACACCCCTCTTTCAGTACTTGGCAGATCTAGCATTGCAGAAAAACAGTAAGGATGTAAATGAACTGAATCGCACCATCAATCAACTGGATCTAATCGGTTTATAGAATACTTCAACAACAGCAAAATCCACATTCTTGTGGAGCTCATATGGAACAATCACTAAGATTGACTACATTCTGGGCTATAAAACACATCTTAACAAATTTAAAAAAATGTAAATGTGATAATGTATACTCTGAGAGCAAAATGGCATTAAACTGCAAATCAGGAATAGCAACATAGCGGGAAAATCCCCAAATACTTGGAGATTAAACATACTTCTATATAACACATAGATCAAAGTAGTCTCAAGAGAAATTTTTAAGAATATTTTGAACTAAATAAAAGTGAAAATATAACTTATCAAAACACGTGGGATGTAACAAAAGGAGTACTTAGAAATTTATAGCATTTAAAGTGTATATTAGAAAAGAAAAAAGGTATAAAATCAAAACATAATGATTCTCTCTGTGTTTGTGCCCCTGTCTGTGATCCTATATGTTGAGGACGCAAGTTGAAAGGTATGTCTTTGTGCCACTTTCCGCAGTGCTTGCTTTAAATGTGTTGCAGTATGACAAATTGCAAATTGTTCCACAAAGCCCCAGTGTTTCACTGCAGTGTTTCACGGGCTATTGACAAAGAATCAAAGGCAGCTCCAGTTTCATCTTTTTATATATTGGGGAATAAGTAAGAATTTCATTTGAGCAAAAAATTCCATTACTTTAAATATTTTGAAAACCACTGTTTTAAATTGGATGACAAACTTTTTCTATAACGGGCCAAATAGTGTTTTGGCTCTGCAGGTCATATTCTATCACAACTACAGTCACAACCACACCACTGTGCTGTTGTAGCATGATAGCAGCCATAGACAATACTTAAATAAATGGGTATGGTAAGTTCCAACGAAACTTTATTCATGGACACTGAAATTTGGATTTCATATAATTTTTATATGTAACAAAATTTTATTCTTCTTTTTACTTATTTCCAACTGTATATAAATGTGAAAACGTAAAATGTCAATGTAAAAACCATGCTTAGTTTGAAGGCCATACAAAAAACAGGTGGTAGGCTGGATTAGGTACAGAAATGAAGGAGGAGATGTTTCCTACATTAAAAAAAATGACCTGTCTTTTAAACAAACAAGACAAACAATCTTCTCAGGGTTTTTACACTTTTTGTTCTAAGGTACCTCTCAAATAAACAACCCTGTTCATGAAAAAAGCTCCCCAAAATGGCTAATAAAATTCCAAATTGTCTCTGGTGAAATTGGGCCAGGTAAAAAGGTAAGCTTAAACATTAGCATTATTGTTAGAAAACATGAAGGAATCAGGTGTTTAACCTGCACGAGGCAAAGTTGTAGATTGAGAAGACCCCATGAGAACTGAATATTCTGTAAAGATAGTGCTTGAGTAATTCCATGTCTCCAAAGCTTGGCTAAAGGCCAGTCATCACTAATCAGGGGACGGGCAAATCCTCCTGATTCTGGACTCATGAAACTCAGCAAAGCATTTCTCAGGGACACAAAGACAAGACTGAAAAAGAAGTCTATATAACATTTTGAAATCATCACTATGGTGGACAAAACCTAAGACTACACCCAATGATCTCCCCTTGAGTGTGAATGGAACTTATTACCTGCTTCTAGTCAATAGAATATGGTAAAAATGAAGGGATTTTTGAAGAGGTAATTAAAGTTCCAAATCAGTTAATTTTGAGTTAATCAAAGAGGAGATTAGTCTGGCTAGACTTGACTTAATCAGGTGAAAGCCCTTAAAAGACCACCTGGGCCCTTCCTCAAGTGAGAGACTCTCCTCTCAGGATAGATGAAGTAAGAAACCATGTTAGAGAAGCCCACATAGCAAGGTAGTCTCTGCAAGTGGTCTCTAAGAACTGTGGGCAAACAGCCAGAAAGAAAACAAGGACTTCAGTCCTCCAACTGCAAGCAGATAAATTCTGCCAACAACCTGAAGAATATTAGAAGCAATCTTTCCCCAATTGAGCCTCTGATGAGACCACAGCCCTGGCTGACACCTAGAATGCATCCTGATGAAACCCTGAAGCAGAGAGCCTGGCTAAGCTGTTTTTAAACTTCTGACCTATAGAAACTGAGAGATAATAAATCAGTATTGCTTTGAGCTGCTGTTTGTCATAGTGTGTTACATAGCATAGAAAACTAATACAGACACTTGAGGCAAAATTTGTCCAAATATTACTACTTTGAGGAGATATTCTGAAATGCTTAGCTCCTAGGGCCAGCTCAAGGAGGATGCTTATAGCGCCTATGTTTCTACTCTCTATATAGACTTTTCCTCTTAGATACAATACTCAAGACACTAGACAAGTAGACAGATCATGGAAGCAGATGTCAGAAAGCTAGAAAACAATTTCACCAAGGAACAATACAAATCTGATCAGATAACCAAAAACATTCCAAGGAACCTTATTCCTAGGAAAATAATCTAAACCCAATGCTAAAAAGCTCAAAGAAACATCAGAGCCAAATTCAACGTGAACGTACCCCTCAGATAAGGGCTGGTGTCATCTTGAATACCTAGAGACACAGTGGGTCTCAGATGTGTACACTGTGATTTGAGGGTCCTAGTCTAAGTTAGTGAGGGCTTTAACTGAAACTTGGTAGATCTTCCATTTCTGTCAATGCCTTCCAGTCAATGACCATTAGGAACACACTTGTAGATGAGCAGTTTGAGTTTACTATTATGTGTAGCAAAGGATAACAAACATCATGGGGAACTGTAAGGCATCTTAGTAAGAGGCTGTTAGAAAAGACTGATAGTATCTAGTATTGTGTCAGAAGGTTTGGGTGAGGTTTTAAGGAAAAAATGCTTTTCTCTGGATTGGATGCTGTCAGGAAGTGGGGCATCCGTTATTTCTGTAATTGGGTATTTTAATAAATCTTACCCGGAATGAGAAAAGACAAGGGTGAAGCTAAAGCTGCAACTGGTAAAGAAGCAGCAGTCACTCATTAACTGGAAGAAGGGAAGGTTTGGTATTTTGTGGCTTGGACAATGCTCACATTTTGTCTGTGTACAGACATCATTATGGAGCTGTCTTGTTTTTGACTTGATCCATCATGGTCACAGAGTGGCCTTAACTGTGTTGGGGTTCTCTGACATTGTTTATGTTCAACAGGAAGATATGGCCTATCTGGGAGGATCAGAGTACCCACTAGCAACATTAAGCCTACCTGATAGTACCAGGCCAGCTCAAGGATGTCAGGGGTTGATTTTTTATTTCTCAAAACCATACCCATGCTAAATCCATATCAGTTTGGGCTACCATGACTTGATGTTCAAGTGTTTGCTTATTCCAGAGCAGACTTGCTTAAAATTGATGGTTTTGACTGTGATAGTTGAAAATAGATGAAGAAAATTTCTGTCCATTAGTCTGGTCATAAGTAAAGGCAATAGCTTGAGGTTGAGGGAGAGAGAACAAGAAGTTGATTATCAATTATCCATTATCAATTTTTGGCAGTAAATATTGATTACTGTGTTCCTTATTCCTTTACCTTCCTCTTCATTAATTTGCACTTTCAAGTAATGATAATACATTGCATGAGAAGCAGTTAGAATTCAACATTTTTCAATTTATTACATTGAGTGCATGTTGAAAAAATAGTTTAACCCACTTCTGTCTTCTAATTGTTTGCATATTTGGATACACTTTTTTTACATTTTCAACTCACATACGTGTGTGTGCGTGTGTATCACTTTTACAATAATAAAATAGAATTATTTTGTGTCCTGAGATATAGGGCAAGGAATACTTCATGATAGTCTATGTAGAAGAATTTCATTTTGGCACAACCATATAAGGATAAAATCATCATGGAACTATAAGGGTCACACCTCACATCCTAAGATATATAATTATTATGATATTTTGATTGACAGCTCCCCAAATGTATCCCATGTTATGAAACTTTAGTGTCATATATCAGAAGCCCATGACACCACAGTGAGACAAACTGTTGTGGCACAGTTTGTGTGAGTAACAGAAAACAGCCCCGTTTAACTTTGCATGCATGATCCACTTGTTCAGGGAGTTTTGAACCCACTTAATCTTTGAGCCTATTTTCCAGCAGAGCTGGGGTAACGTGATCTAAAAGCTGAGATATATAGACACAAGGTTAGCAGTTTCATTCCTTTGAAATGATATTAATGCAGTCAGGGAGACAAAATTAACAACGGAGAAACTAGTTTTACACCATTAGTTGGGATAGTGTAGTTATGGAGAGCATGAATCAAGAGGTTGAAGTATAATGATAGGCCAGAGATGGAGAAGGAGACCACTCTGACTGAAAGGTGTGAAGTGGCTCTGCCAATACCCACTAAAAATGGACAGAAAGTGCCAGTGGTATTTGGAATCTGTAGATTTACACAGCTCAGATAGGCCCACAGGCTTTTAGCAGGAATATATGTATGATATTGTCAGAGGAAATGTTCAGAACACATCACTGTCTAGCCCACAAAGCCGTGTGAGCTTGTGGAAAGGTAAGTGTAAGGAGTAAAGACAGTCCCCAAAACAACATTCAGTGAAACCTTTATTGATTACTAGCTGTAACAGTCACATACAGGCGATTCTTCAATACCTGGTCAGCAAATTTTCCTTAAAGGGCCACATAGTAAATATTTTTGGCTTTGCAGGTCACATGGTCTCTGTCAGAACTCCTCAGCTCTGCCTTTGGAGCACAAAAGCAGCCATAGACAGCACCTAAACATAGGCATATAGCTGTGTTACAATAAAAATTTATTTGTGAACATTGAAATTTGCATTCCATACCATTTTCATGTGCCATGAAATTTTCTTCTTTTGATTTTTTCAAACATTTAAAAATGTAAAAAACATTCTTAGCTTGCAGGCCATACAAAAACAGCTGATGAGCGATATTTGGCCATAATTTGCTAACCTTATTTTGAAGTATAAGTTCCTAAATATCAAAACTATTCATTAAAAACTATGCAATGCCTAACTGACCCAAATAGGGGGGGTCTTAGTTCTCAGAATGCATCTTTATTCTCCTGTTTGGAAATCTTCTTCCTGCCTCACTTTTCCTTCTCCAAACTCTTTTACACTCTGATGTTTTGACTTGCTATTTTTATCTTGTCTTTATAGCCTTGGGTCAATGTTCCCAGTAGAAGCCTTATCTCCACTGCAGTCATAAGTTACCAAAGCAGGGACTTTGACTTCATTTACAGCACCACTATTACAGTGACTATTCCTCTGTTGGAATGAAATTTGTCTATTCTTTAGAGTAACTTTCTCTCAGATCTAGTCAAAGTATAAGGCTCTCAAAGTTCCCTTCAAACCAATCACCTTTCTCTCAAAACCAGAGCTTTTACCAAGCTTTCCTATTTCTGTTACTGGTTTCACACTCTTTGAGGCTGAAAATATTACCATCATCTTTGCATATTTACCTTTCTCCATATCCCAACCTCTGCCACTGACATCTAATCAGATGCCAAGTTCTCTAGGTTCTTTCGCTATATTGTCTTACGTCTATTCTGTGCCACTATCTCAGCTCATGTCCTTTTCATCTTTCAGCTCAGCTACTGCAATAGGCTCTTGGTTATTCACACCGTATTCTGCCATGTGCCCTACACAGAGCTATCAGCTTCATTTGCTTCAAGTTGATCTCTTATCATGTCTTTTCCTTGCTCCGAAATCTTCAGTAGTTTATCACTGTCCACCAGTTTCTTGTTAAACTCCTCTACTTGGATCTCAGAGCCCTCTCAATATGGCTTCACTCTACTTTTCTATCCTCCTCTCTCCCCAAACTCCTAAAGGTACAGTGTTTCAAACGAACTGGATTCTTACTATTCCCCAGACAAATAGACTTTCTTATCTCCAAGCCTTTTTATGAACCAATCCATCTTCCTGAAGCCCCCTCGTAGTCTCTTTTTCCATTTAATATTCTACCCATCTTTCTGTCAGGGCTTTGCCCAAACTCCACCTCTTTCATGAGAACTTCTCTACTCCTTTTTACTTACCTTATTAGATAGGACCTTTCCATTCTCTGAACATTGACCACATTTAGGCATTTGTATTGTTTGACATTTTAGTTCTATGTGTATTTGACTTATCTACTGTGCCCCCCCACTAGATTTCCAGTTCCTGTCATATATATAATAGGTGCTCAATAATTTTATTGGATTGAATTGAATCTGGCAGCCATCAAGTCAGGATCCACATATGTATGGCACTGGGAATCTTCTATTTTTACTTCATTATTAGGGAGGAAGATGTAAATACAAAATGTCTGGAATCTTTGTCTCTAGTAAGAGTACTTTGACTTGTAAAAGTAAATGCTCACTATTTTATTGTCATATCATTCCAAGCTTAGAGGGTACTTTTGGTGTCAATTGGAGTCAAAAGATAAATTTTCTGAATTCCTATGTGTTTTGTAGGTATACTATGATTCTTTCCTATTTTGTAGTCAAATTATATTAAGCCTATTTTTACATTTAAAAAGCAACTGCCATGCTTCTATTCACCAAAGTTCCCTCTATCTGTCTAGGGAAAAGGACAAGAGATAAATGAGCTGGGCTCCCATTCCGGCTCTGCTGTAAAATGTAGATAATAATCCTTGCCTCAGAAGATTGTTGCAAGAATTGACAGCAAGAACACATGTGAAAGAAATGGCTTTGAGGGCCGGTCCTGTGGCTTGGCGGTTAAGTGCGCTCGCTCTGCTGCTGGCGGCCTGGGTTCAGATCCCGGGCGCGCACCAACATACCGCTTCTCCGGCCATGCTGAGGCCGCGTCCCACATACAGCAACTAGAAGGATGTGCAACTATGACATACAACTATCTACTGGGGCTTTGGGGAGAAAAAGGAGGAGGATTGACAATAGATGTTAGCTCAGAGCCAGTCTTCCTCAGCAAAAAGAGGAGGATCAGCATGGATGCTAGCTCAGGGCTGATCTTCCTCACAAAAAAAAAAAAAGAAATGGCTTTGAAACAGAGCAAAACAAGACATTGAAGTTAGCTATTGCTAGATACTTCACTGATCTTCAATGAAAATATTAGATCATTATAATCCATTAGAGGCCGTACTTAGATTATTCACATAAAATTGTTATTTTTCTTTTTTGGTTAAAGAAGAATGTATAGATCCCAGTACAGTTGATCTGAGCAAGTCATCTTAGCAACCAAAAAATAAACAAGGATAAACAATTCAATTACAAAGTGATTAACCTGCCAAAAATTAGTTTGGCTTGTAAACCTGAATCCAGCTTTATCCCAAGTGTTTTCTCTAGCTCTTTGCTTTTCAGCCTAATGATATTTTAGAGTATACAGAAACAGCAAGCCAGTAACGCTTATGCTGAGGTCATCTTTGGTTCTTTTCCTTAATCAGATCTCTTACAGCTGTGGGGTAACTTATACCAGATTATCAAGGGAAAAAAATGCTTACTGATTCGAGAAGTTACCATAGAATCTGGCAGCTTAACATTGTTTTCCAATAATTCAATCATTTATCTCATCACCCTGATGTAAATTAGTTTTGCTGCACAAAATGTAGAGATTTTCACTTTTATTCAGAATCCTTGACAGTCATATAGAGGGCAAGGATGCTGCCACTTCTTATTAGTTTTATGTGGAAGTTATTTCAAGGTATTGAAACGTTTTTCAAGAGATAAGTTTGCTAACACTAAAATATTCACTACATCCCAAAGCAGCCATTTCAGATATATGGTCTACTCATGTTCCAAAATGGAAGCTTTATTCAATCACATTCTTTTTTTTTTTTCTTAAATATATATTTTTCCAGTTTTATTGAGAAATAATTGACATACATCACTGTATAAGTTTAAGGCATATAGCATGATGGTTTGATTTACATATATTGTGAAATGATTGCCACAATAGGTTCAATTAACATCCATCTTCTCATATAGACACAATAAAATGAAAAGAAAGAAAAAAGAAAAAAAATTCTCCTTGTGATGAGAACTCTTAGGATTTACTTTCTTAACAACTTTTCTATATATCATACAGCAGTGTTAGCTATATTCATCATGTTATACATAACATCCTTAGTACTTATTTATCTTACAACTGGAAGTTTGTACCTTTTGACCACCTTCCTCCAGTTCCCCCTCCCTGACCATCTGCCTCTGGTAACCATAGTCTGATCTCTTTTTCTATGAGTTTGTGTGTGTGTGTGTTTTTTTAGATTCCACATATATGTGAGATCATACGGTATTTGTCTTCCTCTGTCTGACTTATCTCACTTAGCATAATGCCTTCAAGGTCCCTCCATGTTGTCACAAATAGCAAGATTATCTTCTTTTTATGACTAAATAATATTCTGGTGTGTGTGTGTGTATATATATATATATATATATATACACATCACAACTTCTTTATCCATTTATCCATTGATGGACACTTAAGTTGTTTCCATATCTTTGCTGTTGTAAATAACGCTGCTATAAACAGGGGAGTGCAGATATCTTTTTGAGTTAATGTTTTCATTTCCTTTGGACATATTCCTAGAAGTGGAATTGCTGGACAATATGGTAGTTCTATTTTTAATTTTTTGAGTATCCTCCATACTGTCTTCCATATTTGCTGTACCTGTTTACAATTCCACCAACAGTGCACAAGTGTTTCCTTTTCTCCACATCCATACCAGCATTTGTTATCTCATCTTTTTGATGATAGTGATTCTAACAGGTAGAAGACAATATCTCATTGTGGTTCTAACTTGCATTTTCCTAATGACAATTGATATTGAGCATGTTTTCATGTACCTGCTGGCTTTTCATATAGTTTCTATGGAGAAATGTCTGTTCAGGTCCTTTGCCTATTTTTTTAACTGGGTTGTCTTTTTGCTATTGAGTCGTATGAATTCTTTATATATTTTGGATATTAACCCTTTATCAGATATATGGTTTGCAAATATTTTTTCCTATTCCATGGATTCACTTTGTTGACTTTTTCTTTTTTTGTTGTTGTTGTGCAGAAGCTTTTTAGTTTGATGTAGTCCCACTTGTTTATTTTTTATTTTGTTGCTTGTGCCTTTGGTGTCATATCCAAAAAAGCATCACCACGACCCATGTCAAGGAGTTTTATTCCTGTTTTCTTCTAGGAGTTTCATAGTTTCAGGTCTTACATTTAAGTCTCTACTCCATTTGAGTTAATTTTTGTGAATGGTATAAGTTATGGGTACAGTTTCATTCTTTTACATGTGAATATCTGATTATTCCATCACTACTTATTGAAGAGACTGTCTTTCCTCCATTAAGTATTCTTAGCTCCCTTGTCAAATACTAGTTGACCATATATGCTTGGGTTTATTTCTTGGCTTTCAGTTATGTCTCATTGCTCTTTTTGTCTGTTTTTATGCCAGTACCATACTGTTTTGATAACTTTGATAGCTTTATAGTATAGCTTGCAATTAGGGAGTTGCGATGCCTCCCACTTTGTTCCTTTTTCTCAGAATTTCTTTGACTATTCAGGGTCTTTTGTGATTCCATATAAATTTTAAGAGTGTTTTTCCTACTTCTGTAAAAAAATGCCATTGGAATCTTGATAGGGACTACAATGAACCTATAGATGGTTTTTCGTTGTATTGACATTTTAACAATATTAATTCTTACAAATCATGAACACAAGATACCTTTCCATCTACTTGCGCTTCCTTCATTTCTTTAATCAATGTCTTGTAGTTTTCAGAGTAGAAATCTTTCACCTCCTTAGTTAAATTTATTCCTAAGTATTTTATTGTTTGTAATAGTGTTGTAAATGGGATCAATTTATTTATTTGTTTTTAGATAATTTGTTGTTAGTTTATAGAAATGCTCTGAATTTTGTATGTTACTCTTGTATCCTGCAGCTTTACTGAATTCATTGATTAGATCCAACAGTCTTCTGGTTGAGTCTTTAAGATTTTCTATATATTAAATCATGTCATCTGCAAATAGAGACAATTTTACTTGTTCCTTTCCCTTTTATTTCTATTTCTTCCTGATTGCTCTGGCTAGGATTTCCAGTACCATGTTGAACAGGAGCAGTGAGATTGGGCACCCTTGTCTTGTTGCTGATCTTAGAGGAAAAGCTTTCAACCTTTTACCACTGAGTATATGTTAGCTGTGGGTTTGTCGTATGTGGCCTTTATTGTGTTGAGATACGTTCCTTCTATGCCTAATTTGTTAAGAGATTTTTTTTATCATGAATGATTGTTGAATTTTGTCAAATGCTTTTTCTGTGTCTATAGAGATGATCATATGATTCTTTTCTTACATTCTATTAATGTGACATATCACGATGATTTGCATATGTTGAACCACACTTGCATCCCAGGGATAAATCCCACTTGATCATGGTGAATGATTCTTTTAATGTGCTGCTGAATTTGATTTGCTAGTATTTTATAGAGAATTTTTGCATCTACATTCATCAGGGTTATTGGCCTGCTGTTTTCTTTTCTAGAAGTGTCCTTTTCTGGTTTTGTCATCGGGATAATGCTGGCCTTGTAAAATGAGTTTGGGAGTGTTCCGTCTTTGTCAATTCTTTGGAAGAGATTGAGAAGGATTGGTATTAATTCTTCTTTAAATGTTTGATAAAATTCACCAATGAAGCCATCTGGTCCTGGGCTTTTCTTCATTGGAACATTTTTGACTACTGATTAAATCTCCTTACTAGAAATTGTTTTATTCAGATTTTCTATTTCTTCCTGATTCAGTCCTGGTAACTTGTATGTTTCTAAGAATTTTTCCATTTCTTCTATGTTGTGTAGTTTGTTGGCATATAGTTATTCATAGTAGCCCTTTTATGATCCTTTGAATTTCTGTGAGATCAGTTGTAATGTCTCCTTTTTCATTTATAATTTTGTTGATTGTGTCCTTTCTCTTTTTTCCTTGGTTAATCTAGCTAAAGGTTTGTCAATTTTGTTTATATTTTCAAAGAACCAATTCAGTTTGGTTAATCTTTTCCATTGTTTTTCTGTTTTCTATTTCATCTACTTCTACTCTTGTCTTTGTTATTTTCTGACTTCTGCTAACTTTGGGCTCATTTGTTCTCATTTTTTTCACTCCTTAAAGCTAGAACTAGATTGTTTATTTGGAATCTTTCTTACTTCTTAATCTAGATATTTATTGCTATGAGCTTGCATCTTACAATTGCTTTTGCTGCATCCAACGAATTCCGGTATGTTGTGTTTCCATTTCAGTTTGTCTCAAGAAACCTTTTTATTTCTCCTTTAATTTCTATTGTGGGGCCGGCCCCGTGCCTTAGCAGTTAAATGCGTGCACTCCGCTACTGGCAGCCCGGGTTCAGATCCCAGGTGCGCACCGACGCACCACTTCTCCAGCCATGCTGAGGCTGCGTCCTACATACAACAACTAGAAGGATGTGCAACTATGACATACAACTATCTACTGGGGCTTTGGGGAAAAAAAAAAAAGGAGGAGGATTGGCAATAGATGTTAGCTCAGAGCCGGTCTCCCTCAGCAAAACGAGGAGAATTAGCACGGATGTTAGCTCAGGGCTGATCTTTCTCACAAAAAAAAATAAAATAAAATAAAAATAATTTCTATTGTGATCCATTGGTTGTTCAGGAGAGTGTTGTTTAATTTCCATGTGTTCATGAATTTTGCAATTTTCTTCTTCTAATTGGTTTCTAATTTCATTCCATTGTTGTCAGAGAAGACTCTTTGTATGATTTTGTTCTTCTTGAATTTTTAGACATGTTTTGTGGTGCAACGTATGGTCTATCTTAGATAATGTTCCATGTGTACTTGAAAAGAATGTATATTCTGCTGTTTTTGTTTAAAATATTCTGTATATTTCTGTTAGGTTCATTTGGTCTATAGTGTTGTTCGAATCTGCTGTTTCCTTATTGATTCTCTGTCTGGATAATCTATCCTTTGTTGAGAGTGTGGTATTAAAGTCCCCAACTATTATTGTATTACTGTTTATTTCTCCTCTTAGCTCTGTTAGTTTGTGTTTTATATATTTATGTGCTCCAATGTTGGTGTATAAATATTTGTGATTGTTATGTCTTCTTGAAGTATTAACCCCTTTATAATTATATAATGACTTTCTTGTCTCTTTTTACCATTTTTAAAGTCTATTTTGTCTGGTTTAAGTATAGCTATCCTACTTTTTTTGGTTACCATTTGCTTGAAATGGCTTTTTTTACCCCTTCACTCTTAGTCTATGTGTGTCTTTAAGGCTAAAGTGAGTCTCTTGTAGGCAGCGTATTATTGGATCTTGTTTTTTAATCCATTCAGCCATTCTATATCTTTGAATTGGAAAATTTAATCCATTTACATTTAAAGTAATTATTGATATGTAAGAGTTTACTATTGCCATTTTGTTAGTTGAGTTCTGATTTTTTTTTGTAGATCCACTGTTTCTTGTTTATTATCCTGCTGTCTTTTTTTGTGATTTGATGTCTTTTGGTATCAGTATGCTTTGATTTCTCTATTAGTATTCTTTAGTGTAATTGCTACAGGATTTTTCCTTGTGGTTGCCATGAGGCTTACATAAAATATCTTAAACTTATAACACTCTATTGTAAACTGATAACAACTTTTAACTTCAATAGAATTTGTAAAGTTTACATTTTTACCCCCCTCACATTTTAGGTTATTGCTATTACAATTTATGTTTTTTTATATTTTGTAACTAATAACATATTATTGTAGTTATGGTTATTTTTACTACTTTCATTTTTTTTAACTTTTAAACTAGAGTTGTAAGTGAATTGTGCATCATTATTACCATATTGCAGAATCTAATTAGGACTACATATTTACTATTACCAGTGAGATTTACACTACCTTTATATGTTTTTATGATTTTAATTAGCATTCTTTTACTTCCACTCAAAGAACTCCCTTTAGCATTTCTTGTAAGACAAGTCTTGTTGTAATAAACACCCTTAACTTTGTTTGTTCAGGAAAGTCTTTATTCCTCCTTCATTTTGAAGGACAGGTTCACTGTGTATAGAATTCTTGGTTGACAGTCATTTTCTCTTAATACTTTGAATATGTCATCTCATTCTTTCCTGGCCTGAAAAGTTTCTGTTGAGAAATCTGCCAATAATCTTATGGGGTTCTCTTGTATGTAACTTCTCTTTTCTTTTGCCACTCTTAAAATTCTTTCTTTGCTTTTGACTTTTGACAATAATTATAATGTGTCTCAGTGTAGCCTATTCAAGTTCAATCTATTTGGGGTCCTCTGGGCCTCATTGATCTGAATGTCCATTTCTCTTCCCAGGTTTGGGATGTTATCAGCCATTATTGTTTTAAATATACTTTCTGTCTCTTTCTCTTCTCCTTCTTAAGTTTCCATAATGTGAATATTGTTTCTTTTCATTGTGTCCCATAGTTCCCATAGGCTTTCTTCACTCATTTTTATTCTTTTTCCTTTTTGCTCCTCTGATGGGGTAAGATCCAATGTCCTATCTTCCACGGTGCTGATTTTTTGCTACGCATGGTTGAGTTTAACTTTTGAAACTGTCTATTGCATTCTTCAGCTCAGCTATTGTATTTTTAACTCAAGGATTTCTGTTTGTTTTTAATGGTTGATATTTCCTTGTTGAATTTCTTATTTTTTAATGCATTGTTTTCCTAATTATGTTTAGTTGTCTGTCTCTGTTTTCTTGCAGTTCACTAAAATTCCTTAAGAGGATTATTCTGAATTATTTGTCTGACAGTTCATAGATCTCCATTTCTTTAGAGTCAGTTACTAGAGCTTTATTAGTTTCCTTTGGTGGTGTCATATTTACCTAATTTTTTGTGATCCTTGATTCCTTCCACTGGTATATGCACATTTGAGTAACCAGGCTTCTCTTCCAGACTTTACAGGTTTGCTTTGGCAGAGACAGTTATCCACCAGTCAGCTCAGTTAGGGTTTCTGGGTGCGTCTTCTGGTAATGTCCTTGGGCAGGTGGGGCATGCTATTATAGTCTATTTTAGGGTGAGGTAACTATTTGAGCTCTGAGGACAAGGATAGGAGGGATGTGCCACTGACTGAGAACAATTGGATAGAACTACTGTCTTGGTTGCCTACACAAGTGAAGCTGTAGGATGGACTTCACAGTTGCCTGGATTCTCTGGTCAGGCTTACTAGATGGTTGGTACTGGGTACTATATTCAGTAGTAGATGCAGCTATGAATTAGATTTCCTGCCCTGACAGTGCAGCAAGACAGGACCCAGGGCTTGTACAGCTCATTGTTTGGGGACTCAAATCAGGCCAGAGTGTGCACTGAATTCCCTGGTCAGGTGAAGCCACCAGTTTTGCTCTGCAGACAGAGAAACCCATGGGCTGTGCTCTCTGTTCAAAGACCACTGTAGGTGGGGCTATTGAATGGGCTATGCAGCTTCCTGTGTGCTCTGGTTAGGATCCCTGGTCAGACAGAATGAAGGCTGTATTCAGTGATGAGCAGGGCTACAAATTGCATTCCCTGCCTGAGCACAGCAGGAGAAGGAGCTGTAAAACTGGTAAAGGTCTTTGTTTCCCTAACTATAGCTGACCCTCTCCCCAAGTTCCCTGACGAAATTGGACCACTGGTTTGCTCTGCAAACTCTCGGCTCTGCCCACCCATTTCTCTGCTTCAGTGCCACTGGGCTGCACAACTTCCAGGAGTTGTCTCCAGCCCTTCTGGTCAGATGGGGCTGGAAGACACTCTCCAGGGTGGGTGGGACTATGTCTCAGCTCCCTTGCCTGGGAAGGAGGTGGAGGGGCCACTCCAAGCTACTCTCAATTTTCAAAACAGGCTTTCCAGTTGGGAGGGGCTTGGAGCTACACTCAGCCTTGGCTATAAATTAATCCACCTGCCTGTATATAACACAGGAACTTTCCATGGTCCACACTGGCTTTGCTCTGGGGGCCATCAGCTCTGCCTACTTGCCTCTCAAATTGAGTGTCACTGGGATACACTGCTTCCAGGAGTTGTCACCAGCCTTTCTGGTCAGATGGGGTCAGAAGACACTCTCCACAGCAGATGGGGCTATGATTCAGCTCCTGGACTGGGCATGGGCAAACCAGGCTCTAAAGCCAGCAGAACTCTTGATTTGAGGATCTGAATCAAGTAGATCTGCACCCCACCAAGTTCCCTGGTCAAAGTGCACCCCGACTTGGTTTTGCAGATAAACTCTCTGGTTGGGATTAGTTCTTGCTCATTCCAGACATGAACTTGGTCTGCCAAGATCTGTGTGCTGGTTGTTACAAGCCCCTTCCCCCTTCTCTGTCACAGTCAGATTCCCAGTGGTTGAGCCATGCAGATTCCCTCGCAATCCTCGTGGTGCAAAACCAGAGTAGGGGCTCCTGCAAAGTAATCCAGAGTGCTGAGGGGCCTAGTTGTCCTCCCTAGGTTCTCTTTTCCCACTGGATGAACTGAAGACTTGGGGGAGACCTCTCCATGTGGTGCTGCACTGGCCTGGGGGAGGGGCAATGTGGTCAACATGTAGCCACTTCTCTTACCCTTCTAATGCAATCTGTCTTGGTCTCTGAGGTGCAGATTAGTGCTCCAGCCTCACTCCCATGTTATAGGATTCTCTCAGTAGTGTCTTGTTCTCGAATAGTTGTTAGTTGCTCTTCTTGTAAGGGAGAATGAAGTCAGGAAAAACCTATGTCACCATCTTGTCACTTCTTCAGTCACATTCTTAATAAAATATTATCACTGTCTGCTGCCTCTCAAAGTCTTCAACAAAGTTCTATCCTCATTACCAGAAAAGTTGGTGAACTTACTGGAAATTTTAACATACAGGCAAAATATCAGATCGCCAAAGATTATATTGATAACACTCAGTGTTGATGAGGATGTGGGGAATCAACTATACTCAGACAATGTTTTGAAGGGCAATTTGGCAACATCTAGAAACATTTTTAATGCATATACCTATTGACCCAACAATTCCACTTTTAGAAAATGCTCAAATGTTCATGAGTATAGGAATGAGAAGATGCTCAACAAGATAAGTCCTTCCTTGTTGCAAAACAATTCTGAGACAACTGTTGCCACCTCAATTGTGGCAGCATGTAAACTAATGGAACTCAAATTCAACAAAACTACTGGCATAACACCAGCAACTATTTGAAGCCCTTTACATCTATTAATATATATGAACCTAGCAACTACCTGATCACGTGGGAAGAGCAATTAGAAATAGCTACCCTTTTTCTTTTATTTTGCCCTGTTTTACTAGTGAAGAAACAGATACCCAGAGAGTCATAATTTGCTTATGTGAATTCATTAAAGACCTGGGTTGCTTCTCTCCCTATCTTCCACATCGAACTCTGACTGTATACTGGTCTAGAGAGTCTCTCAAATAGAATCAAATATACACAGAAAGCCAGAGATGCTGAGAACACTAACATATATATTTTATCACCTAAAAGATTCATTATAGACTAAGGATTCCTAAATTTATATCTCCAGCCAAGAGCTCTTTTCTAAACTTCAAATTCATATTCCACAAGTGCTTGCTGAACAACTCTACTTGAATATCTCAACACGTACTCAAATTCAATATGCCCAAAGTTGAACTTACCATCTTCTCCCCAAATCCTCTTTTCTCCCTGTGATCAATGGTGCTACCACGCACACAATTGACCAAGCCAGAAACCTGAATGGTGCTACCATGTATATGCTGGCTCAAGCCAGAAAATTGATTCCTTTCATTCTTTTATCCCCAATACCAAATCTATCATCAATATTATGTAATTATATCTCCAAAAACTCTCTTAAATCCATCCACTTTTCTCCATCTTCACTAACACCACTCTACTTCAGGTCACCATCATTCAGCCTGGATTGCAGCAATGCTAACTGCCTCCAGAGAGACTCCAACACAAAAGTCCAATCCTTTCACTTTCTCCCCTGCTTCTGACCTTTCAATGGTTCCCAGTTGCTTTTAAGGTAAATTCATATTTCCTAACATGGCTTGTAATGTTCTGCATGACTTAGACCCATCTTACCTGTTCAGTTTTATTTCTTATGAATTTCCACCTCATAATCTCATCTCCAGCTAGGAGAGACCTTTTTTTCCAGTTCTTAGGTTGGGTTATGTGTATCTCTACGCCATTCTGGCAGCTTGAATCTTTCCCGGCATAGCACTTATGCTACTATTCTGCAAATATGTATTCACTGCTCTGTGTTCCACCCTAGAACGTACAGTTGCATGAGAGCAGGGAACATATCAGCCTTGATATCCTTAGCACCTAGCCTGATACATAATAGACACTTGATAAACATTTGTTGAATGAATGACTAAATTAACTTCAATTTATGGGGTCAGAACCTAATATAAAGTTGATGGATTTCCAGTTCAAGGTCCAATTATTGCTTTCATTCATCACCACCTCAGAAAAATAATCTCAGAAAAAAATGGATATCCTCCCCCAACTTTTGTTTTTGATCTAACAGGCTTGGGTTGTGGGTATAACTGTTTAAGGATGGAAAGATTGATGATAAAAAATGCATTTCATAGAAACTATAAGCTCAAAAGAAACTGTTTATTTTGAGTGATCCACCTGCAAATTTACTGCAGATAACTTCAAACTGCCTCTTTCTTCCCCTTGATTCACGCCAGAGGGCTTTTGTGAATTTCTTTCTGAATTGGTTGTGCCTGAGGAGACTGTTTCTCCCTTTGAATAAGGAAGTCTGTCTTTTCCCACCATGCCCCATGTTTCTTATAGCCCCAGTTTTTTTCAGAGAAGCTTCCCTAATAACCTTTGCTCAAAATTAGGCTATATGTCTCTAAAGACGAATCACCTTTGGCTCAGAGGTGGACCTTCCAAAATTCAAGGAACACCTTTAGGCAGTCATCCAGGTAGGATGAGGGAATGCATTTTCACCAGTCTTGAAAAGTATGGAACCAATTGCTCCTAAAAGTCAACTGTGCATAGATTCTTCAAACTTGTAACTTTATCAGGGGCTTCACAGATATTGCTTTCGCAAAAAAAATGTATTACTGAAAATCATGAATATCACTGAAAATCATGAATACAGAACACAAATAAGCCCTTTGTACTAACTATATAACTGGGCAAATCACTTAACCTCTTTGTATCTGTTTCTCCACATGTAAAGTGAAGAAAAAAATAAATATCTGCTTTAAAGATTGTGAAAATTAAAAGAAATAATGGATATACTTGGTACATAGTAGATGCTTAATAGATAAGCATCATCATCATCCAACCATATGTATCAGAAATCTTAAAATTATCTTTAGTGCTTCCACTTCCTTATCCACCATACCAAAGCAACTTCCAAATCCTGTTGACTTTATCTTCAAAATGTCTCTCAGATTCCTCTCTTCCTCTATTTTCACTGTTACAATCTATTTTGAGCCCTTCCTCCTTTCTTTATATTGCAACAACCTCCAAAATATTTTGTCTCCTCTCCAATGCTACCAGAGTCATCTTCTTAAAACGCAAGTCTAATCAAGTTACACGTCTGCTTAAAAATCTTTTAGTGGCTTCTCATTTGCTGCTAACTCAGGCCCAAATTCTTTAAGCTGATCTTCAATTTTCTCCATATTCTGGCACTGTCTTAACTTTCCAATTTAATCTTAGTCTATCTTTCTCTCAGCCACAGAGGAACTCAGTTGCCAAGCATGCCTCTGGGTCTTTGTTCAAAGGACATATAGTAAGAGTTCAACATTTAATTCAGACAAAAAGCAAGCAGTCTCAACCACAGAACTGCATTTTACAAGTCAGTAAATACAAATTTCCTGAAACTTAATAGATGTGGTATAGAAAACACGTTTGGAGACTGACGTTTTAAATCTTTGGGTTATGCTTGTTCCCTCAGTTTTGAATGCTCCTCTTTCTGTCTATTTTCCATTTTCTCCACTTTGAGCTTATCTACATCTCATATATAAAAAGCCAGAACAAAGGCTACCCACTCTCTGAAGTTTTCCTAAATCTTTCAGAAGAGTTAATAAACCCTGAAGAATCTAGTTAATACACCCATTGTGGGCTTCTGCAAGTATTCTTTGTATTATGGTTCATATGTATGTTTTTCCTCAGACCATGAACTTAACAGCAGGGATCATGTGGAGCCCAAACAGAAACCTAGTTTATCTGTTTGTAGAACTAATAGGAACAGCACCTGCCGCCCCCACACACACCCAGGGTATATATGAATGAATTAATATGCACAAGAATTCTTGTTGTTTGACTGAGAGGGAACTGGAGAAGTATTTGTGCAGGTGACTTGCAGAAAAAGAATTCAGAGGACTTTATTGTTACATCACCATTGAAAAAGGGTCCTGAAAGAGAAAATCCTGCATGGAGTTTAGCTAAGGATTTCCTAGTTCCCACACCAGATGCTATACCTTCATATGACCTCTGCCAAGCCTCAGTGATGATGCTTGTATTCATAGGCATATGGTAACCCCAAGTAGGTAGCTTATGGAGTTTGAAGCCTGGTCTGAATGGGACATTCATTTCTCCTATTTTCTTTGGATCTTCCCATCACAGAAAGAAGCCCTACCAACTCCAAGCAGGCCAAGTTTCTCTGGCCTATTGTTTCTCTGCTTGAGAAAACAGTAGGGTTTCTGAGTCATTGTGTCTTTCCATTTTGGTCCAGTAACATTCCATCTCTTTCTCTCTTTATGGTACTGGTTATAAGCTGGGGTACTGGTCTCAGAGGCCAGGGTGAGAACAACAATAGAGGCTGAAGATCTAGCAATGCTGTGTCACTGTAAATCAGCAGCTAGGAAATGGAGAAGCATTTCACTGAAAAATAGAGAAGCAGTTCACAGGCTTTTTGCCTACTGACATCTAAAAAGATCATCTCCCAGAGCTAAGTTTTTGGGTGCTTTCCAAAGTATAAATAAAGCTCAGGCCAGTGTAGGGGAGTTCCTCAGGAGAATCTCCAGACAACATTGGCTGCCTAATGAAGGTCAGGTGCTGGACTAGACAGTGAGTGGAATCAATTCTCCAGGAAGGTCAAAACCAAGTGGCCAGTCCAAAGCTAACATGAAGTTGGGGGAGGTCAGAAGGAGGTCACTAAACTGCCATCAAGGGCCGGGGTAGGCCAGAGAAAGGGATCTTAGGGCAGGTGTTTCAGAGTCAGCACTGACCAAAACAAGTTTATGAGCTGGACTCTGCTTTCATGCTGGGGTCTTCTGTTTTAATTTTCTTCAGAAAAGTATGAGGAATGAGATCTGTTCCTTCAGGTTGTCCTCTTTAACTAAACAACTTTGCCCCTTTATCCCAGACACCAGAGTGGACTGGGCTCTGGTAGGCCATACATAGTGAGAGATATTGGTTGCTTTAAAACAGTCTTGGTGTTTCAGACACCAATTTTCACTTTTTCTATTAAAAATAGAATTTTATGTTTTATGGTCTCTGCTGAGACAAAAATTTCTCTGTGTTTGAATGTTTGTTTTACGTGCATTTCTCTTAAAAAAAAAACTAAAAATTTTTTCTAAACTTCACATAGACCAAGTTGCTAAATAACACACTTCCTTTTTATTTTCCTCCTTTGGTGGGCTAAAGGAAGTGTTTATAATGACATCAAGATTCTATGAAATTCTCTCCTCCCGCTGGAATGGATTTATGTATGAGACAAAAGGTGTGAGTAGAATGTTACTGAACATATCCATTGCCTAAGTGAGGTTTGGGATCTGGCATTCTGGCATAGAAAGTTGGTGAGCTGACCCCATCTATGAGATTAAGACTGCCTGCCTCTTGTGTTCGAGGAGGTGTAAATTATCAGTGACACTTTGTTGAGGAATAGGGTAAGGGAAACTGTGCTGGTAGAGAAGGGTACATAAACTTGTGAAAAAATATATGCTTGATAAACTTAAAGGAAAGGAGGAGAGTAAAAGAGCAAAAAATGTACTTACACAATAAAAAATAAATAAATAAAAGAGAATAAGGGGATAATAAACAAATGAAAGGAGAAAAGATAGAATGGATAACCCTGCCTACCTTTGTTCACCTTGGCTTTGTGATTAGTTGGGCCCAGTTGTTTTCTGAGTAACAGGGTTGGATGGCTCAGGCCCTTCTAGAAATCAGAGTAACTGAGGGAGTACCACTGGACCATAAAATTTTTGTCCTCATGGGCAAATAGTCAAGGCTGTCACTGTGGTAGTGGAAACTATCACACATTAGCCTTATCTAGATCTAGGAGATGAATATTCTTGCACCTAGCACCCATAGAAAATTTTGGAGCGTTCTCTATTGCCAAGTACCACCCTCAAGATCAAGTGCCATGAAACATGGCAGAGGGGCCTCTGACCCTGCCTCCATTACACAAAAGGCATCTTTTTTTTTCCTTTCAGTTTTGTTGCAATATAATTGACATAGAGCACTATGTAAGTTTAAGGTGTACAGCATAATGACCTTACTTACATATATTGTGAAGTGATTACCACAGTAATTTTAGTTAACATGCATCGTCTCATATAGAGAACAAAGACAGAAGAAAAAATGCTTTTTTTCTTGTGATGATAACTTTTAGGATTTACTCTCTTAGCAACTTTCAAATACACCATACAGCAGTGTTAGCTATAGTCATCATGTTGTACATTACATACCCAGTACTTATTTATATTATAACTGAAAGTTTGTATTTTTTGATCGTCTTCATCTAATTCCTCCACCCCTCACCCCCTGCTTCTGGTAACCAAATATCTGATATCTTTTTCTATGAGTTTTGTGGGGTTTTTCGTTTGTTTTGTTTTGTTGGATTCCACATGTAAGTGAGATCATACAATATTTGTCTTTCTCTATCTGACATATTTCACTTAGCATAATACCCTCAAGGTCCATCTATGTTGGCACAAATGGCAGGATTTCCTTCATTTTTATGGTATTACATTGTGTATATATACCACATTTTCTTTATTGACAGATCTGTTCATGGAGACTTAGGTTGTTTCCATGTCTTGACTATTGTAAATAATACTGAAAGGAACATGGTGGTGCAGATATCTCTTTGACATAGTCATTTTGTTTCCTTTGGATATATACCCACAAGTGGAATCACTGGGTCATATGGTAGTTCTATTTACGTTTTGAGGAATT
This sequence comes from Ceratotherium simum simum, assembly GCF_057802395.1. Taxonomy (NCBI): domain Eukaryota; kingdom Metazoa; phylum Chordata; class Mammalia; order Perissodactyla; family Rhinocerotidae; genus Ceratotherium; species Ceratotherium simum. The sequence goes on from NC_141940.1 coordinate 67,040,593, forward strand.
TTCATACTGTTTTCCATAGTGGCTGCACCAATTTACAATCCCACCAAGAATGTACAAGAGTTCTCTTTTTTCCACATTCTTGCCAACATTTTTTATCTCTTGTCTTCATGATGATAGCCATTGTAATAGGCATGAGATGATATTTCATTGTGGTTTTGAGCTACATTTACCTAATGATTAGAGATATTGAGCACATTTTCATGTACCTGTTGACCATTTGTATATCTCCTTTGGAAAAGGTTTATTCAGGTCCTTTTCCCATTTTTTAATTGGATTAATTGTTTTTTTGCTATTGAGTTATATGAGTTCTTTGTATATTTTGGATATTAATTCCTTATCAGATATATGTTTTTTAAATCTTTTCTTCTACTCCATAGGTTGCCTTTTCATTTTGTTGATGGTTTCCTTTGCAGTGCAGAAGCTTTTTAGTTTGATGTAGTCCCACTTGTTTATTTTTGATTTTTTTGCTTGTGCTTTAGGCATCATACCCAAAAATCATTGCCAAGACTCAGTCAAGGAGCTTTTTTTCTATGCTTTCTTCTAGGAGTTTTCTGATTTCAGATCTTAAACTTAAGTCTTTAATCTATTTAAAGTTGATTTTTGCCAGTGGTGTGAAGCAGGGGTTTAGTTTCATTCTTTTACATGTGAGTATCCAATTTTCTCAGCACCATTTATTGTGACTGTCTTTTCCTTATTGCGTATTCTTGGCTCCCTCATCAAATATTAGTTGACAGTATATTCATGGGTTTAGGTCTGGGCTTTTGATTCTGTTCTATTGGTCTATGTGTCTGTTTTATGCCAGTATCATACTGTTTTGATTACTACAGCTTTAAAATATAGCTTGAGATAAGGAAGCATGATGCCTCCTGCTTTGTTCTTCTAACTCAGGGTTGCTTTGGCTACTTGGGGTCCTTTGTGGTTCCATATAAATTTTAGGATTATTTTTTCTACTTGTATAAAAAATGCCATTGGAACCTTGATAAGAATTGCATTGAATCTATAGATGGCTTTGGGTAGTATGAACATTTTAACAATATTAATTCTCCCAGTCCATGAAGACAGGATACCTTTCCAATTGTTTGTGTCTCTGATTTCTTTCACTAATGTTTTGCTGTTAACACTACAGAGAACTTTCACCTCCTCAGTTAAGTTTATTTCTATGTGTTTTATTCTTATTGGTGCTATTGTAAATGGGATTGCTTTCTTTATTTCTTTTTCAGGTAATTTGTCATTAGTGTATAAAAATGCTACTGATTTTTGTATGTTGATATTGTGAGAAGAATTGGTGTTAATTCTTCATTAAATATTTGGTGAAATTCATCAGTGAAGCTATTTGGTCCTGGGCTTTCCTTTGTTGGGATATTTTTCATTACTGATTCTATCTTCTTACTAGTAATTTCTATGTTCCTGTTTTCTATTTCTCTTTATGCAGTTTTGGTAGGTTGTATGTTTCTAAGAATTTTTCCATTCCTTTTAAATTGTTCAGTTTTTTGGCACAGAGTTGTTCACGGTAGCCTTTTATGATCCTTTGTATTTCTGTGATATCAGTTGTAATGTCTCCTCTTTCATTTATAATTTGTTCATTTAGGCCCTCTCTATTTTTTTCCTGGTTAGTCTAGCTAAGGGTTTGTCAATTTTGTTTCTTTTCAAAGAACCGTCTCTTAGTTTTTTAAATCTTTTCTATTGTTTTCCTCTTCTCTATTTTATTTATTTCTGCTCTAATCTTTATTTTCTCCTTCTTTTTGCTAATTTTCAGCTCAGTTTGTTCTAGATCCCAGAGGTATAGAGTTAGGTTGTTTATTTGACATTTTTCTTGTTTCTTAATGTAGGCATCCATTGCTATATACTTCCCTGTTAGAAATAGTTTTGCTGCATCCCATAAGTTTTGATATGTTGTGTTTCCATTTTCATTTGTCTCGAGATACTTTTTTAATTTTCCCCTTAATTTTTCCTTTGATTCATTGGTTCTTCAGAAGAATGTTATTTACTTTCCATGTATTTGTGAGTTTTCCAGGTTTCCTCATTATTGACTTCTAATTTCATGCCATTGTGGTCAGAGAAGGTACTTCATGTGATTTCAATCTTCTTGAATTTGCTAAGACTTGTTTTGTGGCCTAACATGTGGTCTATATTAGAAAATGTTCCATGTGTGCTTGAGAAGAATGTGTATTCTGCTATTGTTGGGTCAAATGTTCTGTATATGCCTGTTAGGTCCGTTAGGTCTATAACGTTCAAGTCTCTTATTACCTTATTGATTTTCTGACTGGATGATCTATCCATTGTTGAGAGTAGGGTATTAAAGTCCCCAACTATTATTGTATTGCTGTTTATTTCTCACTTTATTTCTGTTAGTTTTTGTTTTATGTATTTAGATGTTCCAATGTTGGGTGCAAAAATATTTACAATTGTTATATCTTCTTGCTGGTTTGATCCCTTTATCATTATATAGTGACTTTCTTTGTCTCTTTTTACCATTTTTAGTTTAAAGTTTACTTGTCTGACCCCTGCTTTTTTGTTGTTGTTGGTTACCATTTGCTTGAAATATCATTTTCCATTCCTTCACCTACAGTCTACGTGTGTGTTTAAAACTAAAGTGAGTCTCTTATAGACAGCATATAGTTGGATCTTGTTTTTTATCCATTCAGCCATTTTAGGTCTTTTTCTTAGAGAACATAATTCATTTACATTGAAAGTAATTACTAATAGGTAAGGACTTACTATTTCCATTTTGTTAATTGTTTTCTGATTGTTTTGTGGATCCATTATTCCTTGTTTCTTAGCCTGCTGTCTTTTTTTGTGATTTGATATCTTTTGGTATCAATATGCATCTGCTTCTTTATCATGTTCTTTTGTGTAGTTACTACAGGTTTTCTCCTTATGGTTTCCATGAAGCTTACATGATATATCTTAAAATTATAACACTTTATTTTAAGCTGATAACTTAATTTCAATAATATTCCTAAACTTTACACTTTTACTCCCCCCCCCACATTTTAAGTTATTGATTTTACAGTTTATATATTTTTATATGGTGTATCCAATAACTGATTAATGGAGTTATGATTATTTTTAATACACTTATTTTTTAACTTTTAGACTATAATAAAAAGTGAATTATGCACCACCATGTCCATATTACGAAATCTAACGTTGGCTATATATTTACCATTACCAATGAGTTTTACACTACCTTTATATGTTTTTATGACGTTAATTATCATCCTTTTACTTTTACTCAAAGAACTCCCCTTAGCATTTCTTGTAAGGCAGGTCTAGTGGTGATGAACTCCCTCAGCTTTTGTTTGTTTGGAGAAGCTTTCATCTCTCCTTCCTTTCTGAATGGCAGCTTTACCTGGTATAGAATTCTTGGTAGACAGTCTTCTTATTTTAATATTTTGAATATATCATCCCATTCTATGTTGGCTTGAATAGTTTCTGTTGAGAAATTCACCTATAGTCTCATGAGGGGGTGCATTGTATGTAATTTATCTCTTTTTTCTTGCTGCTTGCAAAATTCTTTCTTTCTATTTGACCTTTGACAATTTAATTATAATGTGTCTCAGTGTAGCCCTATTTGGTTTCAACCTATTTTTGGTCTTTTAGGCCTCATATCTGGATGCCCATTTCTCTCCCCAGGTTTGGGATGTTTTCAGCCATTATTGCTTTAAATATACTTTCCATCCAATTATCTTTCTCTTCTCCTACCTAGATTCCCATAATGTGGATATTGTTTATTGTAATTGTGTCCCATAAGTCTCAGAGGCTTTCTTCACTCTTTTTCATTCTTTTTTTCTTTTTACTTCTCTGACTATATAATTTCAAATGTCCTGTGTTCGAGGTCACTGATTCTTTCTTCTACATAGCTGAGTCTGCTGTGAAGCTCTCTATTGAATTCTTCAGTTCAGTTATTGTATTTTTCAGCTCTAGGTTTTCTGCTTGTTTGGATTTTTTTTATCATTTTTATTTCTTTGTTGAACCTCTTGTTTGGTTCATGCATTGTTTTCCTAATTTTGTTTATTTGTCTATGTGTTCTTATAGTTCACTAAACTTCTTTAAGAGGATTATTCTGAATTATTTGTCTAACAGTTCATAGATCTCCATTTCTTTATGGTGTTGTTGGAGACTTATTAGTTTCCTTTGGTGATGTCGTGTTTTTCATGATCCATGATTCCTTACATTGGTATCTGTGCATTTGAGTAAGCAGTCTCCTTTTCCAGGATTATAGGTTCACTTTGGCAGAGACAGTTCTTCACCAGTTCACTTGGTTTGGGTTTCTGGATGTGTCAGCTGGTAGTGTCCTTGGGCAGGTGGGACTTGCTACGGGGTCTATTTTTGGGCAAGGCCACTGCCTGTGCTCTGAGGTCAGGGGATGCTACTGGCTGAGAACAGTTGGATAAGAATGCTAGGTTAGGTCCCTGTCAAAGCAAGGTTGTAGGATGGGCTCTGCAAGTGCTAAGTTCTGTGGTCAAGCTTCCTATGTGGTTGGGAATGGGTACTATACTCAGTGTGGGTGGGACTGTGAATTATCTTCCCTGCCCTGCTGGGGGCAACAGAATGGGCCCCAAGGCCTGCACTACTCATTGTTTGGGGACTCAAATCAGGAAATACTGTGCACTGAATTCCCTTGCCAGATGGGGCCACCAGTTTTGCTCTGCACACAGGCAGTGCTGCCAGCCATGATCTCCACTCAAGTGTTTCTGGGATATGCAGCTTCCCAGGTGCTTAGGCAAGGCTTCCTGGTCAGGCATGGCTGGGAGCTACAGTCAGCAGTGGCTATGGCTATGAATTAGTTCCCATGCTTGGGTGGAGTGGGAGAGCCAGCTCCAAACAACTTCCCAGGTGTTCTGGCAGTGCTTTCTGTTTGGGTGGGGCTGGGATCCATACTCATCAGTGGATGGGGCTATAAATTAGCTCCCATGCATGGGCAGAGTGAGAGAACCAGCTGCAAAGCTGGTATGGCTCTTTGTGGGCTTGACTCAAGCCAACCTGCACCCCATGTTCCCTGAACAAATGGGGGCACTGACTTTGCTCTGTGGATGATCAGCTCTGCCTGATGGGCTCTCAGCTTAAACATTGCTGGGCTAGCAGCTTCCCAGCTGTTTTGGTAAAGCATTCTGGTTGGGTGGGACTGGGAGCTGCACTCAGCAGTGGGCAGGGTTATGACTTAGCTCCTCTGCCTGGGTTGAGGGACAGACCAGGCTCCAGGGAAAGTAAGTCTCTGTTCGAGGTTCCAAATGAGGCAGGCCTGTGTCCTGCCAAGTTTCCTGGTCAAGCAATGCCACTATCTTGGCTCTGCAGATGAGCAAAGCCATTGGTTGGGACTAATACATGGGTGAAACAGATAGGAACTCTGCCTGCTGAGATCTGAATGCTGATTGTTACACATCTCTCCCCACTTCTCTGTCACAATCTGATTCTCAGTGGTCAGTCTCCACAAATTCTGCCATGATTCCCGTGAAGTGAGACCATAGTGGGGCTCCCAAGGAGCGACCCACAATACTGGTGGACCTGGACATCCACTCAGGGCTCTCTTTCCCTACTGGAAGAACCATAGGCTCAGTGAAGAGCTCTGGTGTGGTGCTGTGCTGGCATGGGAGACAGGCAATTTGGTCAGTGAGTAGCCGCTTCTCTTACCCTTCTAATGTCCGTCTCAGTGTCTGTGTTGCAAGGGGATGTTTCAGCCTCACCCCCATGTTCTGGGATTTTCTCAGTGTTGTCTTATCCATGAATAGTTCTTAGTTGTTCTTCTTGTGAGGGGGAGTGAAGTCAGGAATGACCTATGTCACCATCTTGGTGATGTCACTCCCCAGGAACCATCTTTATAACCCAGACATCCAAGGTAAATGTTGTATACCACCGGATGGGAAGGATTTCAGTCTGTGGAGTCTACGCCTAAAATCCCATATGGAAAAATTTCTGTCACTCTGTCAGCTAACACGATTATAGAAGAGAGAACATAAAGTTCAGCCATACAGGTTGTGACAGTGTAGTTCTACACTGCTGTGTCCAAGAAACCCAGACCTCTTTCATCAGGAAAACTCAACCTGATGGTGCTCTGTTTACTGCTATTTAAAGAGAGTGATAAACTGAAACAAGTACTCCATCTACCTCCTTTCCCTGGCTCTATGGCTAAACATTTTGCTCCAGTAGTTCCTGCATTACAAGACCATGAGAGCTAATCATATTGCAGCTAAGAAAGGAGGCCTTAAAGTTAAACACATGTCTTTAAGCTAATGTGTTTCTAAAGAAACAAGAGAACTAAGGAGATAAGTAAAGCTTCAACCCAAGGCCTTTACATTCCTCCTGGGGTTGTGGCTGATTTCAGATGCTGGATTTTAATGAAATGGCATTATTTCATTTGAAATTGAGTGGAGGTATCCTTTTCTTCAATTCTCCGCAAATCATTTGTCATTCATGGAGTTCATTCATTTATCCAGCTCATTTTACCCTTTGATTAACTTGGATATAATGGGCTTGATTTTTATAACATGCAGATCAGTGACAGGTTTTTAATGTACTAAAATATACTTTGTGATCTTTCACAAAGCAGCATGGGTTAATAAGGAATGGGACAACAAAAGTGATCGTGAAAAAGCAAGAATGTTTATAGTGTTTGGGAGAAACAATAAGTCAAATGGTCTCACTGTAGGAGATCCACCAAAGATAATAATGAGCAACTTTTTCTGGTTTAGGGCCTGATTGTGAAGAGGGAATCTAGAAGGCCAGACCAAGTTTATACTTTACCTAAAAGGTAATAAGGACCTATTAAAAGTTTTTGAGCACAGGATGACTTGAAAATAGTAGTGTTTTGGAAAAAAATTTATCATAGAAGCAGGGGTATATAGAGTGGTTGAGAAAGAAAAGACATGGATGGTAGAGAGACTAGGGAAGCCATTGCAATGGTTTAGGCAAAGGGCAACAGGGGACTGAATTAGAGTGGTGTCAGTGGGAATGAATTCAAGGAGAAAGATAAAAAGTTCACGGTGAAAGAAATCTTAACAGGACCTGTGGGCTGAGAGGTACTTTTCTGAATGTACTCATAAAGTTGGTGACCCCTCACATCTGAGGTTCATGAGATAATTCCTTAGGGCTCAGTTAACATGAACATAAGCATCAAACAGGAAGAGCCCTAGATGAATATTAACTGTTCAAATTAACTGGAAGGAGCTGGAAAAACCCCAATCTCTTTGAGTCAATTATGAGCTTGTTCAAGTAAGCGCTTTGGTTATTAACAACAAAAATTATGTACCAAATTTCTAATTAGGGACTTTTTCTGTTCAATTTTTGGTGTGTCTGACAGGGTTGCCTTATTTGTGCTAGAGAGAGTTTCTAGCTTAAGTTTTATATCAACTTCTCTTACAAGAGAGAAATAAGATCATAGTCATTAGAAGAGCTTACAGTGTGTACATTCAAAAAGAAGAATTGATCTGGGAAACAGATGAAGCAACACATTGAAGGTCTACCGTGATGTGCCTAACTGCGCATGTCCCTTCCAAAGTCATAGCTGACGCTGCCAGGAACTACAATATACCTAGTAAATAGTAATTGGGAAATTTATGTCCATAACAGAGCCACCTGTCCAGTAGAAAGGGTGTAGACCAGCTCACGTATTTCTGGAGAGCAATAACCAGCCAACCGCCGTCAGAATAACTTCCTTCCACCCTCTTTGATGTTACTTGGATTCTTGAACTAGCTATGTCTTCCTCTTATTTTTTAGCATTCAATTACATTCCATTCACCATCAATCACATAATAATTCTTCATTGAGGAGCTACCATGTGCCCAGCTCTGTGTATCATAGGAAAAGAACACATCATAGCAAATATGTGAAGTTGGAGCCTGACCTGTTTTATGGTTACCCTACTGGCTGAAGGATTCTGGATTATCTGCTTTGCCCTGTCACCATTTTTACATGCAAATTATCTGCCTTGGAGGTCTACAGGGACCTTACTTCCAACAAGTTAGGGTAAAAGATAATAGTAGTGGGTTTTAGCTCAGGGCTAATTGCCGAGGAAGTTATCTAAGTATGCGTACATACTGTAAAGCATTTGATCATCTTACTGAAATAAACAGTCATTCATCAAATACCAAATGAGAACAATTGAACCAATATAGATAAATTCCATCCAAGTGGTCAAACCAATTATAAACATCAACCTGTAAAAAGATCACATTACAAAGCCAAAGTCTTCTGATTTGGGGGGTCATCCTTCATTTGGAATCATATTTTCTTCCTTTACATCAAGATGAACTGGGCCAATGTTAGCCAGACTATTCTTAGATGCTCTACTTTCTTGGGGACAAGATTCAGTCTGTAATCCTCTATTAAAAACAGCTTAGCTGGAAGTGTGAAAATCCCCTAACTCTTATTCTGCCTATAAGTACATTTTAAAATTGAATTGAGGGTGATATTAAATATTTATATATATATATATTTTTTCATATATATATGTATATTCTATACAAAGATGGCTAATAAGCATATGAAATGATGCTCAATATCATTAACAATCAGGGAAATGCAAACAGAAATCACGAGATACCAATAGTGTGGCGAGATATATATATGTATTTTTTTAACAGAAAAATAAGAGGTGTTGGGGTGAATGTGGAGAAGTTGGAACCCTGATACACTGCTGGTGGGAATGTAAAATGGTGTGATCACTTTGGAAAACAGCCTGGCAGTTCCTCAAAATGCTAAACCTGTATTTACAAGGTGACTCAGCAACTCTACTGCTAGATATATACACAAAAGAATTGAAAACATATATTCACACAGAAACTTGTGCATGCAAGTTCACAATAGTGTTATTTATAACAGCCAGAAAGTGGAAACAACCCAAAAGTCCATCAATTGATGAATGTATAAATAAAATATAGCATATCATTGCAATGGAATATTATTCAGCCATGAAAATAAATGAGGTATTGATGCATGGTACAATATGGATGGACCTTGAAAATGTTATGCTAAGTAAAAGAGAACAGTCACAAGTCACTATATTGGTCAGGGTTCTCCAGAGAAACAGGACCAACAGGGTATGTCTGTATACACAGACATAGATTTATTTTAAGGAATTGGCTTGTGTGATTGTGGAGGTTTGGTAAGTCCAAAATCCACAGTGAAGGCCAATAGACTAGAGATCTAGGAAAGAGTTATAGTTTGAATCCAAAGACAGTCTGCTGGCGGAATTCCTTCTTGCTCAAGCGAGGTCAGTTTGTAACAAGTGTTGGAGAGGATGTGGACAGAAGGGAACTCTCATACACTGCTGGTGGGAGTGCAAACTGGTGCAGCCACTATGGACAACAGTATGGAGATTCCTCAAAAAATTAAGGATAGAACTACCATATGATCCAGCTATTCCACTGCTGGGTATTTATACAAAGAACTTGAAAACACCAATGCATAAAAATACATGCACCCCTCTGTTTATTGCAGCGTTATTCACAATAGCCAAGATGTGGAAGCAATCTAAGTGCCCATCAAGGGAAGAATGGATAAAGATGTGGTATTTATACACAATGGAATACTACTCAGCCGTAGGAAACAATGAAATCCAGCCATTTGTGACAACATGGATGGACATTGAGGGTATTATGCAAAGTGAAATAAGTCAGAGGGAGAAGATCAAATAGCATATGATCTCACTCATTAAGTAGTAGATAATAACAACAAACAAACACATAGAGACAGAGATTGGATTGGTGGTTGCCAGAGGGGAAAGAGGGAGAGAGGAGGGTGAACGGGATAATTAGTCACATGTGTGTGGTGATGGATTGTAATTAGTATTTGGGTGGTGAACATGAGAACATGATGTAATCCATGCAGAAATAGAAGTATAATGATGTACCCCTGAAATTTATACAATGTTATAAACCAATGTTACCACAATAAACCAAAAAATAAAAAAAGAGAGGTCAGTTTGTGTCCTATTAAGGTCTTCAACTGAGTGGATGAGGCCTACCTACATTATGGAGGGTAACTGGCAACTTGCCCTGCTCCCACTCCCCAGCTCAAGTCAATGTAGTCTTTTCAAAAGAAAAGCAAACCAGTGCAGCTGCACTCAATACAAACAGCTTGGAGAGGAGTAGATTTCTAATTTGAGGGAGTTCAAAGGAGCCCTGATTTGCAAACTGGCTGTTATACTTCCTGAAATTCCACCACTGGGCTTTATTGCTTTGGATTAAGGCACTGCTATATTTACAAGTTGTTTGGGTAACAAACTGTTATCAGTCAGTGCCCCTTTTTTCTTCTGGTGTTCTCCATCTTTTGCACCATGAACTTTTTTTTTTCTCCTTCTGTTTTCAAACAGGCTCAGCGCTCCTTTAAGTAAAGCAAACTGACAAATTAGCAACAAAATCTGTGCTTGACTTTTTACATTGGTGACCAGTTTGTCACCGTCCTTTCCTAGTTAGACTCAAAGAACCCATGGTTCACACATTTCTTTACTTTCTAATCAATCTTTGCCTTTCTAATTTTTTGCAATCTAGCTTTTTTCTTCCTTTTCCATAGCCTCCCTCTACCCCATCATTCCACCACTCCTTCCAACCTGTTCTCTCCACTGACTCCAATAAGCTTCCTTTGCTACAGGAAAATGTTTGCTATTGGACTACACTCTCAAAAGTTTGAATATACTCTCAGTCTCCTTGATTTTTGAAATTTTTAACATTTTGACTCTATTCATTGGTTTAATAAGTATATATTCAGTGCCAGACAGTCTCCTCCCTAATAAAAGACCTTTTTTTCTTTCTTTCTTCTTTTCTCTTTCTTCTTTTCTCTCTTTCTTCTTTTCTTTCTTTCTTTCTTTCTTTCTTTCTTTCTTTCTTTCTTTCTCTCTCACTCTCTCTCTCTGTTTATTTCTTCCTTTCTTCTTTTTTGTTATTAATTTCTTCAACTTTATTGAGATATAACATTGCATAACTTTGAGGTATACAACGTGTTAATTTGATACATTTATATATTGTAATGCAATTACCACTGTAGCATTAACTAACACTTGCACCATGTCACATAATTACCATTTCTTTGTTATGGTGAGAACATATAAGATCTACTCTCTTAGAAACTTTCAAGTGTATATTACAGTATTGTTATCTATAATAATGCTGTGCATTAGATCTCCAGAACTTATTCATCTTATAATTGGAAGTTTATACTCTTTGACCAGCATTTCTCCCATTTCTCCCACTCTCCAGCCCCTGGTAACCACCACTCTAGTCTTGGTTTATACGAGTTTGGATTTTTTAGATTCCACATGTATGTGATATCATACAGTATTTGTCTTTCTCTGTCTGACCTATTTTACTTAGCATAATGTCCTCAAGGATCATCCATGTTGTCACAAATGGCAGGATTTAAATCCTTCTCATGGCTGAATAATATTCTATAGTGTATATATACCACATCTTCTTTATTCATTCATCCATTGATAGACACTTAGGTTGTTTCCATATCTTGGCTATTATAAATAATGCTGCAATGAACATGGGAGTGTAGATATCTCCTCAAACTCCTGTTTTCCTTTTCTTTGGATATATACCCAGAAGTGGAATTGCTGGATCATATGATAGTCCTATTTTTAATTTTTGAGGAGCCTCCATATTGTTTTCCACAGTGACTGTACAAATTGACATTCCCACCAACAGTGTGTGTGGGTTCCCTTTTCTCCACATCCTCACCAACACTTCTTATATCTTGTCTTTTTGATAATAGACATTCTAACAGGTGTGAGCTGATATCTCACTGGCATTTTGATTTGCATTTCCTTGATGATAAGTGATGTTGTGCATCTTTTCATGTACATGTTGGCCATTTGTATATCTTCTTTAGAAAAATGTTTATTCAGTTCCTCTGCCCATTTTTTAATCAGATTGTTTGTTATGTGTTTTTTTGTTATTGAGTTGTATGATTTCTTTATATATTTTGAATATTAAATGCTTATCAGACACAGCATTTGCAAATATTTTCTCCTATTCTGTATGTTGCCTTTTCTTTTTGTTTATTGATTATTTTCTGTGCCGAAACTTTTTAGTTTGATGTAGTCCCACATATTTATGTGCCTTTCTTGCTTGTGTTTTAGGTGTCATATCCAAAAAATCATTGCCAAGACCTATGTCAAACAGCATTTTCTCTATGTTTTCTTCTATGTGTTTTACGGTTTCAGGTCTTATTTTTAAGACTATAATCCATTTTGAGTTAACTTTTGTGAGTGGTGTAAGATAGGGGTCTAATTTTATTTTGCTGCATGTGGCTATCAATTTTCCTGACACCATTTATTGAAGAAAATATCCTTTCCCCATCAAGTATTTTTGGCTCCCTTGTCAAACAGTAGTTGACTGTATATGCAGGGGTATACTTCTGAGTGCTTGATTCTGTTCCATTGGTCTATATGTCTATTTTTATGCTGGTACAATACAGTTTCGATTACTATAGCGTTTTAGTATGGTTTGAAATCAGAAAGCGTGATGTCTCCAGCTTTGTTCTTCTTCCTTATGATTGCTTTAGCTATTCAGTCTTTTGTAGTTCCATGAATATTTTAGTATTATTCTTTTCTACTTCTGTGAAAAATGCCATTGGAATTTTGATAAAGATTGCATTAAATCTATAGATGGCTCTGGGTAGTATAGACTTTTTAACAATATTAATTGTTCCAATCCATGAACACAGGATATCATTCCATCTATTTGTGTCTTCTTCAATTTCTTGCATCAATGTCTTATAGTTTTCAGCATACAGATCATTCATCTCCTTGGTTAAATTTAATAAAAGTGTTTTATTGTTTTTGATGCTGTTGTGAATGGGATTGTCTTTTTTATTTCTTTTTCAGATAATTTGTTGCTAGTATCTAAAAATGCGACTGATTTCTGTATGTTGATTTTGTATCCTGCAACTTTACTGAATTGAGTATTTGTTAATAAATCATAGTAGCTATAGCTATTTTTGATACTCTTGTCCTTTAACATTTACACCATAGTTAAGTGGTTAACACACCATCATATTTCAGTATTAGAGTTTTCTGAATTTGGTTATATATTTGCCTTTACCACTGTGTTGTATATTTTCATATCACTAGTTAGCATCCTTTCATTTCAGCTTGAAGAATTCCTTTTCCTATAAGGCAGGTCTAACGGTGATAAAGTTTATCAGTTTTTTATTTATTATTATTTTTTTGACTGGGAAAGTCTTTATTTCTCCTTCATTTCTGAAGGATAACATTTCCAGATAGAGTATTCTTGGTTGGCAATTTTTTTTTCTGTCAGCATTTAAATATATCATCACACTCTTTCCTGACTTGTAAATTTTCTGTGGAATAATCTGCTAATAGTCTAACGTGGGTTCCATTGTAAGTTACAATCTTCTTTTCTCTTGCTGTTTTTAAGATTCACTCAGTGTCTTTGATTTTTTGCAATTTTTTAATAATGTGTCTTGGAGAAGGTCATTTATTCGCTTCATGAACTTAGATGTTCAAATCTCTCCCCAGGTTTGGGAAGTTCTCAGCCATTATTTCTTTAAATAAGCTTTCTGCCCTTTTCCTCTTCTCTTTTCCCAGAACTCCAATGATTTGAATATTGGAGTTTTTGATGGTGTCCCATAAATCACATAGGCTTTCTCACTCCTTTTCATTCTTTTTTTTCTCCACAGACTGGGTTATTTCAAAGTTCCTACTCTCTATTTCACTGATTCTTTCTTCTATGTGGTCTACTTTGCTGTTGATGCTCTCTGTTGCATTTTTCATTTCGTTCATTGAATTCTTCTGCTCCAGAATTTCTGTTTGATTCATTCTTATAATTTCTATCTTTTTTAAGTTTCTCATATTGATCATGTATTGTTTCCTGATTTCATTGAATTGTCTTTCTATGTTTTCTTGTAGCTCATTGAGTTTCCATAAAACAGCCATTTTGAATTCTTTATCATATAAATCATAGATTTCTATGTCTTTGGGATCGGTTACTGGAAGATTATTGTGATCTTTTGTTGATGTCATGTTTCCTTGAGTTTGCATATTTCTTGGACTTTTGCATTGCTCTTTTCACATTTGGAGCAGTTTCCTCCTCCAATTTTTCCTAACTGCATTCAGGGTAAAAATATCTTTCATCAGTTCTGCTCTAGATTTTGAGGCTTTCTCAGACCTTGTATGTATACACCTGCTCCACACATCTTGCTCCCTCTTGTGGCAGAATTCTTAAGCTTGTGTATATTCCCTTGATCTTACAGTGCACCAGACCAGCTGCTAATATCTTCTGTTTTCATGAAGGAGGTGCTATGGCTCAAGTTTGTGATTTCTCCCTTGCATGCACACCATGGCCTGCTCTCTGTGCATGCTCCCTGTCTACAAGAGTTCCCTCTCACCACAGCACTCAAGAGCATGCAGAGGGAGCCAGATGCAGTTTGGAGGGATGTGTGGATTTGGCATGTGTTGTACTAAGGGTGCCTATGTGTCAGTTGGGGGGATCCATTGGTGAGGTTTTCCTATAGGGGCTCATGAGATGGCTCCCTGATGGAGTCCAGAATAGAGTCAGCAGGAACCATGTCCCTTTAATGCCCTTCAGGAATTTTATATGTTACTTTCTTGATCTGTTCCCTCTACCTAGTCATAAATTTCCCACTTTAATGCTCTGGATTCTGCAAGAGAGAAATAAGTCTTTTCACAGTGTCTTGCATAGCTGAGGAAGCTGGATATTCACTTACTGACTCTCCCTTTCCCCTGTGGGAGAAATTACAGGCTGTCTAGTTTAGTCCTAAGCTGTGTCACCTTGGGGGAGGGTTGATTCTGGCAAAGTCAGGCTGTTCCTTTTATCCACTCCAATGCATCCAATCTCATTTGGGTTTTTTTTTGGCCCAACAGGGTGCTAAAAATTCTCCTCTGGAAACCGGGACCTCCATAGAGGCTCTCTCATCTTTAGGTGATCATCCAAGTCAGTGTTCTGCAGGCACTCCCAGACTGTGGTCAAGAGGAGCCAGAACATATTCACAGTCTCTTGCAGGTTCCACAACTTGTACTGAAGTCAAGCTGCCTATTACTCAATTCACCAGTAGGCGAGACCCCTCTGGGTCCCTTGGTGTCCAAAACTCCCACAGAGGCAATTCTGTTTGTGGATGGATGCTGAATTTTTGTTCTTGAATGGGGGGACAAAAATGAGACATGTCTTATGCTGCCATGATTCTGGCATCACTCCTCTTTCTTTCTATTTTTTCTTTTTTTCTCCTCTCTTCTGTCTCTCTCTCGCTCTCTCTTTCTGCAACCTGTGCCACTGCACCAATCATATGTCTCCAAGTGCATGTGAGAAATCTCCATTTAGGAGCCCAGTCAACAATTCCCAGATGAATCATTTTTTTCCCAGCTGCAAAACTGAATCTACATTCCTGTACTCTCATTTCTGTCCACATACATCTAATCTCTTCTAGTCTCCAAGTTTAAAAGTTTCAGACTGCTCTTTTATTCTGTCTTTTCTTCTTTTATACCCTTTAGGGTAAGGAGTGGTGGCTGGAGGTTCTGGTTTTGGCCTCCAGTAGTGCTCATATCTACATTAAATATAATGCTAAATTCTATGCCTGGGTTAACCTGTGCAATCTCAGGGGTCTAGGCTATTCTCTAGAATAAAGGGCTGGGCTTCACAAAACTAGCAAATTGGCTCTTTGTTTCCACCTCTATTTTTTTCCTGACTTCTTAGTCCTTCCCCTGATTTAACCCTATTTATCACTCTATGTGCACCCAGCCTCTTCTGCTAAACCTTAGTTTCCCCAGCTCTCACATTAAAGGTCCTACAAATTCAGGTGACCAATACTAGATCATTCTCACACCCATATTCTAACTTAGTCTCTGTCCCCAAAGCAAAACTCCCATTCATGTCAAGAAATTTTTTCTAGTGCTGACTACAGTTTGATGTGCTTGACAATGCAAAGCATTAAAATCTGTATAAGACAAAAAGCCTGACTTTGATGAGCTTTTATTTCTGTGGCATTTTATTACCATATAGTTGTCAATATCTTTAACAGAGCAAATTATGTACTCAGCTCTATACTAAGAATTCTTCCGTTTACCCAGCAAATACTTTGAACACTTTCTGTGTCCTAGGCATGGTGCTAGGGGCTAAGAGATATGAGTCAATGAGTATTTCATAGATGCTTCCCTTAGAATCCTGAATCAGAGACAGAGCCAAGCATGAGAGTCATAGCATAAGCATTGCACACACAATAAGTACAATAAAAGGGATATTGAGGGCAGCAATGTTTTCACAGAGGATGCAGGACTTAGTATGGTCCTTTAATGAGGAGGAATATGAGAATAGGTAAACGGGAGGATAATGGATACTGTAGGTTGGAACAACAATGTGAACAATGAGTCAAAAAGAATAGGCATGAAATGTGTCAACAGCAGCGAGATGAGTCTGAGTATGAGGGAGGACAGTGGTATAATTGGGTAGCAGTGGGGAAATGGAATTTGATAGATGAATGGGACAGCTTGAGGTAGTCTTTGAAAGGAGGCAAAGGGGTTGGGACTTGATATGATAGGTGATAAGGAGTCATGATAGTCACCTGAATAAAGGAATGTCCTAGTGAAAGCTAAATTTATGAAAAATACATCAAACACTGATTATTGTGTAAAGAGAATAGGAGAAGCCTAATTCCTGAGGTCAAGGAGGACAGCAAAATGCTTTTACAAACATTTAAGGTATGGGCTTATGAAGTAAGGACTGGGAACTGAGGAAGCAGTAAGAGAGAAGAACAAGAGGCAAACCCAAAAGGCACTTCATAAGAGCAGACAATAAAGCATGGGTTCTGTCATGTTGGTGACAGAAAAAATAATGAATAAAAATGAACAGAGTGTCAAAGAACTTTGAGACATCATCAGCTGTACCAACATACATGTAGTTTGTGTCCTAAGAGTAGAGAAGAGAAAGAAAGGAGCAGAAAGAATATGTGAAAAACTAATGGCTGATAACTTCCCAAATTTGATGAAAAACGTCTTATATTCTTTTTTTCTTTTATTTATTGTGAAATTTTTGTTGTGCATTATTGTTTATCAGTCACCATATAAGTGCATCCCTCCACCCCTTGTGCCCACCCCCCAGCCCCCTAACCCCTGGTAACCACCAAACAGTTCTATCTGTCCGTGTGTTGGTTTATCTTCCACATATGAGTGAAATCATGCACTGTTTGTCTTTCTCTTTCTGGCTTATTTCACTTAACATAATACCCTCCAGGTTCATCCATGTTGTTGCAAATGGGACAATTTTATCGTTTTTATGGATGAGTAGCATTCCATGGTATATATATACCACATCTTCTTTATCCAATCGTCAGTCGAGGGACACTTGGGTTGCTTCCATGTCTTTGCTATAGTGAATAATGCTGCAATGAACATAGAGGTGCATAAGCCTCTTTGGATTGTTGATTTCAGGTTCGTTGGGTAGATACCCAGTAGTGGGATAGCTGATTCATAAGGTATTTCTATTTTTAATTTTTTGAGGAATCTCCATACTGTTTTCCATAGAGGCTGCACCAGTTTGCATTCCCACCAGCAATGGATTAGGATTCCCATTTCTCCTAGCCTCTCCAGCAGTTGTTGCTTTTTGTTTTGGTGATTATAGCCATTCTAATGGGTGTACGATGATATCTTAGTGTTGTTTTGATTTGCATTTCCCTGATGATTAGTGATGTTGAGCATCTTTTCATGTGCCTATTGGCCATCTGTATATCTTCTTTGGAGAAGTGTCTGTTCATTTCCTCTGCCCATTTTTTGATTGGGTTGTTTGGTTTTTTGTTATTCAGTTGTGTGAGTTCTTTATATATTATGGAGATTAATCCCTTGTCAGATATATGGTTTGCAAATATTTTTTTCCCACTGGTGGGTCCCCTATTCCTTTTGATCCTGGTTTCATTTGCCTTGTAGAAGCTCTTTAACCTGATGAAGTCCCATTTGTTTATTTTTTCTTTTGTTTCCCTTGTCTAAGTAGACACGGAATTCAAAAAGATCCCTTTATGGCTGATGACGAGTAGTGTATTACCTATCTTTTCCTCCAGGAGTTTTATGGTTTTAGGTCTCACCTTCAGGTCTTTGATCCATTTTGAGTAAATTTTTGTGTATGGTGAAAGAAGATGGTCTACTGTCATTCTTTTGAGAGTGGCTGTCCAGTTTTCCCAGCACCATTTATTGAAGAGATTTTCCTTTCTCCATTCTATGTCATTAGCTCCTTTGTCAAAGATTAGCTGCCCATAGATATGAGGTTTTATTTTGGGACTTTCAATTCTGTTCCATTGATCTGTTTGCCTGTTTTTGTAGCAGTACCATGCTGTTTTAATTACTATCGCTTTGTAGTATGTTTTGAAGTCAGGGATCATGATGCCTCCAGCCTTGTTCTTCTTTTTCAGGATTGCTTTAGCTATATGGGGTCTTTTCTTGCCCCATATGAATGCTAGTATTCTTTGTTCTATTTCTGTGAAGAATGTCCTTGGGATTCTGATTGAGATCACATTGAATGTGTAGATTGCTTTAGGTAGTATGGACATTTTAACAATGTTTATTCTTCCAATCCAAGTGCATGGAATATTTTTCCATTTCTTTATGTCATCATTGATTTCACTCAGTAATATCTTATAGTTTTGATTGTATAGGTCTTTCACTTCCTTGGTTAAATTTACTCCTAGATATTTTATTCTTTTTGTTGCAATTGTGAATGGGATTGTCTTCTTGAGTTCTCTTTTTGTTAGTTTGTTGTTGGTATATAGAAATGCAACTGATTTCTGTAAGTTAATTTTGTACACTGCCACTTGGCTGTAGTTTTTGATTATTTCTAATAGATTTCCAATGGATTCTTAGGGGTTTTCTATATATAAGATCATGTCATCTGCAAACAGTGCGAGTTTCAATTCTTCCTTGCCTATCTGGATTCCCTTTATTCCTTTTTCTTGCCTAATTGCTTTGGCCAGAACCTCCAGCACTGTGTTGAATAAGAGTGGTGAGAGTGGGCACACTTGTCTTGTCCCTGTTTTCAGAGGGATGGCTTTCAGTTTTTCCCCATTGAGTATGATGTTGGCTGTGGGTTTGTCATATATGGCCTATATTATGTTAAGGTACTTTCCTTCTATACCCATTTTGTTGAGAGTTTTTATCATAAATGGATGTTGGATCTTGTCAAAAGCCTTCTCTGCATCTATTGAGATGATCACACGGTTTTTATTCTTCATTTTGTTAATGTGGTGTATCATATTGATTGACTTGCAGATGTTGAATCATCTCTGTGTCCCTGGTATAAAACCCACTTGATCATGGTGTATGATCTTTTTAATGTATTGCTGTATCTGGTTTGCCAATATTGTTTTGAGGATTTTTGCATCTATGTTCATCAGGGATATTGGTCGTTAGTTTTCCTTCTTAGTATTGTCTTTGCCTGCTTTGGTATCAGTGTAATGTTGGCCTCGTAGAGTGTGTTGGGAAGTGTTCTATCTTCCTCTATTTTTTTGAATAGTTTGAGAAGGATAGGTATTAAGTCTTCTTGAATGTTTGGTAAAATTCTCCAGGGAAGCCACCTGGTCCTGGACTTTTATTTTTGGGGAGGTTTTTGATTACTGTTTCAATCTCTTTACTTGTGATTGGTCTATTTGGGATCTCTATTTCTTCTTGATTCAGTTGTGGGAGGTTGTATGAGTCTAGGAATTTATCCATTTCTTCTAGATTTTTTTAAATAATTTTATTTATTTATTTTTCCCCCAAAGCCCAGTAGATAGCTGTATGTCATAGCTGCACATCCTTCTAGTTGCTGTATGTGGGATGCGGCCTCAGCATGGCCGGACAAGCGGTGCGTCGTTGTGCACCCAGGATCAGAACCCGGGCCGCCAGTAGCGGAGTGTGCGCACTTAACCACTAAGCCACGGGGCTGGCCCTTTTGCTTCTAGATTGTCCAATTTGTTGGCGTATAGTTTTTCATAATATTCTCTTATAATCTTTTGCATTTCTGTGCTATCTGTTGTAATTTCTCCTTTTTCATTGCTAATTCTATTTATTTGAGCCTTCTCTCTTTTTTTCTTGGTGAGTCTGGCTAAGGGTTTGTCAAGTTTGTTTATCTTCTCAAAGAACCAGCTCTTTGTTTCATTGATCCTTTCTACTGATTTTTAGTTTCAATTTCATTTATTTCTGCTCTGATTTTTATTATTTCCCTCCTTCTGCTGACTTTAGAATTTGTTTGTTCTTCTTTTTCTAATTCCGTTAGGCATAGTTTGAGGTTGCTTATTTTGGCTTTTTCTTGTTTGTTATGGTGGGCCAGTATTGCTATGAGTTTCCCTCTCAGGATCGCTTTTGCCGTATCCCATATGAGTTGGTATGGTGTATTTTCATTTTCATTTGACTCCAGATATGCTTTGAGTTCTCCTTTAATTTCATCAATGATCCATTGGTTGTTTAGTAGCATGTTTTTGAGTCTCCACAGCTTTTTCACTTTCCCAGTTTTTTCCTTGTAGTTAATTTCTAACTTAATGGCATTATGGTCTGAAGCTATATGCCAACCAATTCGACAATCTGGAAGAAATGGATAAATTCTTAGAATCATACAACCTTCCAAAACTGGATCAAGAAGAAGTAGAGAATTTGAATAGACCAATCACCAGTAAGGAGATCGAAACAGTAATCAAAAACCTCCCCAAAAATAAAAGTCCAGGACCAGACAGCTTCCCTGGTGAATTCTACCAAACATTCAAAGAAGACTTAATACCTATCCTTCTCAAACTCTTCCAAAAAATTGAGGAGAGGGGGCAGCTCCCTAACTCATTCTACGAAGCCGACATTACTCTGATACCAAAACCAGATAAGGACAACACAAAAAAAAGAAAATTACAGGCCAATATCACTGACGAACACCGATGCAAAAATCCTCAACAAAATCCTAGCAAATTGCATACAACAATACGTTAAAAAGATTATACACCATGATCAAGGGAGACTTATTCCAGGTATGCAGGGATGGTTCAACATTCGCAAATCAATCAACGTAATACACCACATTAATAAAATGAAGAATAAAAATCACATGATTATCTCAATAGATGCAGAGAAAGCATTTGACAAGATACAGCATCCATTTATGATAAAAACTCTGAATAAAATGGGTATAGAAGGAAAGTACCTCAACATAATAAAGGTCACATATGAGAAACCCACAGCTAATATAATCTTCAACGGTGAGAAACTGAAAGCTATCCCTCTAAGAACAGGAACCAGACAAGGATGCCCACTGTCACCACTCCTATTTAACATAGTACTGGAAGCCAGAGCAATCAGGCAAGAGAAAGAAATAAAAGGGATCCAAATTGGAAAGGAAGAAGTGAAACTGTCACTGTTTGCAGATGACATGATTTTTTATATAGAAAACCCTAAAGATCCACCAGAAAACTTTTAGAAGTAATAAACGAATATGGTAAAGTTGCAGGATACAAAATCAACATGCAAAAATCAGTTGCATTTCTATACACTAACAACGAAGTAGCAGAAAGAGAAATTAAGAATACCACCCCATTTACAACTGCAACAAAAATAATAAAATACCTAGGAATAAACTTAACCAAAGATGTGAAAGAGCTGTACACGGAAAACTATAAAACATTTCTGAAAGAAATTGAAGAAGACAGAAAGAAATGGAAAGATATTCCACGCTCTTGGATAGGAAGAATTAACATAGTTAAGATGTCCATACTTCCAAAAGCAATCTATAGATTCAATGCAATCCCTATCAAAGTTCCAACAACATTTTTCACAGAAATAGAACAAATAATCCTGAACCCCTTTCTTACATCATATACAAAAATCAACTGAAAATGGATAAGACGTAACATCTGAAACCATAGAACTCTTAGAGGAAAACAGAGGAGGTAAGCTCTTTACATCAGTCATGGCAATGATGTTTTTTTTGGGTTTGACACCAAAAGCAAAGTCAACAAAAGCAAAATAAACAAATGGTACTACATCAAATTAAAAGGTTTCTGCACAGCAAAGAAATCCATCAACAAAATGAAAAGGCAACCCATGGGAGAAAATGTTTGCAAGTCGCATATCTGATAAGGGGTTAATATCCAAAATATATAAAGACCTCATACAATTCAATAGCAAGAAAACAAACAATCCAATTAAAAAATGGGCAGAGGGGCTGAATAGATCTTTTTGCAAAATAAGATATACAAATGGTCAACAGGTACATAAAAAGGTGCTCATCACTAATAATCAGGGAAATGCAAATCAAAACCACAATGAGATAGCACCTCACACCTATTAGAATGGGTTTCATCAAAAAGACAGGAGATAAGTGTTGACAAGGATGTAGAGAAAAAGAAACTATTGTGCACTGTTGGTGGGAATATAAATTAGTAAAGCCACTATGGAAAACAGTATAAAGTTTCCTCAAAAATTAAAAATAGAACTACCATAAAATCCAGCAATCCCACCTTTCAGTATATATCCAAAGAAAATAAAAACAAGAGTTAGAAGAGATATATATACTTCCATATTCATTGCATCATTATTCACAATAGCCAAGATATGGAAACATCGTAAGTGTCTGTTAATGGATGAGTGGATAAAGAATATATATTATATGTATATATATATATATATATATATATATATATAGCCACTTCTATTCAACACTGCACTGGATGGTCTAGCCGAGACAATTATGCTAGAAAAAAAAATGAATAAAAGTCACCTAGAATGGAAAAGAAGAAGTAAGCTATCTCTGTTCACAGATAAATGATATTATATATTTGCATATACATGATATTATATATATAAAATCCTGAGAAATGTACCTAAAAACTCATTAATAAATGAGTATAGCAAGACTGTAGGATAAAAGATAAATATACAAAAATCAATTTTATTTTGATATACTAGCAAATAATGATCCAAAAATGAAATTAAGAAAAAGCATTTCATTATCAATAGCATCAAAATAATAAAACGCTTAGGAACAAGTTCAACAAAATAAAAACATGTACACTGAAAACTATAAAACATTGTTGAAAGATCTAAATAAATGAAAATGCAGGCCATGATCATGAATCAGAAGACTTAAAATTGTTAAGACAGCAGTACTTTCCAAATTTATCTACAGAATGAGCACCATCCCTATCAAAATTTCAGATGGCTTTTTTGGAGAAATTGACAAGCTGATCATAATATTTATATGGAAATGTGAGGGACCAAGAACAGCCAAAACAGTCATGAAAAAGAAGAATAAAGTTGAAAGACTCACACTTCTCAATTTGAAAACTTACAACAATTCTTCAGTAATCAAGATGGTACTAGCACAAAAATAAACATATAGATCAATGAAACAAAATAGAAAATCCAGAAATAAATGCTTACACTTATAGTCAACTGAGTTTCAACAAGGTTTCTAACACAATACAATAGGAAAAAATAGTCTTTTCAGCCAATGGTGGTGGGACAACTGGATATCCATATGCAAAATGATGAAGTTGGACTACTACCTCAAACCATAATTAACTTAAAATAGTTCATAGACCTAAATAAAAGACTAAAACTATAAAACACTTAGAAGAATACATAGGTGTATATATTCATAACCTTGCATTAGGCAATAGTTTATCAGATACAACACCAAAGCACACATTACAAAATAAAAAATAGATACATTGAATTTAATCCAAATTAAAAATACATATGCTGCACAAAGAACATTCTCAAGGATAGGTTACACGTTAACAAAATAAGTCTTAAAATATATAAGAAGATTGAAATCATTTCAAGTATCTTTTCTGACCACAATGGGATGAAACTGGAAATCAATGACAGTAAGAAAATGGGAAAAGTCAGATACATGGAAACTAAACAACATACTCTTGAACAATCATTGGGTCAGAAAGAAAATCAGGAGGGAATTTAAAAAATGTCTGAAGATAAAAGAAAATTAAAACACAACATACTAAAACTTTTGGGTGCAGCAAAAACAGTACTAACAGAGAAGTTTATAGTGATAATCACCCACTTAAAAAAAGAAGAAAGATCTCAAATAAACAATTTGACTTTATGGCTCAAAGAACTAGAGAAAGAACAAACTAAATTCAAAATTAGCAGAAGAAAGGGAATAAAAAAATTAGAGCAGAAATAAATTAGAGAATAGAGAGATAATAGAAAAAGACAACAAAAGTGTTGAGTTTTTGAAAAGATGAACAAAATCAATAAACCCTTAGTTAAAGAAAAAAAGAGAAGACTCAAGTAAATAAAATCAGAAATGAAAGGGGAGATAGTATATACATGCCTCAGAAATAAAAATATCCATAAGATACTATTATGAACAATTACATACCAACAAATTGGACACTCTAGAAGAAATGAGTAAACTCTTAGAAACACACAACCTACCAAAATTGAATCAAAAAGAAATAGAAAATCTGAACAGACCAATAACAAATAAGGAGATTGAAGCAGTAATCAAAAACCTGCCAATAAAGAAAAGCCTAGGACTAGATGGCTTCATAGGTAAATTCTATCAAACATTCAAAGAATAATTAATACGAATCCTTCTTAAACTCTTCCAAAAAATAGAAGAGGGAACACCTATGAACTCATTTCATGAAGCTAGCATCACCCTGATGCCAAAGTCAGACAAGAACATCACGAGAAAAGAAAACTACCAGCCAGTATCCCTGATAAACATAGATGCAAAAATCCTCAGTGAATTACTAGCAAAATGAATTTAATAGTACATTAAAAGGATTGTACACCATGACCAAGTGAGATATATCCCTGGGATGCAAGTATGGTTCACCATATGCTAATCAATCAATGTGATACACCACATTAACAAAATAAAAGATAAAACCCACGTGATCATCTCAATAGATGCAGAAAAGACATTTGACAATATTCAATGTCCATTCATGATAAAAATTCTAAACAAAATAAATATAGATGCAACTTACCTCAACACAATAAAGGCATATATGAAAAGCCCAGAGCTAACAATACAATCAATGGAAAAAATCTGAAAACTTTTCCTCTGTAATCTGGTACAAGCAAGGATGCCCACTCTCACCACTTCTATTCAATACAGTACTGGACGTCATAGCCAGCGCAAATAGAAAAGTAAAGAAACAAAGCCATCCAAATCAGAATAGAAGAAGTAAAATTATATCTGTTTGTATATGATATGATCATTTAACAAATAATGTGATTCAGAAAATCCTGAAGACTCAAAAAAAGAAACTGTTAGAAGTATTAAATGAATTCAGTAAAATTTCAGGAAACAAAATCAACATAGAAGAATCAGCAGTATTTCTATACATAAACAACAAACAATCTGAAAAAGAAAGTGAGAAAAATATCCCATTTACAATACTAACAAAAAGAATAAAATACTTAGGAATTAACTGAAGACACAAATGATTTGTTTACTGAAAATTTTAAAACATTGATGAAGAAAAGTAAAGAAAACAGAGATAAATGGAAAAACATTCCATGTTTGTGGATTGGAAGAATTAATATTGCCAAAATGTCCATACTACCCAAAGTGATCTACAGATTCAATGCAATCTCTATCAAAATCCCAATGGCATTCTTTATAGAAATAGAAAAAATAGTTCTAAAATTCATATAGAAACATAAAAGACCCTGAATAGCCAAAGCAATCTTAAGCAAGAACAAAGTTGAAGGCAATACACTTCTGCACTTCAAAATATATTGCAAGGCTACAGTAATCAAAACAGTATAATACTGACATAAAACCAGGCATATAAAACAATGGAACAGAATAGGCCCATTAGTAAGTCCACATATCTACGGTCAACTGATCTTTGACAAGGGCGCCAAAAACACACAATGAGAAAAGGATAGTCTATTCAATAAACGGTGGTGAGAAAACAGGATATCCAACTGCAGAATAAAAACGCACCCTTATCTCACACCATATACGAAAATCAACTCAAAGTGGATTACCGACTTAAATGTAAGACCTGAAACAGTAAAAATACTAGAAGAAAACATGAGGAAAAAGCTTCTTGACATTGAAGCAATGATTTTTGGGTATGACACCAAAAGCACAAGTAAATTAAATCTAGCAAAATTAACAGCAAAATTAAATAGGTGGGGTTGCATCAAACTAAAAAAAACTTCTGCACAGCAAAGAAAATAGTCAACAAAGAGAAAAGGTAAAGGAGAAAATATTTTCAAACCACACATTAGATAAGAGGCTAATGTCTAAAATATATAAGGAACTCACACAATTCAATAGCAAAATAAATAGTCTTATATATAAATGTACAAGGACCTGACTATACATTTCTCAAAAGAAGACATACAAATAACCAACAAACATATGAAAAGATCCTCAATATCATTAGTCATTAGATAAATGCAAATCAAAACCACAATGACATACCATTTCATACCCACTAGAATTGCTATAATAAAAAATACAGACTGTAACAACTGTTGATGAGGATGTGGAGAAATTGGAACCCTCTTACACTGCTGGCAGGAATGTAAAAGGGTGCAGCCACTGAGAAAAACAATTCGGCAGTTTTTCCAAAAGTTAAACATGGAGTACCATATGACCTAGCAATTGCAATCCTAGGTATCTACTCAAAAGAACTGAAAATGTACAATTGAAAAAGTCTTTCCACAGAAAGACTTGTATGTGCCTATTTATAGCAGCATTATTCATAATAGCCCAAAAGTGGAAACAATTTAAGCGTCCACTAATGGATGAAAGGGTAAACAAAATGTGGTATATACATACAGTGGGATTTTATTTGGTCATGAAAAGGAATGAAGTACTAATACATGCTATAATATGGATGAACCTCAAAAATATTAAGCACAGTGAAAGAAGCCAGTCCCAAAGAACTACATATTGTATGATTCCATTTGTAAAGGGTGTCCAGAATAGGCAGATCCATAAAGACAGAAAGTAGATTAGTGGTTGTTAGGGGCTGGGAAGAGGGAGAAATGGGAAGTGACTGTGAATGGATACAGGGTTGTTGTTTTATTTGACTTTTTTTGCAGTTATGAAAATGTTCTAAAATTGGATAGTGATGATGGTGGCACAACTCTGTGAATACTACTTAAAAAATACTGAATTATACTATTTAAAAAAGTGAATTTTATGGTATATCAATTTTATCTCAATAAATATATTATTTAAAAATATTAGGACAGAGGAGTAAGCAGGGGACAGATCATGAAAGAGCATTTTAGGCAGTGGCAATTAATTCAGTTTTTATTCCAAGTGCAAGGAATGGTTTTAGGCAGAAGTGTGTTATTATCCGGTTCTGTGTTTTTAAAAGATCATTCTATTGTATGGATATACTGAAAGAAGGTAAGATGGAAACAGGGGGACAAATAGGAAGCACTTTGGGCAGGAAAAACAAAGGACACTTGAACTGGAGTAGCAGCACAGAGACAAAAAGATTTACTAAACTGGGAAGATTAAGGTAGGAGCAAGGATAGGAAGGAGAGGGACAATGGAAATGAAGAGCGTGGGATCTGAGATGTCATCTACATCTTATATAGAAACAGAACCAAATTAACAGGTGGGCTACCCAATCTGCAAGGACAACTAAACACCTCTGAAAACACAGAAGAAAAATGTATTTACCAAAACTCTTCTTAGAGATAGCGCTTTGTGTTGTTGGAAAGATCACTTACTTGGAGTGAGGTGAGACAATAATACTCCCAAAAGAAAATAGCATGTCCAAATTAAAATAGATATTCTCTAAGTTTCCTAGAGAAGGGAGAATGGGGCCAGTTAATTGCAGAACTTTTGCTTTGTTGAGAAGAATATACACATTTGGTATTAAGAGGTGGACTATTCAAGGCCACAGAGGAAAGGCAAGCTACCATAAGCAAGTCTCTTCCTCTTAAGCAGCTCTCAGCTTCTCCTCCAACAGAATGTTAATCAAATTATTTAAAATACCTATGCAGTACCCTACGTTCCATATTACCTAGCATAAATAAGTTTATGGAAAGCAAGCCAATGTCAACCTGAATACTAACGAAATAAATGTAACTTTTAAGATTAAACTAAAATACTTCCACCTCTTAAATTATCTCTGTCTAAAATTGGTTTTGGTCATGTTATTTAAATCATTGTCAAATTTCAAATAGCACCCTAGGAGGGCATGACTTTTTCTGTTAATCAAAAGAGAATATGAGGTAAAAAATTTTGAAAAAAAATATGAATAGTGTCATACCACTTATAGAAGAGGTAGATCTGTATGTGTGTATGTCTGTGCACATTCAAATCACACAAAGAGATTTCAGGAGAATCACCAAGATGTAGTAGGATTTTGAGTGATTTTTACAATTTTATTCTGATTATCTTTCTGAATTGTTTTGATTTTTAGAACAAACATAAACTATTTTATAATTCAAAAATATTTTAAGGCTAAACTTATCCTTCTTATATTTGAATAAGGAAACCTGGCTATGATGGCTTGATTTATATTTTTCTTCTAAAGTGCCTTACTGCTTTTCAGAAGGAAAGAAGTCAGAGTGATTCTCTGATAAACAGTCTTCAAAAACAATATTTGAAAGGCTTTAAATTGTGATATCTGTCTGTAAATATGGCAATATTTATCCTCACATTCCTCTTTGTCTCTGTGGTGCTCTCTCAATCAGAAGAAAGCTTCCAGCCAACATCATATAGTGGCGGTGTAGTACATTCATTAACCAAACATTTTTAATTTTGGTTATAACCAAACATTATAATTTTTGAAATTCTATGCTAGGTGAGAGATACAAATAAGGATAAGACAATGCCATTGCCCTCCAGGTACACATAATTGGATGGAAAAATAAGACACATGCTCAAGTAATAGCTGCATACTATTGCATATGTATGCCATACAGGCATTCTAGACATCATCTGTGGTAGACAGAATACTTCTAGTTGCAGTGAATGGGGAAGGCTTCCCAAAGATAGACTTTTAACCATAGAAGACAACAGGTGCTTTTAAACGGAAATGGCAGCTGCAATGGCAAAAGGAAAACAAACATGAGGTGTCTTTGAGGCATTGCATGGAGTGAATGGGGTATTATATGTCATGTGAACACCGAAGACAGTCAAGAGTCAAAGGTGATCTCAAGAATCTTAACCTAACGGCTGTGAACATTGTGGTAAATTCAGGAAGAGAAGCTAGTTTAAGGCAAAAGCTAGCAAGTTCTATTTTAAACCTGATTATGACATATTCGAGTAGAAATAGTCAAGTATATATAGACTGTTGTTAATTGGCCAATGGTTAGGACTAGATATGGAAATTTTGAAGTCGTTAGCAAAGACAGACTATTTGAAGCTATTTTATTTATTGGATTATTTATTTATTTAATGGATTGAGGATCCAAGAGAATAAAAGTGTGTGTTGGGGTTGGGGAATGGTGAAAAAGCGGCATCAGGGTAGAGTCTAGATATAGTGATAGGACGATGAGAAGTAAGGAAACAAAAATAAGAAGTTATGGTCATAGAAAAAGAAGAGAAACAACAATATAGGATTTATAAGAAATATAAGGAAGAAGAGGGTTCCATAAAGACAAGGGTAATCAGTTTTGTAAAATGAAACATAAAGGTCAAAGAATGTGAAGAACAAAAATAATTGGGTTTAGATTAAAAGCCAGACATAAAGGAAATATCGAGGAAGTGAATAGGGCAAAAAGGATAGTGGGTTAAGAATAGTATGAGTGGTAAAGAAATGAAAGCTATAGTTATAGACTCCACTATCTGTACAGTAGTAGAGAAAAAGCATGTTGACAGGAAAAAGCAACAGACTCATGCAACTGTTTATTCTTCTAAACAAGAGAGATTTGTGTGCACTGAAAGAAATAAAATGGGGGACAAAGGCCTTTAGAATGATGAGATATAATCTCACTTACTTTCAAATAAACGAGTGGAAAGCTAAAAACAAAACCAAAACAGGTTTTGGCTTCCTGTTTTGAACGGGTATGATTTACTTCAAAATCCCAGTTTACCTCTAAAAGAAACCATCCTTGAACTGGAAGTCCCCTCATCAACCCTCCAACACACCAGCTAAGCTAAGTAACTTCTCCCTTAACATAACACTGAACACAAATATGAGGAGATCCCGAGTCTTGTGAGCTTCCTTACTGCACCATATTGTGCTCACTCCATGAACTTATTTTTTCATTTGTTAAAAATGCCTTTTTGATGCTCTGTTCTCATTTCATTTTTGGTCTCACTTTCTCGAACTGACTTACACCTGCCCCACTTTCCAGCATAGGTAAAATAAATGCCACCCATTAGGCAAAAAGATGATTTGAGGAGGCTTTACAGATCAAAAATATATTCCCCACAAATATTAATGTCATCTGAAATTCCAACATTAGACATTCATTCTTATAGACCTTAAAGGGATTTTTATTTTCTTGGAGACTCTGAAATGGGGACTGAAATTATTTTCCTTTTATAGCCAGAAATTATGAAGCTCTCTGAGTAGAATTGATACCTGGGAAAAATAAGACATAGGATTCATGAGAAGGAAAATATCCCTGACGGAGAAAGGCAAGCAAAGATTGAAAAATCTGAGATATAATCCATCCAACTCTGTCCTCACCCTTCCGTAAACACACTTACTTGTAATTTTTATTTTCTTAAACTGATTGTTTTATATTTCTTCCTTATAGCTTCTCTTCTATATCCTTTACATACACTAGGTGGCAGTGCAACGACAGGAGAAAAAAAAGTAGACTCTAGGTTCTGAAAACAACTTTAATAGAGACCACATCTTTGTGCATTTTCATTTTAACAAACGAAGAAACTGAGACCCCATTAATGAGGTGACCTGTCCGAAGTCACAAGCTATTTAGTGCCCAGTCAGTGACTCATCCATGCTCTTCAACCTCCCCAGTCTCTCCAGTCTCTCAGTGCCTCGGTTTCTCCCAGTCCATCCTCAGGGTTTCACTTCTTTCCTCAGCCAGTGCAAACCCCTTTATTGCCAACATCCTCTAAACTGTCATCCCCTTACCCTTCTGCTCCACCAACTCTTCTCAGAACCTACATTGGGACTATCTAAAACAGTGCAGGAGAAAACCACCTAGAGTACAAGTTTTGCCTTTAAAAAACGTGCAGTCTCCAATTTTACCCAAACACTCGCTGATAAACGGGGATTCTCTTTACTGTCTCTGTCAGTTCTCACTTTCCTTCTTCACAATGTGAATCAACAAATACCTCTCAAAGCCCAAAAGCCCCTGCTTTCTGAAGACAATCTGACCTCATACTTCACAGTGAAAAATAAAGCTATCATGAAAGAACTTTTCACCATGTACATGTTTGCTTATCTATAACTATACCCACCTCACCTCCTTTCCCCTAGTTTCAAATAACTCTCCTATTCACAGTTAATCCTCCAGTTGTGCTTTTTACTCTGTCCCTTTCAATCCTCCACCAGAAATTTTGGACCTTACTTCATCAGTTTTCCTCATCTAGCCTCTCTTCTCACACTTTCATTCTTTTCTGTCTCCTACCGTGTGTGCTATAAACATACTCAAGTTTCTGTAATTATTGAAATATTTTTCTTCCCCAATATAATGGTAACAGGCCATAAAACACATAGAGTAATTACCATATGCCAGGCACCTTTTTAAGTGATTTGCATAACCTAACTCTTTTAACTCTCACAACTACCTTATGAGATAATTCACTACTGTCATCATTAATTTGCAGATGAGAAAAGGGAGGCACAGAGAGATCAAGTATCTTGCTCAAGATTGCACAGCTAGTAAGTGGCAAAGCTAGGTTTCAAATCTAGACTTTCAGGGTGCAGAGTCTGTACTAATAACCACTATTCTGTACTGCCAAGGTCCTCTAGTGTCCAGTGTTCTCTTTTTCCTCCTTTTACATCCAAATTTTCATGAGAACAATTTATTTTCACTGTCTCCACTTTTCCTACTGCCCTTTCATTGGTAGCCCACTGTAATTAGGGACACACCCCTATCATTCCACCAAAACTGTTCTGTCAGGTCATTGCTAAATCCAACAGATACTTTCCTAATCTTACTCATTTTGACCTCTTTTTTTGCATTCAATATGGTCAACCATTTCCTTCTTAAAGCTCTGACCTTCCTTCATTTCCATCAGACTCTTTTTCAAATTTTGTTCCCACTTCTCTAGCTGCTTCCTATCAGTCTCTAGGGTTTTTTTTTTTCCTCTCCCAATCTCTTAAATGTCAGCATTCTTTAGTGTCCCATTCTCTGTGTTCTCTTGAGTTTTGGAATCAAGTCCTGAATTTAAATCTAAGCTCCACCATTAACCAACTTTGTTACCCTGGGCAAATGGCTTCCTCTCAGAGGGGCGTTGTGAGAAATAAATTACATAATGCATGTAAAGTACTTATCATAGTGCCGGATATATAGTAGATAAAGAATATTAGCTTTTTTATTGCTATCATTATCATCACTATTATTATCTCATTTATAGTTATAGGCTTTGTTATATCCTCTATGCTGATCATTTCCAAATATGTATAGCTTTTTCCCTTGAGTTTCAGGTCCATATATTTGTATCCGACATTCCCATAGGCATTTTCAAACTCAACAAGTTCAAAACAGCATACATGATTGTTGCTATCCACTGAGAAGCCTGGCCCTCCTTCTGTATTGCAAATTTTATTAAATGGCAGCCAATGACTCAAGCTAAAAACTTCAGTTATGTTCAATCTTTCCTGTTACTTTACCACCTCACTAAACGAAATTCTATACATCTTATATATGTAATTTCTATACACCTCTTATGTAAATTTTATACATCTCTTGTGTTTCAGATCCATGCTAACTTGTCCTTTTAAATAAGTTCTACCTATGTAGTACCATCTGGTGGATTCACATGTAGCCTATTCTGATCTTACAAGGACAACTTCTCTCCAAGTTAGAGAATTATTAGCTTAGTAGTCACCTCAGCTAAAATGTATGTTTCTTGCTTTATAATTTGCAAGCATGAGCTTCACAGATCAATATTACACACAAGTAGCAGGCAAGATTTAGGCCCAATTACCTGACTACTAACCAACACTATATTCCTTTACCTCTTGTGGAGAAATCCACTAGAACTAACAAAAGATCATTTGCAATTTTTTTTTTCTTGAAATCTCCTCAGTCTTAGAATCTTTGGGAGGAAAATTATTTTTGTTATGAGTTAAACTTTCTCTTTACTACTTTGTACTATAGCTGTACAAAATTGCTTATAGTTGCCCATTCATGTCAGGCAGTTCCACACTCTATACACAGAAGTAAGAATTCACATGTTGAGCTGAGGAAAAGTGAAAAGAACTCATTTTCTACGAAGAGAGTTATTTTTTTTTTCTTTTTAGAAGAGATATGAACAGTGAACTTGGTCCAAATATGTACATGCATCACTTAACAAGAGTATTGTGCTAAGTTATGCTTCAAGAGGGTGATTATCAGGGAATACAAAGATGGTTTGGTTGGAAGCTCCACACCTGAGGCACTCACAGTCAAATAAGAGAGCTAAGAAATGTCCGTATGTGATGAATAATGAAAATTGAGTGCACCTTCAACACAATAGAGTCCAACAGTGCTAAACTCTATAGGACAAAATGCCAAAATTTTTAGGTGCTAGGAAGCAAGTGAAATCAGTGAAGTCGGGATGACTCAGAGATAGTTTCCTGGGAGAGTAAGGTACTTTGGACAACGTATCTTTGTGGTCCTGATGATTTCTCTTTCTCGAAGATAACAGTTTATAAATTGAATGGTCTCAGAATGTCTGTAAAAACCCTGAAATCATTCATAGAATGTTGTGCATGTGCACTTTTTGGGAAGAGTCCTCTGCTTCCATCATATGCTCTTAGGAGTACATGACTCAAAAAAGGTGAATAATCACAGCTCAAAATCTCAAGATAGAGATTCCCAAGACAAGTTTTGTGAGTTTGACATCACTTTATTTAGCCTCTGCTAAGTGTTTACCCCAACATCTGCCAGAGCATGTATCATGGGGAATAGACCCATGTGCTCTATGGTTGAAGCTTTGCCAACATTGCCAATATGCTGGAAAGGAGAGTCAATTAGTGCAATATGAGCAATAGGAAGAAGCATTCAAAATTCTATTTTTGGTTTTGAAATTCACTGTAGAAAGTCACTAAACTTCTCTGGGTTCCACTTTTCCTCCTCCAAAAATGGAGGCAGTAAAATGAAGATAATAATCTCTACCTGTCTACTTCACAGAATTGCTTTCAGGATCTGATGAGTTTGTATGAAAAGAGCAGGAAAAACCTTAGGTTTGGAAGCCACCCATTCCTAAGTTTGAATCCTAGTTCAGACATTTTCTAGCTGATTAATCTCGGGCAAATTAATTATCTAAACCTTCACTTTCTAATCCATAAAAGGCATAACATCTCTTACTTAGTAAAGGTTGGGGGGGAGGGTTGATGTGCTAACACATATAAAGAACTTAGCACAGTGCTTGTGTATAATAACTGCTCCATAAATATGTGCCCTACCCTCACTTCTGCCTCCCATTGAAACCTGCTCTTAGGATGTAGGAATAGCTGCCATTTACACCTGATTACAAATGACTCAGTCCTAGTGCCTTCTATCTTAAATATTTATGTGTGGTATGTGTGGAGTGTGATCTCCATTATACGACTGGAGATGGAGAGAATAGGTTCGGAACAATAACTGCATAGAATCCTAAATGTTTAGAGTTGAAACAACACAGAACTAATATTTGTGATATAATTACTATTATTTTCCCAATTTTACAGATGAGAACACAGAGCCTCAGTGTGGTTAAGTGATTTGCCCAAGGTCACACAACCAGTAAGTGAGAGGGACAGGATTCAAATCCAAATATGCTTGACCTCTAATCTTTTTATTTGCTGGATTTATGAGTCATCAATCCTAATGTCTTACCTTAAACAAGCACCTCCTCTATGATATACTCAGCCTTGGCTTGAATACTCCCTGGAGATACCTACTCTTTTTATGATGCCCTTATTATGCTTTGTTTACTTCTCCCATTCTTCCTTTTCCCTGCCCATGCTTTGGATGAGCCTCTGTTGGGAAGCTCAACTGCTTGAGCTGCCACTACTCATGCTTAAGTTTCAGCTGACAGAATAGTCCAGCCAGGGCATCTTTTTTTCAAGAAATAAACCATGGCCACAATGAGGATCTTTGATGATTTCAGCCAGTCATGCTGGTCACATATGAGAATCATTGGTGTGTACTGTATTGTCACTGGTGATGATGCAGTACCCACAATGTGCTAGGTTTCCCCTCTTCGTCAACCAAAAGTATCACAGCACAAAGTAATGAAGATTCCATTCCTTATCCCCTATATTACATGAAAATCTAAAACGAGTCCCAAGCATCTGGCAGACCCATCCCAAATGCTTGGGAATGTTATGTTTTGAGTTCAAACCCAGAAACAAAACCCAGATGGCTTTCACTACAAACAGTTCTCTGATCTGCACTTTTCCAGGCCATAATTTGGCTCATAGTTATCAGAGGTACTACCTCCAACTGACAAAGCAGAGGCATTTGGATAAATTTTCTGGCTGGTCTTTAGCTAACTGTTCTTGTCATGTGCTTGATCTGGCTTATTTAAGACAGAGGCACCTCTAGAAATCATGGTGAACTCTACTGATTATGCTAACCTCGTCTGTGGAAAGATGCTGTTGCCCAAATGTCACTTGAGCTCTTTTCTCAGCCTTAAAGATGAGCAGTGCTAAGCCATAGACATTCATGTTACTCTTGCCTTGAAACTTGTATTGGTAAAATGGCTGGAGAGGAGAGGGGGAACGCTGTTAAGGTATAGGCTGCAGCCAGGAAACAAACCAATTGGCCCACATGGTAAATGACCCCTATGACTTGGTCTCATTAACTCCACACTCTGAATTCTTTTTTTTTTTTATAATTTTATTTATTTATTTTTTCCCCCAAAGCCCCAGCAGATAGTTGCATGTCATAGCTGCACATCCTTCTAGTTGCCGTATGTGGGACGCGGCCTCAGCATGGCCAGAGAAGTGGTGCGTCGGTGCGCGCCCGGGATCGGAACCCGGGCCGCCAGTAGAGGAGCGTGGGCACTCAACTGCTAAGCCATGGGGCCGGCCCCCACACTCTGAATTCTAACCCAGAAGAGCCAGCATACCTTCAGAAAGAATTAAGAGACCCTTAATCCTTAAAAAATGCAACAGATCATTCCTACAGTTTGTGGGTTTTTTGTCACCATGGATAACTGATACACAATGATGCCAAGCCAAGGCAGATTCAATCACTAATCCATCCCACTGGAGTCCTGGCATGTCAGATTGGAACAGAGTTTGAAGGACTATCTTGTCCAAGCCCTTTTACTTTACAGATGGAGAACTGAGGCCTAAGGAAAGGAAATAGCTTGTCTAAATTATACATCTAGTTAGTGGCAGCACCAGGACAAGACCCAAGTCTCTTAGCTCATAGTTCAGTACATACACTATACAGCATTTCAGTACAATGATCCTTTCTTTCTTTCTTTTTTTTTTTTTGTGAGGAGATCAGCCCTGTGCTGACATCTGCCAATCCTCCTCGTTTTTTGCTGAGGAAGACTGGCCCTGGGCTAACATCCGTGCCCATCTTCCTCCACTTTATATGGGACGCCGCCACAGCATGGATTGCCAAGCAGTGCGTTGGTATGCGCCCAGGATCCGAACTGGCGAACCCCGGACCACCGCAGCGGAGCACGCGCACTTAACTGCTTGCGCCACCGGGCTGGCCCCTACAATAATTCTTTATTCTCAGAGGACAGAGAGTGATTTAGAAACATACATTAAGTCTAACTGTGCCCTGGAGGAGAAAAAGGTATTACAGAGGCCAGTGAAGAGCCCAGGGTAGGGAGCTGCCTCAAGGATTCTGAGGAATTTTGTATTTCATTGTCCTGTAATTCATGTAAAATGAGTTACATGGCATTTGGGGGCAAAAGCTTCAGACTAACTGCAAGTCTAAGCTTGTTTTTACAAGCAAGAGCAAGTAAATCAGAGAAGAAAGGAGGAAGTAGGGGCTGCTAAAAACAGAATATAACCAATGTTATAACTTTCCCCAGGAATGGACCAGGCCATTAGCATCATTGTTTTCTCATGAGATAGGAAGCTAGAAAAAAAAGCATGTGTTATCTATTTCAGGTGCCGTCAAAGCAGAATAGTAGCCCTGCTGGTATATTAAAAATAACCATCTCACAGTCTGTTTTCAGAGGCTGATGATCATAAGCCACATAAGACAGCCTATTGACCCTCCTTATTCCCTATAGAGTAAGACAGGTTCAAACAACGGATATATTTTCTTTCACAGTTACTTCCCATTTTAAACCATTTTTGCTTTCTCTTGATTTGTGTTCAGCTTAGTTGCCTAATACTATCAAATTATCCTCTAGCTGGTTGAGCGCTCTTATTACAAAGAAAGGACCTCCCTGTGAGGCAGAAAGGGGTTGCAAGAAACCATGTAATGTGCATGCCTGCATTATAAGGTCAGTTCCTTGAGGGACATGATTTTCCTTAATTTTGTTCACTGTTTTAGCACTTAAAACAGTGCTTGGGACTTAGTAAGTCCTCAATTATATAAGTTAATATTTGAATGAATGAACTGAATGGATGAAAGAAGAATGGGCCTAGATCTGTGTTGTGGTCCTGCCAAGGTGTGTTTGACAGGCAAAATAAATAAATAAATAAATAAATAAGCCACCTTGCTAAAGCTGTGAGTTTGTAGAAGGGAATAATAAGATAAAGGGTAGGGAAAAAAGTGAGACGAGGTCACTGAGGGCCTTGATGGCCATGCCAGAGTGTGATATTTTTCTTGTAACCGGTAAGAAGTTATCAGAGTCACTTGATCCAGGAAGTAACATTACCAAGTCTCTACTTGGGAAAGATTTTCTGGTGCTAATGCAGGGGATGTATGGTAAGGAGAAGTAACCAGGGCAGGGAGACTTCAGAATTATAAATGCTTAGACTTACAAGGGAGTTCAAGATTATCTAGTCCAGCCTCCCAACAAGCACTAGAATCATATTTACCACCTCCTTGATTAAAACAGATACATCTTTTCTAGAAAATAAGCTCCATGAAGACAAAGACATTTTCTATCTTTTTCACTTGTGTATACCCACAGTATAACACAGAGCTTAGAAATTGTAGGCACACAATAAATATTTATTATATGAATAAGTGAATGAATGAATGAATGAATGAATGTAGTCAGTGCTTACGTACTTACAATGACAACATGCTAACTAGTTGGAAATTATTCTACTGGAAGAGTTATCTGTTGAAAATGAATCTACATTACTTGGCAAAATTCTGTCTTGCCTGTAGCTTACACCCCATGACTTTACTTCTGCTCTCTTGAACCTACATAAATGGCAGCACCAATTGCCATCATCTTTGAAGCTATAGAATACATCAGCATAAAATTACCGAAGCTTGAAAAAGGGTGTTAGTAAGGAATGAGGCAAGAGATGTTAAAGGTATTTTAAGCTTTATGAAGGCAAGAAACCTATTAACAGTTATATGTTGTATCCCCAGTGCCTAGCACAGAGTCTGTAACATAGTATAAGCTCAATAAAAATTTATTATTTTTATTTATTTATTTAGTTAGTTATTGACTAACTAAATGTATGGGGGAATCAAAGAAGAGAGAAATTCAGAAAATCATTCCAATGGTTTTGGTTTTTTTTGGGTTTTTAGTTTTTTTCCAATGAGTGGAAGTACCATTGCCCAAAACAGAAAAGTCATGAGGAGGAAGATAGAGATGTGGGGAGAGAGTGATCAGTCTCACTTTCTGAAATGTTGATCTGTGATGATAGTAGGATCTCCCTAGTTCACAGTGGTTGGTTACAAATGACCCTTAAAGCTCTTTGCAAAAATGAGCCATACTGAGTCTATATAAATCAGGAGATAGAAGTTTGGGATTTGTCCACATGAATGATAATCAAACTAATGTGAAAGTTTGTGAAAGTAAATGTGTCATTCAAAGGACAGAATTTTTAGAATGGGAAACAGAAGGCTTCAAACTGAAGGTAGAGAAATAGAGGTAAGAGGAGGCAACACAAAAGCCCAAGAAAGAATAACAATAGAAGTAAAAGGAAACCCAAGATAAGGTTGAGTCATAGGAACCAAGTCAGAAACTGATTTCAAGAATTTCAAGAACAGGTGCAAAAGCACTAAATAAACACTATTGGATTATATTAAAAGGTCATTGATGTCCAAAAGTGTCACTGGGAGACAGTATAGCATAGTGGTAAAGAGCATCAACTGTGGAACCAGGCAGCCTGAGTTTGAATCCAGGCTCTACCACTTACTATCCATGTGACCTCGGACAAGTTTCTTGACTTCTTCATGACTTTGTTTATTCATTTGTAAAACTGGGAGGGTAATAATAATAGTACCCTCCCCATGGAATTGTTGTGAAAATTAAATGAGTTAAGCTATGTAAAGCTCTCAGTAAACATTAACTATGATTACCCTGCGGACAGCAATGGGATGGAGGCAGCAAGTATTTTGGGGAGTCAGCAAATAGGGACAATAAATGTTTTGGCAATTAAAG
This sequence comes from Ceratotherium simum simum, assembly GCF_057802395.1. Classification (NCBI taxonomy): domain Eukaryota; kingdom Metazoa; phylum Chordata; class Mammalia; order Perissodactyla; family Rhinocerotidae; genus Ceratotherium; species Ceratotherium simum. The sequence continues at coordinate 67,080,130 of NC_141940.1, forward strand.
AATAGAGGGAGCTAGCAAGAGAAGAGAGACAAGCAAGAAAAGTGAAACCTTTTTAGGATGTGAGGTAATTGAGCATGTACAGAGGGTAGAGGCCAAGAAGTCTGTGTTGAGGGCAGAAGTGGAATTAAATAGGAGAAGATATTGGAGATGCAGCTCAATAGATTATTCTGGAAAAGGAAGAACAATAAAGATAGAAAGGAAAGACAAAATGCTGAGGTTATTTAAAAAATCATGCTTCAATTGAAAGGTCAACAAAGAAGCTTATAGTAAGTGGCTTCAGTCTTCCCAGAAAAAGCAGTAAACTATCAAAGGGAAGGGACTGGGCCTGGGTGCCCAGAGTCTTATAATGAGTAGACAGCCACGGCGAGGCAGGTGTACACTAGAGAAGGAAAGGGCCTTACTGGTACCCCCAACTTACTAGAGTAGTTGTCTACCCACTCATTTTTGGTTCAAATGGAACTCTGGTTTTGCATGCCCAGAAAAAAAAGGGCTATCCAACAGCTGGGAATTCATATAAAAGGACACTCTTTGTAATGTTTCTCTGTATAGTAATTCATTGCATATGTCAAAAAGCATCCCAAACCAGTCCAAGAAGACTCAATTAGAACCATATGGCTCAGGCAGTAAGGAACACTTGGCACATTTTCTAAGTGAAATACAGGTGTGTTAATTACCCTTCCCGGATCTGTGCCAATGTGGGCAATTCCTGAAGGAATACTTGGGAGGACATTTCAAAAGCTAACTGTTTGAAAAGAAGTCTACTTGCTATTTTTTCATTTCTTGATTGCTAGTTGATTGTTGCTATTCTCTATCATTTCCTAAATCAAATTTTTCCACCTGGGTCATCTCTTTACACTCAACCCTAGACAAAAAAAAAAAAAACACAACAAATATGCATTTATGTTGCAATAATTTTATGAAAATCAATATCATGATATGTTTGGTTAGGTGTGGGAATACATTGTCAATGTTTCTTCCAGGGCAGGATTTTTATTAGGCCACACCAACATGCAATAGTAGGATGAGATTATAGTTTGTGCACACACTAATTTTCTCCATTTTATAAAGGGTAGACTTAGTGGCTCATCAGGCCCATAGTTTGGTCTGACCCGATGAAAGTAATCTTTCTAGCCCCTGCCCTGCTTAAAAGCATTCAGTGACTCTATATTCCAATGGACCTTAGCCTGGTAATCAGAAGCCTTCACAACGTGTTCCCAAACCACTTTTCAGTCTTCCCTCTTACTGCTTCCTCTGATCCTGTACAGTACCCATTCTGAACTGAAGCAATCACTATTTTCCATACATTCTCTAAACTTCTGATCCTACATGCCTTCACTTAGGCTATTCTCTCTGCTTCAGATCTCATCCCTACCCCTCCAACCCTGTTTATCCATGCCCAAATTCTGCTATTATTAATGACATAGCTCTATTGTCACCACCTACATAAAGCCTTCTCTAGTTCTACTTCTACTCCTCCTCCACAAACTGGAAGTGATCTCTCTCTCTCTTGCTCTCCCATATTTCTCTTCTAACACTTATTCTTTTTCCCTTGCATTATATGGTTCTTCATATATGTCTCCAACATAAGGTTGTTACCACTTTGCCCATGCCCAAGAATGCGCTTGTGTGATCATTCCAAACCTTCCTGCCGCTGAGAAAGGCATGGGAGTTTCATAGAATAAGAGGCAAGTTTTGGAAGAGCAGGAGACCTTTTGGAACTATTCAGACCATACGTAGCATATGCATAGATCCTGCCCTGAAGGCAACCTAAGAACTGGGCAGACTAAATCTGGGGCAAGGGCATAAGTAAAAGACACAAATCCACTAAGTACAAGGGTGGCATACAAGGCTATAGGATCTTGTAACTAGGCCCAGGAAAGAGATTTAAGAAGTGGCACAAATAAATCTTAGTTCATCAACCCACAGGTCTTTACTTTCGAATCTGCCTGGTGTCAGGTGCTGAGGAAGACAGAGAGAGTAAGAATCATCCCTGGTTAGAATAATTGCATTGGGAAGACAGCACTAACAGAGGGAAACTATTAGCAAGTACCACTAGTAGGGGGAGATACAAGTAACACTGGAGTGTGGATTAAACTGCCTTGGAAAGGCAGGGCCTGACTTAATTCTTGAAGCCTGGATTGGGTTGGGTTGAAGAGAAAGAACTGTACAGGGAATGAGAAAGCACTTGAGGAAGAAAGAAAAGAACTTAGAGAGACACCCAGAACTGAAGCTAGAGGAACAATAAAAGATGGGGCAAACTAGAGCTGAAAGCCAGTTCCTACTGGGAAATAGTGGGGAAAGGGCAGAATTGCTCACTGCGTTCCCACACTCTTTGGTTCAGCTCATTCTCCCATATTTGAAGACCCCTTATTTGTCCCTAGGGCTCTAAAAAGCAGCAATGTACAATATTGGAATATCCATTACTGTGCTGTGTAAACATACTGTTACCCATACAAAAGACTCATAGCACAGACAACAAACAGATTCTGAAGTCTTGTGAAGAAGAGCAGCACACTTCCCATCAGTAGCCTATACATGGTCCCACCCAATACCAAAGCATGAAGAATTCCTCAATTCCAAAGGGCCAGCGTAAGAGATGTTCTCACAAAGGGCTCTAGTAGTCAGGAGAGAACCCCATGCTATTTCTAGGTGCTAGGAAACCATGTCCAAGGTGAGAAGGGGTGCTTGAGATGGCATGATATAGAGTGAGGAATATCAGCCCAGAGATAAGAGAAAAGGAGCCCACATTCATTGAGTGCCTACTCCAGGCCAGGTTCCACGTTCCCTGTCTTCACAGCCATCATCTCATTAAATCATAACGTTCTGGAGAAGGTGATATTGTCCTAATTTTATTGTTTGATGAAATAAAAACAAGAAGTTTTGCTGGGAGAGGTTGAACAACTTGCTTAAGATTAAATTCCTAGAAAGTTGCGGATCAGAGTTCAGATTTGAATTCAGGTTTATTTGGTGAAGAGCACAGGGTGCCAATTCATACTGGTTTGTCCTGAACTATTCTGGTTTTAAAACTGAAAGTCCAGAGTTATGGAAATTCCTTCAGTCCCAGGTAAACAGGGATGGTTGGTTACCCTAGGAGACAAACAAAATCATTTACTAACCCTGAACAGGTCATATAACTTCTCTGAACCTTAGCTTCCTTCTCTATAAAATACTGATAACAATCCCTGCCCTATGTGTAAGGGCTTTGGGTATTATAAAGAACTAGACAAATGAAAGGGATTAGTAACCTCCTCTCTCCCTTATTTTCAGAAATACTAAAAAACAACTATTGAGTTAAAATACATTCTGAATGTACATACTTATATCTTTTAAAATGCCGGCATTGAGAACTAATATTCACTATATTGCCTTGGATGTTGGATCAGGTTTTGTCCAGATAAAGTTACGTTTAGGGAAATGTGAAACCTATCATAATAAAGATCCTACTATATATGATTTGTGTTCCCTTTTTGGCTTTATTTTTTTCTTTTCTGGATATTTTGTTGACATTCAGAACCACTGAACAGAGAGCAGTCTATTCAATTTGAACACTTTAAGCAAAGCAAGTAAGCTGATGGATTAGAGTTACCTTAGCAACTTGTCAGAGTAACTAGCCAATAATTCCATTTTTCAGCTGTTAATAAAACCCTCAATTTGTTGATCTAGTAACATGAAGTAAGTAAGAATAGGACTAACTTTTAAGTTTCTTGAAGTGGGGCCTATTTCCTATTCATCACTCTATCCCTGGTGTATGCAAATAGTGGAAGCTCAATAAATATACAGTGAGTGAGAATGAATCAATGAAATGGGTGAATGACACCTGCCTATGCATATATACTGTAATTCAGAGCTGGTCTTTGTATACAAACAAAAAATTGGGTGGCTATGTATTTGAATTTGAGGAACTATGAGTAGGATGCCTGCCCTAAAATATTCACTCTCCTCTTCTAAGCAAATCCTGTCCCAGCTCCGTCAGTAGACATAAACATTCCAGATTAATTGCTTTGTGTGTAGGAGTTATGTACATTTTATGGAGTCCTGTATTAAAATGCAAAATTCTTTAACATTTTGCCGTAGATTGATGCTAGTAAGAAAGAATAACTAGATTATATAATTATTTAGATCCTGGGCTTTAGAGCATAGTTTTTTTGTGTTCTTTTTTTACTCTCACATATCTCCTGACACAATTATATTCATATAATAGAATATTCTTTTTGTTGAGGTAATATTGGTTTATAACATATAAATTTCAGGTGTGCATCATTCTATTTCAACTTCTGTATAGACTACACCACCAAAAGTCTAGTTGCCATCCATCACTGTACAAATGTGCCCCTTTACCACTTTTTCCCTGTCCCCATCTCTCTACTTTCCTGGTAACCACCAATTTGTTCTCTGTATCTATGTGTTTGTTTGTTTGTTTATCTTCCACATACAAGTGAAATCATATGGTATTTGTCTTTGAGTTATTTCACTTAGCATAATACTCTCAAGATCTATCCATGTTGTTGCAAATGGCAAGATTTTATCTTCTTTTATAGCTGAGTAGTGTTCCATTGTATATATATACCACCTCTTCTTTATCCATTCATCCATCATTGGGCACTTATGTTGTTTCAAAGTCCTGGCTATTGTGAATAATGCTGTAATTAACATAGGGGTGCAAATATATTTACATATTCATGTTCTTTGGGTAGATATCCAGAAGTGGAATAGCTGGATCACATGGTAGTTCTATTCTTAATTTTTTGAGGAATCTCCATACTGTTTTCCATAGTGGCTACACCAATTTACATTCCCACCAGCAGTGTATGAGGGTTTCCTTTTCTCTACATCCTCTTCAGCACTCGTTATTTCTTGTCTTTTTAATAATAGCTTTGATATTGATCTTAGCAGTATCTTTTTGAATGTGTCTCCTCAAGCAAGAGAAACAGAAGAAAAAATAAACAAATAGGACTACATTAACCTAAAAAACTTCTGCACAGCAAAGGAAACCATCAATAAAATTAAAAGACACTCTATCAATTGGAAAAAGATATTTGCAAATCATATATCTGACAGGGGTTAATATCCAAAATATATAAAGAACTCATACAACTCAACAACAAAAAAATAAAGAACCCAATAGTAAAAACTTCAATATTTTACAGTAGTAGCTTTAAAATTCCCCTTGAATTAACCAAATTTATCTCCTTTTAGAAACTGAAGCCCAAAGAAGGAAAGTGACTTAGTGGAGGACCCCAGTAATTCTAAAAAGATTATGTATGTAGCTAGAAAGACTGTATGTTCTGAAGTATTAAAGATTACTTATTATTATTACTATTTTTATTAGTCAGTGACAAAGCTAGAATGAGAAACCAGGTTTCTTTGATAGCTAGTGCTGCACCCACTATTCTACATGGTTGCTCTTCCCATACACATGGACAAGATTCCTGAGGGCATAGAGGGTGGGATAAGGTTAACCACTACCCTTATTAAGCTTAAATGCCATGATCTCCATTCCTAAGGTGACTTAACTGGCTGTGACTTGATCCTCTTTCTCAGACTGCCCCATCCTCCCCAACCACCCATCCTCTACAAAAGTTGGAGAGCTGTTTTTGTTTGTTTTTTTTTTTTTTTTTAACAGATTGATCATGGTCAGAAAACCCTCTGCCATTGTGGCTTGATGATATAAAGCTCTGAGTAGACTCTTCTGTCACAAATTGGAGCAGAAGGATGGCCTCACTGTGTTGACATCTGGAGTAATTTAACTAGGAAAAGTCACTATTCACCCCACCCCCACCCTGATGCCACACACACACTCTGCCTCTTTCTCTCTGGGTACACACAGAGTAGGGAAACTCCTAGACTGGGGAAGATCTGTCTCTGCTAATGTGAAAGACCCCAGGGTCATCTTAGAGAAGAAACTGGCTGCCTTTCTTGAAGAAAATAAGCACTGCAACAAGTGTAATTTCCCACTCCATCCCTAGAACAACCTCCTGGGACATTCAGCTCAGCCCAAGCATTCCAATTCTGTTAACCAGAAACCCACTGTCCCCAGACTCTGCAGCAGTACCTGATTTTTACATCCTGCTTACAAAGGACCCTGATTTAGATTGATATATACAAAACCCTGAGTGGATTTGACCTAGCTCCTTGTCTTCCCACTGGAAGCCTCCTCCCTTCCATTGTTCCTTTAAAAATATGACTGCTCTAGGGGAATCTATAGGTTCCTAAGTGAGGAATGAGAAGAAAAGAAAGGAAGAAGCTATGAAAAGCAGAAACAGCTTAAGGGAATTGACTGAGGTCCACTCCCAGGCAGGATTGCCTCTGGTTATACCCTGAACCAAAAATATCTTCTCCTACACTGCTCTATTGTTGTTTTCACTTCATTTTGTCACACAGTGAGAAAGTCTACCAATTGCAAGGTAATATGGTTTAACAAAGCATCTTCCTGCAGTTACTTCTGGGAAGGTTCAGGAACTATTCCTCACTCACATTTCTGAACGCATTAAATCACATTGCTTTCCTCCAAAGCTCGCTCTTCACTGAGTTCTGCCACCCTAAAGGTAGAAAAGTTAGGGAACTGTGGGTGAAATTCTGAAATTCAGGAGAGGGGTAGGTGGAATTCTGGAATATAGAAACTTTAAGGCTGGACAGAAGATCTATTTGTTTCTCTCCACCCCACATCCTCACCCTGTGGAGAGTAGCATAAAGATACTGGATACCTGAGGAATTAAGCAGGGAATCATAGGAGAGGACTTCAAAAAGGAAGAATATCAAAGGGCAACTTCACACATTGCAAAAGTTTGCCTAAGGCCAGTGCTCCCACTAGAACAGGGAGAAAGAATATTTCCTTGTCTACTTCCTAAGTGCACCCTTACTCCCACTCAAGTCCAAATGAGCAACACTAACCCTAAAATATGATGGGGACTAATAAGGCTTGCAGGGTCTAGCCTGGGAGCCTTAAAAATGGTGTAAAATATTGTTCTTAAAAGAAAATCATTTCTACGTATTGAGCATGTAATGAAAAAATACAGTCAACTTTCAGAATACAGTCCATGTGTTATTTGAGGCTGCCTCTCTGGGCTCTTTTTCCTTCCCCCATTTCATTTTTAGCTCCTCAATTTATCTAACCTCCAACACTATTCTCCACATCCTGCAGTGGAGTGAGCTGAAATACACTCACTTGATGTATACTTCTCTACTCTTTAAGATTTACACTCAACAGTGGAATAGCTGGATCATATGGTAGTTCTAGCCTTGATTTTAGTATTTTGGTGGTGAACATGATATAATCTATGCAGAAATAGAAGTACAATGATGTACACCTGAAATTTTTACAATGTCATAAACCAATGTTACTGCAATAAACAAAACATTAAAAAAAAAAAAGATTTACACTCATCTGGTGTTTATTTTGGAATTACTGTTGAGATGTCACTTCTATCATTTTTTATCTGAAAAAAATGCTTTTGCTATATTTTTGCTATTAACATGAAAAGATATGTTAAGACTTGATATATTCTAACTTTCTTAAAACCTTTGCCATGGGGGCTTTTAAAACCTACTTGAATAAAAACCTCAGAAAAGCATTCTCCTGGTAGGGCTCTATTTTCCCCTCCTACCTGGAAGTAGTTTGATGGGGAAAAAAACAGTGAATTGTGGACTTAATAAGGCCTTGGTACTAGCCCTGGCTCTGCTACCAAGGAACTGCACCATTTTCCGCAGGTTGTCTAACCTCTCTGGACCTCAGTTTCTTCATCTATAAAAATCAATTTAACAATATTTATCTTATCTTCTTCCCTGGTTAGTTGGGATAGGTAAGGGAGATAATTTCCCATGAAGTATGTATTACAAATATTAAGTATAATTATTATAGATTGTCCTCAACTTCTGAACTGGCTGCATTTCGAAAGTTTATTATTATGTTTTGGAAATACAAATTCATCACTAATATGGAAGGGGAAAAAATCTCTGCCCTGCCTATCCCCACAGGGATGTTATAATGATCAAATGAGATAACAGTTATGAAAGTACTTAGTAAAATCTAAAGTTCTATTGCAACATGAGGGCTTTTGTTTTGTTTTTTGTTTTTATTCTCAGAGTCTGGGGAAAAACCCAGTGTGCATGCTAGTTGTTTGGACTCTGGGGAGCATTGTCCCATAGAAACCAGGCTCTTAGTAGAGATGAGGGTCCTAAGCCAGCCCATCAACCCACTGCCTTCTCACTCTACATATTCTCTCTAGGTGATCTCATAACACATACAGATTCATCCACCACCTATTATGCTGATGATTACCAAATACTTATCTCCAGCTCAGATCCCTACCTTGAGCTTCAAACACATTTATCTAACTATATACTGGTGCTCTCCACCTGGATATCCTACAGGCAATTCAACTTTAACATGTCCAAAACTGAACTCTTTTTCACCCTGCTTCCACTCTCTCTCCATTCCAACCCATTCCCCATGACACCAAAAAAAGTGCTCCTGTATTTCTCAGTGCAGGGAATTGCAACCTGAATTCCTCTCTCTCCCTCACCTTTCCTGTCTAAGAAGTTACCACTAAATCCTGGGGCTTCTATCTCTGTAACATATGTCATCTCCACCTCCCCTCTCCTGTACCATAGCTTCATCTAGTTCAGTTCTCAACATTTCATCCTGCTGCCAGAATGATCTGAACATGCCACTCCCCTGTCCAGGTACATTCAATGATTTCCCATGGGTAAAAGTAGAAAGTTTCTTCTCCTTAAAATGGCATGTCAGGTATTTCATGAGCTGACTCCTGTCCACCTCCACAGCCTCGTGCTCCTTCAGTTTTCTGAATATATCATGTTGATTTATACATCCATTTCATACATTTATGTCTTGAATATAGTGTTCCCTCTGTCTGTAATGCCCTTTTCCACTCATTTGCCAGGATAATCACTACTCATCCTTCTGAACTCAGTTTTAACATTACCCCCTCTATAAACCTTTCTTGACTCTCTTGACTCTCAAAGCAGAGTTGATTGATCACTCTTTAGTGATAACAAAAAACATGGAAGGTCTCACCAACGTGAGTCTGTGATTTTCTTGAGAGAAAAGTGTTTCTTGATTACCATTTATCCTCAGGGCCCATCACAGTACCTGGGACAGAGTATATGGCTAGTAGATATTTTTGCATTAATTGTTGATTAAAAACAATTAATATGCAACATTGTTTCAATGCAAGAATACCTATCAAATTCCAACTTTAAAATTCAGAAGCGTAACTTCATCCCAACCTTGCCATGGGAGTGGAGATTTCCAAGACCACTTTTCCAATAATAAGAGTGAGTAGCATTCTTGTACAATAGGTGCAGGAGCTCTGTTAAATGGCACAAAACAGCAAATATACCAAGTGATCTTTCTCCAGCTAAAATGTAAAAGTCATTTGTCAAGATGAGTCATTCCTTGAATTCTAAATTGGAAAATAAAAATAGGCAATCTGGGGAGCATCCAGGTCTGGACTACAGAGTCAAAAAGGTTGCCACAATCACTATTGGCTATAAGTTGAGGTTGGCTAGATAGCTATAGTCTTTGATTATGATTGAAGTTATATATTGGGCTCAGGGGAGGGTTCATTCACCCATCCCAACAATAAATATTTATTGAGTGCCTTTTATGACTAAGTTGCTGATGCTATATTCTAGTTTCTGATGATTCACTAGTTAAGAAGACAGAAATCTGCCCTCATAGAACTTATATTTTAGAGAATAATGAGTAAAGAGTGGAAAAAGATATAAAAGCTCCCAAATTGTCTCCTAGTGGCCAGAGACACCATGCAACAGCATAAAGTAACCCCCTTCTCTTTAAAAGGGTAGTGGTAGACCAAAGAAAGCCAAAAGGTAGTATTCTATTGTGGTCAAGCACCCTGGCTTTGGCATTACCTGGATTCATGGCCCTCATCTACCATTCATTAGATATGTAACTGTTGTGGGTAGTGACAAAACCTCTCTAAACCTTAAATTTCTCTTTAATAAAATGTAGGAAATAGTACCTAACTGAACGGGTTGTTGTGAGGATTCAATAAAATAAAAGACTCCCTCCTTTAAAAAGGAGAGAGTCTTATATAGCCTTCTAAGACCTTGCTGTTTTGTCAAATGGACCAACTACCATCTATCATCACCATCATTTTATTAAAAAGAAAAATGCTGACAAAAATATATGGACATAACCACAGATTTTAAATATTAAATAAATATATTTTCTTCTTTATTTCATTTTAGATAATTTCCATTGACCTGTCCTCAAGTTTCCAGATTCTTTCTTCAGCTGTTTCTAATGTGATGATAAGTCCATTGAGGGAATGAATCTCTATCATAGGGTTTGTTTTGTTTTGTTTTTAGCATTTCAATTGGACTTGTTTTTTATAGTTTTCCTCTCTCTGCTAAAATTTGCCATTTGTTAATGCATGCTGTCCACCTTTTCCACTAGATGCCTTATTCATAGTTACTTTCCTCATACAATTTTATAGTCAAAATATAATTCACATTCCATAAAATTCACTTTTTTAAGATATACAACTGAGTGGCTTCTTACTCACAGAGTCGTTCAATCATTATCACTATCTAATTCCAGGGTATTTTCATCATCCTGAAAAGAAACTCTATAACATTTAGTAGTCACTCCCCAGCCCACCCTACCCTCAGCCCCTGACAACCTCTATCTCACTCATTATACAAAATCACTTTTTATTACTTTGTATATTATGTAAAATATACTTTGTGTCTATGAATTAGACTACTCTGGATATTTCATATAAATGGAATCATGCATTATGTGGCCTTTTGTGTCTGGCTTCTTTCACTTAGCATAAATTAGCTGTAGCATGTATCAGTACTTAATTCCTTTGTATGGCTGAACAAGATTCCATTATATGCACATACCACATTTTATTCCCATTATATGCACATACCACATTTTATTTATCAGTTCATCAGCTGACGGTCATTAGGGTTGTTTCCAATTTTGGCTATCATGAATAATGCTGCTATAAATATGTGTGTTCAAGGTTTTATATGGACTTATATATTGAATTCCTTAGGTATGCACTTAGGAGTGGAATTGCTAAGTCATATGATCAACCAATGTTTAACTTTTTGAGGAACGACCAAATGGTTTTCGAAAGTGGCCATATCATCTTACATTTCCTTTCAAGTAATGGATAAGGGTTCCAATTTTTCCACATCCTCCTAACATTTGCTATTTTTTGTCTTTTTAATTACAACCATTCTAATGAGTGTGAAGTGGTATCTCTTAGTGCTTTGGGTTTCCTTTTCCCTAATGGCTAATGATGTGCATCTTTTAACGTGCTTATTGGGCATTTGTATATTATCTTTGGAGAAATATTATTCAAATCCTTTGCCCATTTTCAATTTGGCTATTTGTCTTTTGGTTGTTGAGTTGGAAGAGTTTTTTATATTCTGAATAATAGTTCCTTATCACATATATGATTTGCAAATATTTTCTCATGTTCTGAAGGTTGTCTTTTCACTTTCTTGATAGTGTCCTTCGGAGGACAAAAGTTTTTAATTCAATAAAGTCCAATTTATCTACTTTTTCTTTTGTCACTTGTGCTATTGGTGTTTTATCTAAGAAACTATTCCCTAATACAAGGTAATGAAGATTTATTCCCACATTTTCTTCTAAGATTTTTATAGTTTTAGCTCTTTCATGTAAGTCCTTGATCTATTTTTAGTTAATTTTTGTATAATGAGTGAGATGCAAGTCCAAATTCATTATTTTTCTTGTGGATCCAGTTCTTCCAGCACCATTTGTTATAAGGACTACTATTTCCCAGTTTAATTGTCTTGATATCTTTCTCCAAAATCAATTGACCATAAATGTATAGGTCTATTCTGGACACTCAGTCTCATTCCATTTACCTATATGGGTGTATTCATGCCAGTACAGCACAGTCGTGATCATGATAGCTATGTAGTAAGATTTGAAATCAAGAAATGTTAGTCCTCCAACTTTATCCTATTTCAAGTCTGTTTTGGCTATTTTGGTCTCTTGCATTTTCAAATGAATATTAGGATCAGCTTGTCAATTTCTGCAAAAAAGTCAGCTGGGATTTTTATAGAGTTAGCAGAGAATCTGTAGATCATTTTGAAGAGTATTGCCATCTTAACAACACTAACTCTCTGATCCATAGAAGTGAGATGTTTTTCCATTTAGTTAGGTCTTCTTTAATCTCTTTCAATGATGCTTTGTGGTTTTACATGTACAAGTCCTGCACTTTCTTATTAAATTTATTTTTAAGTATTTTATTTTTTGATGCTATTGTACGTGCAATTGTATTGTTAATTTCACATTTCGGTTGTTCATTGCTAGTGTATAGAAATATAATTAATTTGTGTATTGATCTTGTACCTTGCAAACTTGGTGACCTTTTTTATTTTCTCTAATAGTTTTTTTGTGGGTTGCTTTGAATTTTCAGTATATATGATCATGTCATCTGAAAATAGAGATTGTTTTACCTCTTACTTTCAAATCTGGATGTCTTTACTTTTTGTGCCTAATTGCTCTTGCTAGAATTTCCAGCACAATGTTGAATAGAAGCAGAAAAAGCAGACATCCTTATCTTCTTCTTGATCTTAGAAGAAAAGCTTTCAATCTTTCACCATTGAGTCTGCTGTTAGCTATGTTTTTTTTTATAGATGCTCTTTGAAAAATTTCCCTCTCCAAACTCTATTTTTGAATTTTAGAATTTTTATCTTGAAAGAGAATTGGATTTTGTCAACTGTTTTTGCTGCATCTATTGAAATGATCATGTGGTTTGTCTTTTATTCTATTAATACGGTGAATTACTTTGATTGATTTTCGTATGTTGAACCAATCTTGTATTCCTGGAATAAATCTCACTTGGCCTAAATTGGATAACTGTGATAAAATAGACAAATTACTAGAAAAACACAAACTATTTATCTGGAGAATGTTTCATGTGCACTTGAGAAGAACCTATATTCTACTCTTTTTGGGTGGAGTGTCTGCTAGGTCTAATTGGCTTTTGCTGTTGCTCAAGTCTTCTATTTCCTTGTCAGTCTTCTGTCTAGTTGTTCTATCTATTATTTAAAGTATGGTATTGAAGTCTCCAACTAATATTGTTGAATTGTCTATTTCTCCCTTCAATTCTATTAGTTTTGCTTCATGTATTTTGGGGCTTTCTTATTAGGTGTATTTATTTTCATAATTGCTATATAATCTTGATGGATTGACCCTTTTATCAAAATAAAATGTCCTTTTTTCACTCTGGTAATAATTTTTTGTTTTAAATTCTATTTTGTCTAATATTAGTATAACCATTCCCATTCTTTTTTGGCTATGGTTTGCCTCACTATGTTAATCTATTCAGGCTGCTATAACAAAACACTATAGACTGGGTGCAATACAAACAGCAGAAACTTATTGTTCTCAGTCCTGGAGGCTGGAAGTCCAAGATCAGGGTGAAATCATGGTCATATTCGTGGTGAAGTCCCTTTTCCAGGTTGTAGACTGTTGACATCTCATTGTATCCTCTCATGGTGAAAGGGGTGAGGGATCTCTCTGGGACCTCTTTTATAAAGGCACTGATTCCATTCATGAGGGCTCCACCTTCATGACCTAATCACCTCCAAAAGGCCACCTCCTAATACCATCACCTTTGGGGTTAGGATTTCAAAATTTAAATTTAGAGAGAACATAAAGATTGAGACCATAACAATCATATATCTTACCATCATTTTCTTCAAACTCTTTTGTGTCTTTGAATCTAAAGTTTTTCACTTGTAGACAGCACAAATTTAGATCATGTATTTTATCAATTTTACTGATCTCTGCCTTTTCTTTGGAGTCTTTAATGCATTTTCTTTTTTTTTTTAATGTAAGTACTGATAATGTAGGGTTTTAATTTGACATTTTCCTATTTTTTATATGTCTGATTTATTTTTTGTTCACCTATTCCTCTATTACTGCCCTCTTTTTTGTTTAATAGAAAGTTTCTAGGCTACTATTTTGAATCTTTTCTCATTTCTTTACTATGTACTTGTATTCTCTATGATTTCTGTGAGGATTACAATCAACATCTTAATTTATAACTACCTAATTCAAATTAATACCAAATTGGCTTAAATATTATACAAAAATTTAATTCCTGCATAGTTTCATTCTCCCTACTTTTATGTTATTATTGCCACAAATTACATTTTTAATCATTGTGTGCCCATCAACATAGATTAGTAATTACCTTTTTTTGCAATTGTCTTTTAAATCATTTAGGAAACAAGAATGGTAAAAAAAAAAAAAAATTAAACTGACTTATATTTACTTATATAGTTACCATTACTAGTGTTTTTATTTTTTGTGTGGATTTGGGTTACTGTTTAGTGTCCTTTTATTTCAGCCTAAGGACTCCCTTTAGCATTTCTTGTAGGACAGATTTAATGGTGACAGACTTTCTCAGTTTTTGCTTATCTGAGAATGTCTTAATTTCTCCTTCATTTTTGAAGGATAGTTTTCTAAATATAGAATTCTTGGTTCACAGTTTTTTGCTTTCTTTCAGCCCTTTAAATATGTCATCCCACTGCTGTTGTGGCATCCATGATTTCTGGTGAGAAATTAGCTGTTACTTATATTGAGAATTACTGGTATATAAAAAGTTGTTTCTCTCTTGCTGCTTTCAAGACTCTGTCTTTATTTTTTAACAATTTGATTATAATGTGCCCTTATGTGGATCACTTTCAGTTTATCTTACTTGAAGTTTGTTGAACTACTTGGATGTGTAGATTCATGGTTTTCATCAAATTTGTGTAGTTTCAGCCATTATTTCTTCTATTATTCTTTTGGTTGCTTCCTCTCCTCTCTTTCTGAGACTCCCATTAAGTGTATACTGGTATCCCACAGGTGTTATTCCTTTTTCTTCATTATTTTTACTTTGGTACCTCGCACTGGATAGTCTCAATTGACATGTTTCCCAGTTCATTGATTCTTTTTTCAGTCTGCTGAAATTGGTTATTGAGCTCCTTTAGCAAAATTTTCATTTAAGTTATTTCACTTTTCAATTCCAGGATTTCTATTTGGTTCATTTTTAGAATTGATATCTCTTTATTAATGTTCCCTATTTGGTAAGGTGTTGTTCCAACGCTTTCCTTTAGTTCTTTAGAGATAGTTTCATTAAGTTCTTCGAAAATACTTTAAATGACTCATTTAAAGTCTTCATCTAGTAAGTCCAATATCTGGACTTCATCAGGGACAATTTCTATTGACTGCTTTATTTTTCCCTTTGGATAAGCCATACTTACTTGTTTCTCTATATGTCTCATTTTTTTTTTTTTCGTGAAAACCTGACATTTTAAATAATATCATGTAGCAACTCTGGAAATTTGATTTTCCCCCTCCCCAGAATTTATTTTTGTTGCTGTTTGTTGTTGTTGTTGCTGCTGGTGGTTGTTTGTTTTTGGACTATTCCGAATTAATCCTGTAAAGGTCTCTATTGTTTTGTTTGACCACTGATATTTCTTCTCACTTAGTTTAATGGTCAGTTAATGATTGGATAGAGATTTTCTTAAATGTATGGAACCAATAAGTTTCCCAGTCTTTACTGAGGAGTTCTTGTGTATGTTGGTGCATGACTTCAATTCTCAGCCGGGAAGTTAACAACTCTATTTAGCCTTCACTTAATGCTTGTGCAGTGCCTTAAGGTGAGATCTTAAGGTCTTCGTAATTCTTTCCTGAGTATGTGTACATCCCTGGCCATGTGCACAGCCCTGCACATTTGTGTGGCATTCTAGATTCATAAAAAATAATGTGGGAGATTTCCAAAGCCCTCTATAGGCTTCTCATCTCTTAGATTTTCTAAGTTACTTTTTTTCTTGTTAGCCTATTGTTTGCTCCAACTATTATCCACCACCTGAGACAACTGTGATAAAAAAAATTGTGCCTGATTTTTTTTTACTAAGCTGCCCCATGGAAAAGTCTCTTTGCACTGAGCAAATTCCTAGTCAAGCCAAATAAAGACAAACCTTGTGAGTGGGCTCTTCCAGGGAAAACTAGGCTGGCCAAATCATGACAATTCCCTTGGAATGGCGTTTTGCAGGAGCTCCAACCCTATTTTGCCTCCTCCAGTGGCTGCCAAGCAGCTGGTTTTCACTGTAACTGCAGGTAGTAGAGCTTCAAGGCTACTGAGGAGATGGGGATAGGAGAGGAGAGTGGGTTAAGTTAAAATGAGACAAAATTCACTGCTTTTGCCAAGATTCACTCTTTTCTTTTTAAAGTACTCTCTGGATTGCTGAAAAATTTTAGTTAATTTCCATAGTTCTGAAAGTGTTAATTCCGACAACTTTTGTCTTTGACTTCATTGCTTCTATGGAGGATAGGAATTTTGGAGATTCTTATACCACCATTCCTCCTGACATCACTTAACTAAAATTTATTTTACAGTGCTTGACTGATAGTCCCAATATCTGAGTCATCTTTGTGTCTGGTTCTGTTGATCACTTTATCTCTTAATGATAAATACCATCTTAATGATGGGTATTTTTTTTTTCTGTGTCATAATTTTTTTTTAATTTTATTTATTTATTTTTCCCCCAATGCCCCAGTAGATAGTTGTATGTCATAGTTGCTCATCCTTCTAGTTGCTGTATGTGGGACGCGGCCTCAGCATGGCTGGACAAGTAGTGCATTGGTGCGTGCCCGGGATCCGAACCGGGGCCGCCAGCAGCGGAGTGTGCACACATAAGCGCTAAGCCACAGGGCCGGCCCCTGTGTGTCATAATTTTTTAATTGAATTCTGGACAAAAATATATAAGAATAGTAGAGATCAAAGTAAATAGCATTCGCACCCAGAAATGGGCCCACTTCTTCTGTTAGGTCATTGATTTTCGAGTTTGAGACAATCAAGTCAGTGATTAATCTGGATTTGAGTTTTGTGGCTGCTGTCATTACCATCAGTGCATCATAAGCTTCAAATTACTTCAAATTACTCCAGCAGTGGGCTATCATAACTTTGCACTTAGTGTGTATGTGGTTCCAGAAGATTTTTCTCATTGTTCCTGCTTTATCCCCAGCTTTCATTACTCCCTGCATGCCTATGCTGTGAAGGGAGTCTCTCTCCATGGTCTTGCTCCTCTCCAGGTATCAGACTTTGGTTGCTTGTTACTTAGAACTCTCTTCATGGTGGACTCAGTAAGAGTTCCTCTTTCTTCTGGTCCAGGCTAAGTCTTGCGCAGGGCTTGTGTTCCTGAACTTCAGGGTGAGGCTTTTTAAGAATCCCAGCTCCTCTCCCCATGACAGTCTATTATGCCTTGTATCTGTGATAGGTATTGAGTAGGAAATAATCTTTTGACTCTCTCCATGGTAGCAGACATCTGTTTTGTATTGCTGCAGTATTCTGAACTTGAAATGTTTTCCTACCTTTCCTCCAGGATCAGAATGGCTTTTGCTTCAACACTTCTCCCTAAAGTAGTGGATCTTTACCTAGTTCCTGATGGTGGGAAGAATAGTTTCCAATCAGTCTTCCAGAAGTCAACAAGTTTTGCTTCTACATCTGCCCCAGCACTTTAAGGTTTACGCTTTGTATGAAAGGAAGGTCCAAGAAAACGTGTTTTATTCCCATCACCAGTGACTGTCAATCACCTTCTGTACCTTTTTCTCTTTCTCTCCTCTTGAGCAGTCCCCAATCTTTCTCATGATTACTTCATTAATGCCTATGCGGAAGAGCTTGTGAGATATTTTAAACATTCCTTGTATCTGGGGGCTCAAATTTATTCTAAACTGATACACAAACTCACATTAGGTCCATAGGAATTAGTTAAACTTTTAACTGATTAATTCTTTCCCACCTCTATAATAGTTACCTCTTCTTCTTCTGCTCTATCAAAAGTGCAGCACTTCATGTTTCCATCTCTCCTTATAGGGGCTTGTCAACATTTGGCACTCAGCTCCCCTGGTTGACTTGCGACCTGAGCTCATTGAAATGTTCAAAAAAATGTGATTTGGAAGGTCTGATTCAAGATGGCAATGTAAGAGGATCCTTATCTTTCCTACTCCAACAGATACACTGAATCTACAGCTACATACAGAAGAATTTCTTCTGAAAAAACTCCCAAATCTAGCTGAGTGACTCCTACACATCAGGCAAATGAGAAAAAAACACACTGAAGTAGATGGGAGAGGCTGAGACAAAATCTCAACATAAGCCCCACTCACACAGTGGCAACCCACAATTGGGAGGGAAATCAAAACTCTGAGCTTCTCCCTGAGGAGTAAAGGGCTTGGACTCCACATCTGTCACCCCACATTTTAAGACCTACACCTGAGAGATGAGCCTCCAAAACATCTACCTTTGAAAGCCAACAGGGCTTGCATCCACAAGACCCATAAGGTTATAATGAACTGAGAAATGGTACTTAAAGGGCCTGTATATGTGGATCCGCCCACATCAGGGCACAGCACAGGGGGAGCCAACTGAAAAGCTCCCAGACTTTCTGTGAAATAGGCTCATTTGTTTATCTTAAAGCAGTGGCCAGAGGGGCAAGCATCTAATTTTAACACACATCTAGGGGTCTACTAAAATACTCTGCAAAGACAGAAGCCGGTGTGATCTTCCTCTTCCTCACTCCAGGTCACCAGTATCCCACAGAAAAGAAATCTTACAGTGGTCAGGCACCCCAGTCTTTACAGCTTCCAACCAGGGGACATCTCTAGATTGGCTGGCTGTGGGGCAAGCATAAGTGGGCCTTACACTTGCAGGTCCCACAGGACTGTGACAAACAGAGTTCTTAACTGGCCATCACCCCCAGGGCACAGCAGAGAGGCAAGAGACTAACGTGCTCAGTCTCTCTGTGAAAGAGTCCTATTAGCTTATCTTCATAGGTGTGGCTGAGGGTCAGGCTTCTAACTAACACACATCTAAGGTTTGACTGTGAACCTCTCCAGTGACCTTGAAGGGTGGGCCCTGTCTTTACTCTCTCCCTCTGCTACGTTCCAGAGCAATGATATTTCCCAAGTGGAGTTTATACACTCATTTGTTGCCCCAGTTATTACATTTGGTGCCCCAGTTTTGTGGTTATTGCTTTAGGGATGCCCCTTAATTGCATGACTCTAGTGACCAATGGGGCTTGAATTTCTGGGTCCCCTGGGACTGGAACAAGTGGAGTGATAGTTCTTGGACTGTTATCACTCCCAAGGCACAGCACAGACAGTAAACAGAAACATGCCACCAGTCTTTCTGGGAAAAAGGCCTATTTGCTTGACCTGGACCTTTGGACTGAGGAGCAGGTTTATGATTTGGTACACATCTAGAGGCCTACTGAAGTGCTCTCTGGGTACAGAGGCCAGTGGAAACCTTCTTTTCACTCTCTTTCTGCCTCACTCCAGGTCACCAGTAGCTGTGAAAGAGGTCTATTAGCTTATCTTCATAGCTAAGGCCTGATGGGCAGGCTTCTAATTAAGCACACCTGGAGCCAAATGCCATCTTCTCCAGAGATTGGTGCTATCTTTATGCTTTCCCTCTGCTCCACCCCAGATTATCGATGTCTCCAAGAAAGGAGCTTGTGTATTTGTCTGGTACCCTGGTTTTTCTGTTTTTGTGTCTGTCACTCAGAGGACACATTCCTTGATAACCTGGCTCTGGCTGCAAATGGGGCTTGTTTTAATGGGTTCAGTAGGATAGTAGCAAAGAAAGAAACAGTTTTTAACTGGCTATCATCCTGGGGCTCAGCACAGAGGTAGAAGACAGAAATACCCATTTCTCAGTCTTCTTCTGAAAGCGGTATATTTGCGTACTTTAAAAGCTGCTACCTTAGTATATGGCTTTCAATCAGCCCGAATATAGGTGCTGACAGTTATCTTTCCCTTTGGGACACTGACAAGTCTTGGTACACCCTTAACTAGTGGGAGCCACTAAAAATAAAATAGACCACTTGGACAATCACAAAAGTTTTAAAGACAAACAAGAGCTAGGGCAAGGCTGAACAGTAAAATTTGTCTCCTATATTAGGCCATTCCAAGAGTGGGAGAGGTGGCTGTTGTCTCTAATGCATAGACACCAACACAGAGAGTCAAGGAAAATGAAGAAACAAAGGAATATATTCCAAACAAAAGAACAAGATAAAACCTCAGGAAAATAACTTAATGAAGATGATAAGTGATATATCTGATAAAGAGTTCAAAATAATGATCACATGATGTTCATCAAGTTTGGGAGAAGAATGAATGAACAAAATGAGAATTTCAACAAAGAGATAGAAAATATGAGAAAGTATCTTATAGAAGTCACACAACTGAAGAATATAATATCTGAACTGAAAAATACAATAGAGGGGTTCAACAGCAGACTAGATGAAACAGAAGAAAGGATCAGTGAATTAAAATACAGGGCAGTGGAACTCACCCAATAATAGCATCAAAAAAAAGAATAAAATATTGTGAAGATAGCTGAAGGGAATTGTGGCACAACATTAAGTGGACCACCATTAACGTTATAGGAGTCCCAGAGGAGAAGAGAGAGAGAAAGGGGAAGAAAACTTACTTGAATAAATAATTGCTGAAAAATTCCCTATCCTGGGGAAGGAAATAGATATTCAGATCCAGGAAGCTCAGAGGGTTTCAAATAGAATGAACTCAAAGAGACTGACACTAAGATATATTACAATTCAAGTGTCAAAAGGTAAGACCAGGAGAGAATCTTAAAAGCAGCAAAAGGAAAACAACTTGTTACATAAAAGGCAACCCTTCATAAGTCTATTAGCAGATTTTTCAACAAGCACTTTGCAGGCCAGAAGAGAGTGGCACAATATACACAAAGTGCTGAAGGAAAAAACCTGTCCACCAAGAGTACCCTCTTTCAAAGGTGTCCTTCAGAATTGAAGGAGAGATAAACAGTTTCCAGAGAAACAAAGCTAAAAGAGTTCATCACCACTACATTGACCTTGCAAGAAATGTTAAACGGATTTCTTTAAGCTGAAAAAAAGATGGTAATTAGTAACAGGAAAACATACGAAAGTATAAATCTGACTGGTAAAGCTAAATATATGGTAAAATTCAGAAAAATCTAATGTGAAAAGGTGGTGGCTTAATCACTTATACAGCTAGTATGAGGGTTAAAAAAGTAGCAAAAATAAAATTTGTTAAGGGATACACAAGAACACAAGATAAAGAGATGTAAATTGTAACATGAAAAACATAAAATATGGGGGGAGAGCAAAATTTGCAATACATTAACACTTAAGTTGTTATAAACTTAAAATAGATTGTTATATAATATAAGTTGTCTTAAGTAAGCCTCAAGGTAATCACAAAGCAAAAAACTATAGTGGATATAGAAAAGAAAAAGAGAAAAGAATCTGATCATATCACTACAGAAAATCATCAAATCACAAAGGAAGAAGCCAAGAGAAGAAGAAAGGAACAAAGGAATTACAAAAGAGCCAGAAAACAATGAACAAAATAGCAATAAATACATACATGTCAATAATTATTTTAAATGTAAATGGACTAAATTCTCGAATCAAAAGATATAGAGTGGCTGAAGGGATAAAAAATAAACAAGACCCATCTGTCTGCTATCTACAAAAGACTCACATCAGATGTAAGGAGACACTCAGACTGCGAAAGTGAAAGGATGGAAAAAGGTACTCCATGCAAATGGAAACAAAAAGAAAGCTAGGGTAGCTATACTCATATCAGACTAATTAGACTTTAAGACAAATAATTTAGTAAGAGACAAAGAACGTCACTACATAAAGATAAAAGGGTCAATTCAACAGGTCAATTCAACATCTTTTTATCTTGTGTTCTCTTAACAAATTATTGTTATTTTTGCTACTTTTTTTAACGTTCATACTAGCTTTATAAGTGATTAACCCACCACATTTTCAACATTAGATTTTTCTGAATTTTATTATATATTTAGCTTTACCAGTAATATTTATACTTTCATATGTTTTCCTGTTTATAATTTATAAATATTCATGCACCCAATACAGAAGCACCTAAATAGATAAAGCAAATATTAACAAATGTAAAGGGAGAAACAGACAGCAATATGATAATAGTAGGGGACTTTAGTAGCCCACTATCATCAATGGATAGATCATCCAGAAAGAAAATCAATAAGGAAATATTGGTCTTAAACAACATGTTAGAACAGATGGACTTAGCAGATATATACAGAACATTCCATTCAAAAACAATAGAATATACATTTTTCTCAAGTGCACATGGATTATTCTCCAGGATAGATCATATGTTAGGTCATGAAACAAGTATTAATAAATTTAAGAATATTGAAATTGAAAAGTGGAAAATTCTCAAACATGAGGAGATTAAACAACATGCTACTGAATAGACAATGGGTCAAAGAAGAAATCAAAAGAGAAATCAAAAAATATCTTGCGACAAATGAAAGTGGAAATACAACATACTAAAACTTATGGGATGCAGAAAGAGCAGGTCTAAGAGGCAAGTCATAGCAATAAATGCATATATCAAGAAACAAGAAAGATCTCAAATAAGCAACCTAACTTTACACCTTAAGGAACTTGAAAAAGAAGAACAAATAAAGACAAATTTAGTAGAAAGAAGGAAATAAGAAAGATAAGTGTGGAAATAAATGAAATAGGACTATAAAGATAATAAAAAATATCAAAGATACTAAGAGCTGATTTTTTGAAAAGATAAACAAAATTGACAAACCTTTAGCTAAATTCACCAAGAAGAAAAGCGAAAGAGAACTCCAATAAATAAAATCAGAAATGGAAGAGAAAATATTACAAGTGATACCACAGAAACACAAAGGATGATAAAAGACTACTATGAACAATTATACACCAATAAATTGGACAACCTAGAAGAAATGGATAAATTCATAGAAACACACAACCCACAAAGATTAAATCATGAAAAAATAGAAAATCTATAATCTATATCTACATAATGATATAAACTAATCTTACCTCAATAAAAAAAGAAAAAATAAGAAAATCTAAAGTGACCGCGTACTAATAAGGAGTTGAATCAGTAATTGAAAACTTCCCAAAAATCAAAAGTCCAGGACCAGATGGCTTCACTGGTGAATTCTACCAAACTTTTAAAGAAGCATTAATATCAATCCTTCTCAAACTCTCCCTAAAAATAGAAGACTAGAGAACACTTTCAAACTCATTTTATGGGGGCAGCATGACCCTGATACCAAAACCAGACAAGGATGCCATAAGAAAAGAAAATTACAGGCCAACATTCCTAATGAATATGGATGTAAAAATCCTCAATAAAATATTAGCAAATCAAATTTAACAATACATTAAAAGTGTCATATACCATGATCGAGTGAGATTTATTCCAAGGATGCAAGTATGGTTCAACATTCACAAATCAATCTCTGTGATACAACACATTAACAAAATGAATGATAAAAATCATATGATCATCTCAATAGATGCAGAAATAGCATTTGACAAAATTCAACATTCATTTATGATAAAAACCTTCAAGAAAGTCAGTGTAGAGGGAACATACCTCATATAATAAAGGCCATATATGACAAGCCCACAGCTAACATCATACTCAATTGTGAAAAGCTGAAAGGTTTTCCTCTCAGCTCGGGAATAAGACAAGGATGCCAAATATCACCACTTTTATTCAACATTGTACTGGAAGTTCTAGCCAGAGAAATTAAGCAAGAAAAATAAATAAAAGGCATCCAAATCAGAAAATAAAAAGTAAAACTGTCACTATTTGCAGATGACATGATATTGTACATAGAAAATCCTAAAGACTCCAAAAAACTCTTAGAAGAAATAAACAAATTCAGTAAAGTTGTAGGATACAAGATCAATATAAAAAATCAGTTGCATTTCTATACACTAAAAATGAATAATCAGACAGAGAAATTTAAGAAAACAATGCCTTTTACAATTGCATCAAAAAGAATAAAATACCCAGGAATAAATTTCTCCAAGAAGATGAAAGACCTGTACACTGGAAACTATAAGATATTGACAAAAGAAATTGAAGAAGACACAAATGAATGGAAAGGTATTCCATGCTTGTGAATTGGAAGATTTGATATTGTTAAAACATCCATACTACCCAAAACAATCTACATATTCAATTCAATCCCCATCAAATTTCCATTTGCATTTTTCACAGAAATAGAACAAATAATCCTAAAATTTGTATGGAACCACAAAAGACCCCCAATAGTCAAAACAATCTTGAGAAAGAAGAACAAAGCTGGGAGCCTCAAGCTTCCTGATTTCAACCTGTATTACAAAGCTACAGTAATCAAAACAGTATGGTGTAGGCATCAAAACAGACACAAAGATCAATGGAACAGAATAGAGAGCCAAGGAATAAACCCACTATGTATGGTCAATTAATTTATGACAAAGGATCCAAGAATATATAATGGGAAAAGGATTAAAGACTTTATCATAAGACCTGAAACCATAAAACAATTCACAGGAAAATCATAGGTGGTAAACTCCTTGACATAGTTCCTGGCAATAATTTTTTGAATTTGACAACAAAAGCATAAATAAACAATCGCAACTACATCAAACTAAAAAGCTTCTGCACAGCAAAGTATCAACAAAATGAAAACTCTATCTATCAAACGGGAAAAAATATTTGCAAATCGTATATCTGATAAGAGGTTAATATCCAAAATACCTAAATAAGTTATACAACTCAAGACCATAAAACCATAAAATCTAATTAAAAAGTAGATAGAGGATCTGAGTAGACATTTTTCCAAAGAAAACATACAGATGGCCAACAGGTACATGAGAAGGTGTTCAACATCACTCATCATCAGGGAAATGCAGGGAAAATCACAAAGAGATATCACCTCACACCTGTTAGAATGGCTATTATCAAAAAGACAAGAAATAACAAGTGTTGGCTAGGATGTGGAGAAAAGGGAACCCATGTGCACTGTTAATGGGAATGTAAGTTGGTGCAGCCACTAAGGAAAGCAGTATGGAGGTTCCTCAAAAATTTTAAAATAGATGTACCTCATGGTTCTCCAATTCTTCTGGGTACTTGTCTGAAGGAAAAGAAAACACTAACTCAGAAAGATATCTGCACCCCCATGTCCATTGCAGCATTAATTACAGTACCCAAGACATGGAAGCAATCTACATGTCCATTGACGGATGAATGAATAAAGAAAATGTGGCATATATACACAGTGGAATATTACTAAGCCATAAAAAAGAATGAAAGATTGCCATTTGAGACAACATGGATAGATATTGTGGGCAATATGCTAAGCAAAATATTTGACAGAAAAAGATAAATACCATATGATCTCACTTATATGTGGACTCCAAAAACAGAACAAAAATCAAAATGGAGCTCATGGATATAAAGAACATATTGGTGGTTGCCTGGTGAATGGGTCAAGGGGGTCAAAACGTGCAAATTTCCAGTTATAAAATGAACAAGTCATGGAGTGGTAATGTACAGTAAGGTAACTATAGTTGATTGTAATGTATTGCATATTTGAAAGTAGCTAGGAGACTGGATCTTGATAGTTCTCCTCATAAAAAAAAATTTTAACTATGTATGGTGATGGATGTTAACTAGACTTATTGTGGTGACCATTTTGCAATACCTACAAATACCAAATCATTACACTGTATACCTGAAACTAGTATAATGCTGTCAATTATACCTCAATAAAAGAGGAAAATAGTTTTAATAAAAGTGTTTTATATATATATACAGACACAATGGAATATTATTAAGTCATAAAAAAGACATAAATTTTGCCATTTGCAAAAACATGGATGGATCTTAAAGGCATTATGCTGAGTGAAATAAGTCAGAAAAAGAAATACCATATGATCTCACATGTTGAATCTAAAAAAAAACAAACTCATAGGTACAGAGAACAGACTGGTGGTTTCTGGAGGTGGGGGATGGAGAGTGAGCAAAATGGGTGAAGGGGGTCAAAAGGTGCAAACTTCAGTTATAAAATAAAGGTCATGGAATGTAATGTACAGTATAGTGACTATAGTTAATAATACTGTATTGTACATTTGAAAGTTGCTAAGAGATTAGATCTTAAAAGTTCTCATCATAAGAAAATTTGTAACTATGTGTGGTGTTAAACATCAACTAGACTTATTATGGTGATCATTTTGCAATATATACAAATATCTAATTATTATGTTGCACATAGAAACTGATATAATGTTACATGTCAATTACATCTCAATAAAATAATTGTGATATGTAGATTATCCAGATTTTTCTAATTGTTTGAATGGGAGTAATGTTCTCCAGCACTTTTCTATATCCTAAGTAGAAGGAGTCAAAATTAAATAAATTAAATTTATGAAAATCAGATATTTTCCCCCTTTTTTCTCATTTTTTTGCAGGTCAGCATTGAGGAACCACGGAGATATTATATGTAAAGCATTTAGCTTATTGCATGATATATAGTGGCTTCTTGGTTAGTGATATTATTATTATTATTATTGGTTTTGTTATCATTATCATCTTCCTTTTTATTGTCTTTATTATTTATGGGCCCAGTCAGACAAGATGTGTCCAATTTCTTAGGACTTGTCTCTCCAATATGCCAGAGGGGAGAGTCATTTCTTCTTTATTTCTCCTTCATTCATCACATAGCCTAAACTCAATGAATTGAATAGAAAAGACATGTCAGTATAATCAACAACGTCGGTCTTTCTGCAGATCAAAATCAGAGTTATTGAAAGAAAAGAGGCGGCACTATTTGGTAGTTAAAGGTGTAATATAAAGCAGGTTGTGAGGACTGGATATATATAAGGGGTTACCAATCACTGAGTTTGGTTTTAGTGCCAAGCTATTATCAAAATTAATTAACCAGAAACTCCTATTAGGTTTTTCTTTTGAGATAACATTGATTTATAACATTATATAAATTCCAGGTGTACATCATTATATTTCGATTTCTGTGTGGATTACATCATGTTCACCACCCAAAGACTAATTACATTCCATCACCATACACATGTGCCTAATCACTTTTTTTGCCCTCCTCCATCCCCTCCTTCTCCTCTGGTAACATTCAATCCAATCTCCGTCTTTATGCATTTGTTTATTGTTGTTTTTATCTTCTATTTATGAGATCGTATGATACTTGATTTTCTCTCTCTGACATATTTTGCTCAGCATAATACACTCAAGGTCCATCCATGTTGTTGCAAATAGCAATATTTCATCTTTTTTATGGCTGAGTAGAATTCCATGTGTATATATACCACATCTTTATACATTCATCCCTTGATGAAGACCTAGGCTGCTTCCAAGTCTTGGCTATTGTGAATAATGCTGCAATGAACATGGGGGTGCAAATATCTTTACACATTCATATATTCAAGTTCTTTGTATGAATACCCAGGAGTAGAATACCTGGATCATATAGTCGTTCTATTCTTAATTTTTTGAGGAATCTGTATACTGTTTTTCACAGTGGCTGCACCAGTTTGCGCTACCATCAGCAGTGTATGAGAGTGCCCTTTTCTCCACATCCTCTGCAACACTTGTTATTTTTTGTCTCGTTAATTAAAGCCATTTTTACAGGCGTGAGGTGATATCTTACTATAGTTTTGATATGCATTTCCATAATAATTTGCGATTTTGAAGATCTTTTCACGTGCCTGTTGGCCATCTGTATATCTTCTTTGGAGAAATGTCTGTTCAGATCTTTTGCCAATTTTTTAATGGGGTTATTACATTTTTTGTTGTTGAGATGTATGAGCTCTTTATATTTTGGATATTAACCCCTTATTAGATATATGATTTGCAAATATCTTCTCCCAATTGTTAGGTTGTCTTTCATTTTGTTGATGGTTTCCTTTGCTGTAGTTCCTTTGCTGTAATTTTTTAGTTTGATGTAGTCCAATTTGTTTACTTTTTCCATTGTTTCCCTTGCCTGGTCAGACATGGTACTTGAAAATATACAGCTCAGATCAATATTGAAGAGCATACTGCTCATGTTTTCTTCTAGAATTTTTATGGTTTCAGGTCTTACATTCACTGCTTTCATTCATTTTGACTTAATTTTTATGTATGGTGTATGATAATGGCAGACTTGCATTCTTTTGCATGTGGCTGCCCAGTTTCCCCAAAACCATTTATTGAAGACACTTTCATTTCTCCATTGTATGTTCTTGACTCCCTTGTCAAAAATTAGCTGTGCACAGATTTGTGGGTTTATTTCTGTGATCTGGATTTTCTTATATTGATCTGTGTGACTGTTTCTGTGCCAGTACCATGCTGTTTTGATTACTATAGCTTTGTAGTATAGTTTGAAATCACAGAGTGTGATACCTCCAGCTTTGTTCTTTTTTCTCAGGGTTCCTTTGGCTATTCGTGGTCTTTTGTTGTTCCATATAAATTTTAGGATTCTTTGTTCTATTTCTGTGAAAACTGTTGTTGGAACTTTGATAGGGATTGCATTGAATCTGTAGATGGCTTTAGGAAGTATGCACATTTTAACTGTGTTAATTCTTCCAATCCAAGAGCATGGAATATCTTTCCATTTCTTTGTGTCTTCTTCAATTTCTTTCAACAATGTTTTATAGCTTTCAGTGTACACATCTTTCAGCAGTTCGGTGAAATTTATTCCTAGGTATTTCATTTTTTTTTAGAAATTCGATTCTAATTTCTCTTTCTGCTACTTTGTTGTTAGCGTATATAAATGCAACTGGTTTTTGTATGATGATTTTGTATCTTGCAACTTTACCATATTAATTTATTATTTCTAAAAGTTTTTTGGTGGATTCTTTAGGGGTTTCTATATATATAAAATCATATCATTTGCAAATAGTGACGGTTTCAATTCTGCCTTTCCAATTTGGATCCCATTTCTTTCTTTTTCTTGCCTGGTTGTTCTGGCTATGATTTCCAATACTATGTTAAGTAAGAGTGGTGAAAGTGGGCATCCTTATCTGTTTCGTGTTCTTAGAGGGATAGCTTTCAGTTCTTCTCCATTGAGAATATTAGCTGTGGGTTTGTCATATATTGCCTTTATTATGTTGAGATCCTTTCCTTCTATGCTCATTTTATTCAGAGTTTTTATCATAAATGGATGCTGTATCTTGTCAAATGCTTTCTCTGCAACTATAGAGATGATCATGTGATTTTTATTCTTCATTTTGTTAATGTGGTGTATTACATTGATTAATTTGTGGATGTTGAACCATCCGTGCAACTCTGGAATAAATCCCATTTGATCATGGTGCATTATCTTTTTACTGTATTTTTGTATTCGATTTGCTATTATTTTGTCGAGGATTTTTGCATAGATGTTCATCAGAGAAATTGGCCTGTAGTTTTCTTTTTCTGTGCTGTCCTTTTCTGGTTTTGGTATCAGTGTAATGTTGGCTTTGTAGAATGAGTTAGGAAGCTTCCCCTCCTCTTCAATTTTTTAGAAGAGTTTGAGAAAGGTAGGTATTAATTCTTTTTGAATGTTTGGTAGAATTCACCAGGGAAGCCATCTGGTCCTGGACTTTCATTTTCGGGGAAGTTTTTGATTATTTTTTCAATCTCCTTACTGGTGATTGGTCTATTCAAATTCTCTATTTCTTCTTGATTCAGTTTTGGAAGGTTGCATGATTCTAAGAATTTATCCATTTCTTCTAGATTATCCAATTTTTTGGTGTACAGCTTTTTGTAGTATTCTCTTAGAATCTTTTGATTTTCTGAGGTGTCCATTGTAGTTTTTCCTCTTTCATTTATGATTTTATTTTTTTGAACCTTCTCTCTTTTTTTCTTGGTGATTCTAGTCTAGCTAAAGGTTTGTTAATTTTGTTAATCTTTTTGAAGAACCAGCTCTTTGTCTCATTGATTTTTTCCATTGTTATTTTAGTCTCTTTTTCATTGATTTCTATTCTAATTTTTATTGTTTCCTTCCTTCTACTGATTTTGGGTTGTTGGTTGTTTTTTCCCTAGTTCCTTTAGGTGTAATGTTAGATTGTTTATTTGATATTTTTCTTGTTTGTTGAGGTAGGCCTGTATTGCTATAAACTTCCCTCTTAGAACCACTTTTGCTTTATCCAAAAAATTTGGCTTTTTGTATTTTCATTTTAATTTGTCTCCAGGTATTTTTTGATTAGTCCCTTGATTTCTTCCTTGACTCAATCATTGTTCAGTAGCATTTTATTTAATCTTCACATATTTGTGGCTTTTCCAATTTTCTTCTTGCAGTTGATTTCTAGTTTCATACCATTGTGGTCAGAAAAGATGCTTGGTATTATTTCAATCTTCCTAAATTTACTGCAACTTGTTCGTGGCCCAATATCTGATCTATCCTGGAGAATGTTCCATGTGCATTCAAAAAGAATGTGTATTCTGCATTTTTTGGATGGAATGTTCTATATATATCTACTAAGTCCATTAGGTATAATGTATCATTTAAGACCAATGTTTCCTTATTGATCTCCTGTTTGGATGATCTAACCATTGGTGTAAGTGGAGTGTTAAAATCCCCTGCTATTATTTTGTTGCTGTGTATTTCTCCTTTTATGTCTGTTAATAATTGCTTTATATATTTAGGTGCTCCTATGATGGGTGCATAGATATTTACAAGTGTTACACCCTCTTGTTGGATTATTCCATTTATCATTATGCTGTGCTCTTCTTTGTCTCTTGTTACAGTTTTTGTTTTAAATTCTATTTTTTTCTGATATAAGTATTGCTACCCCAGCTTTCCTTTCATTGCCATTTGCTTGGAGTATCTTTTCCTATCCCTTCACTTTCAGTTTGTCAGTGTCTTTAGGTCTGAAGTGTGTCTCCTGTATGCACCATATATATGCGTCTTGCTTTTTTATCCAATCAGCCACCCTATGCCTTTTGATTGGACCATTTAGTCCATTGACATTTAAAGTAGCTATTGATAAGAATGTACTTATTGCCATTTTGTTTCTTTTTTATGGGTATTTTAGTAGTTATTCTCTGTTTCTTTCTTCTCTTGCTCTCTTCCCTTGTGGTCTGATGGCTTTCTTTAGTATCATTTCTCTTAATTTTTTATGTATTTATTATCAGTTTCTGGTTTTTAATTACCATGAGGTTCATATATAATAGCCTGTGTAATAGCAATCTATATACAGTTGATGGGCTCTTAAGTTTGACCTCTTGCTAAAAGCTCTACTCTTTTACTACCATCCTCACACATTTTGTTTTTGATATGATATCTAACCTCTTCTTTGTCAGTGTGTATCCATTACCCTCTTATCATTGAAATAGATAATTTTAATACTTTTATATTTTGACCTTCATATTGACTTCATAGGTGGAAGATCTCCTACCTTTACTGTATATTTGCCTTTACCAGTGATTTTATTTTTTTTAATAATTTTCTTATTCCTATTTGTGGTCTTATCTTTTCCACTTAAATAAGTTCCTTTAGGGGATAATTTGGCACATGTGTGTGGTGATGGGCTGTAATTAGCATTTGGGTGGTGAACAGGATGTAATCTATGCAGAAATAGAAGTACAATGATGTACACCTGAAATTTATACAATGTTATAAACCAATGTTACTGCAATAAACAAACAAACAAAAAAAAGCAAATTCAAATTAATTGAAATAAAAACAAGTAAGTCCCTTAGCATTTCTTATAAGGCTGGTTTCTTGGTGATAAACTCCTTTAGTTTTGGCTTGTCTGGAAAACTCTTTATCTCTCCTTCCATTCTGAATGATAATCTTTCTGGGTAGATTGTTCTTGGCTGTAGAATTTTTCCTTTTGAAACTTTAAATATATCACGCCACTGCCTTCCAGCCTGTAAGGTTTCTGCTGAGAAGATAGCTGATAGCCTTATGGGGTTTCCTTTGTATGTAACTTGTTGCCTTTCTCTTGCAGCTTTTAGGATTCTCTCTTTATCTTTAATTCTTGACATTTTAATTATGATGTGTCTTGGTGTGGGCCTCTTTGGGTTCATCTTATTTGGTGCTCTCTGTGCTTCCTCTACCTGGATATTTGTTTCCTGCCTTATCTTAGGAAAGTTTTCAGCTATTATTTCTTCAAATAGATTCTCTGCCCCTTTGTCTCACTCTTCTCCTTCTGGGACACCTGTAATATGGATGTTAATGTGCTTGATATTGTCCCAGTGGTCCCTTAGACTGTCCTCATTCTTTTTAATTCTTTTTTTCTTTATCTATTCAGCTTGGGTTATTTCCTCTAGTTTTTCGTCAAACTTGTTGATGATCAGTTCTTCTGTGTCATCTATTCTGCTGAGTCCCTCTAGTGAATTTTTCATTTCCAGTATTGTATTCTTCATTTCTGATTGGTCCTTTTTTTATATTTCCCAATTCTTTGTTGAAGTTCTCATTGAGTTCATCCATTCTTCTCCCAAGATCAGTGAGCATCCTTATGACTATTAGCTTGTACTCTTAATCAGGTAGATTGTTTACCTCTGTTTCATTTACTTCTTTTTCTGAGGATTTGTCCTATTCCCTTATTTGAAACATATTACTTTGTCTCCTCATTTTGCCTCTTTATCTGTGCTTATATCTATGTATTAGGTAGATCAGCTATGTCTCCCTATCTTGTAGAGGTGGCCTTATGTAAGACATGCCTCATGAGTCCCTGCAGTGTGCTTCCCTCTCATCACTAGTTCCAAATGTTCTAGGAGTGTCCCCTGTGTTGTCTACGTGTGTCCTTCTGTTGTGGCAGGGCTGCTTTTGCTGCAGGTGCTTGGAGAGGCTGGGCTGTCCCTCTGGCTGGCTGGTTGTAATGCTCAGCTGCATGTGGCTACTATGGTCCCTTCAGTCACTTTATCAGGCATGGAAAGCCCCAGCACAGTTGGCTGCAAGGTCATAGCACATTCCTGTTGCAGTTTTTCTGTTAAATGAGTAGTCCCCCAGTGTTTCTGGTGGTTAGGCTCAGGGGCTTACAATTGCTGTAGGCCTCCACCCTGGAAGGCTGTTGTCAGCTCTCTCAGGAGCACGGCTACGTAGCACTAGCCCCAGGCATGGGAGCACCCAATTGTTTCAGGTGTTAGAAGGTGGAGCCGAGCCGATCCCCTATGTGGGTGTTTGAGAAGCACAAGTCTGCTGCAGCTGACAAGCCCCACTGCCTGCAGGCCCATCCACCTTCAACACAGTCCAGCCCCGTGTGTATGCTCAGCCCCATGTGTATGCCCATCCCACTGCAGAGGACCCACATGCTCCACCAATGCAGGCCTGCTCCTCACGCGTGCCCTGCACCACAGAGGTGGACCCACTTACTCTATTGCAGAGGTCCCACATGCCCCACCTATGCAGGCCCAAAAGTTGCCCGAGGGCTTGCTGTTTGGTGGTGCCTGTCCCAAGGTGGGTTGCCTGCCCTGGCTGAGCTGAATTGAATCAATGCTTTAGTGTGTGGGGCAGACCCCTGGGCTAACAGGCCAGGGGAATAACTCCAATGGCGTCTTCCAGTGTTTTTGTCAGCACACCTGTACTAGGTCACAGTAATGGCTGCCACCAATGTCTCAGTCCCTGGGGAGGTGGTCCCAACCTCAGGAGGACTCATCTCTCACCAAGGAGTGCCAAGAGCCTATCAAGGGAGTCTCTTTTCACCAAAAGACTGTGCACCTTTTTGGTGATTTTAGGTTGCTTTCTGATGTGGGTGAATTTGTGTGTGGGCCCTTTAAGAGCAGGCTTTCCTTTACCTTATGTCCAGTAGCTTTCCTGGGGGTATTCCCCATTGTTGTTAATAGCCAGCAAAGCCAGGTATTATGACATTTGTCTCAGTTGTGCTGAGTCCCAAAGCTGCTCATTGTGTGAAAGTTCTCCTGCTCCAGTTCTCTCACTCCTCCAGGAAAGGCTTCATACCTTAAGATTGCTCCTGGCTGGCCATGAAGTGCCGCAGCTAGAAGGTAGCTTTTTCCTCTCCAGAAGGGAATTTCTGCCTCCTCCACCTCCGTCAGCACTGTCCCTTGTTGTGGAGGTTCTTTTTATCCAGTTTTCAGTTCTCTCTCAGGGTAAGTTGTTCAAAGAGGAGTTGTAAATTTGTTGTGAGGAGGTGAGTTCAGAGTCCACCTATTCTGTCATCTTGACACCAGATCTGATAAGTCCTGAAACTCCTATTGTTAATGAAGCCCTTAGCACTTCCATTTCACTGATTAGTTCATTTACTCCACCTACTTTATGACAAAACAATTCACACTAGCAGTAATCAACACTATTAAACATAACTCAGCACTGAATATGAACTTCCCATGTACTGAACATCAAATTCATTTTTTTTTCCCTCAGTGGCTCTTACTCTCCCATGTGTACATGAAAAATTTCTGTCTACCAGCATTGCCTAGCATCAGCTCTCATGTAAGTACAGTAGGTGAATCTACAGAATATGATTAAAGGGGCCCAAAACTGGGCAACCTAGAGCAATGCTTAAACTCTGTTCTGAATTTTACAAGATGGAAACTACCAGTACCCTCTGTGCCTTCTGTGTGAACTAGGTAAGAGGGAGCTGCTCTTTGCCCCTGAACTCTTCTTCAAGCATCCCTCCACTTCTCACCCTTGCTTCTTTACCTTAAAGAAGTAATTATATCCCCCTACGTGGCTGTACACCAAGTACCTTTGGTCATATCTGATGTATCCTATCATTCCTCTGCTTAAAACCTATTGACCTCAGGACAAATTTCTTAAAAGGGTATGCAAGTTCCTTTAGGATTTAGGCCTTGTCTACTTCTCCAGCATCATCTCTCATCATACCCTACCTCACACTCTATACTTTAATCACACCAAATTCCTTGTAGTTTCTCGAATGAAGCATGTTCTCTCACGCCGTCCCTGTCCTTGCATCTTTGCCTGGAATGTCCTTTTCTCTCAAGCTTGTTGCCTCTGTCAACTTAGATTTCACCACTGATGGGTGTGGGGTGAAGATTAAATGAGATAACATGTTAAGCACCAGGTGCAGTACTTGGCTTTCTTTCATTTACTTATTCATTCATACAACAAAAAAGTGATCAACTTCTACCACATGCATGACAGTTTGCTAGATGCTTAGGCTACAGAATTAATAAAATCTGGTCCTTGACTTCAATGACCTCAGGATCCTTGAAAAGAAACTGGCAGATGAATGAATACAACAGAATAAGTGCTGACAAAGAGGTATGCATAACAGGCCACAGAAAAAGTACTTAACAGGAGAGGAAGAGATGAGGAAGAGGAAAACCGGCTGGCAGG
Source organism: Ceratotherium simum simum (assembly GCF_057802395.1). Taxonomy (NCBI): domain Eukaryota; kingdom Metazoa; phylum Chordata; class Mammalia; order Perissodactyla; family Rhinocerotidae; genus Ceratotherium; species Ceratotherium simum. The sequence continues at coordinate 67,115,286 of NC_141940.1, forward strand.
GAGAGTTTCAGGAAAATCTTCCTGGAAGAGTTGACATTAGTCCTGAATTGACTCTTAAAAGGTGAATAGGCAGTAGCCAGAAAAAGAAATTATAAGGTGTGGAGTTGGGGCTTGTGGACAAGGATTGTAAGCAATGGGGATAGCATGTAGATAGCAAGGTCCAGAGTGAGAAAAGTGCATAGTACTTTAGGAAACTGGCTTGAATATAGTGTGCATGTAGGGAACTGATAATAAAGGAGAATTAGGAACCCATAGTAAACATTTAATGTTCTAGATTCTCTCTCTCCCTCCCTTCCTCTCTCCCTCCCTTCATCCTTTCCTCTCTCCCTTTCTTTCTCTTTCTTTCTTTCTTTTTCCTGATGATCCCTTTCATCCTGTTACCTCAAGAACCCACAACAGCTCCCTATGCCTACCCTTCTATTGGCTTACTAAGGTCCTTCATAATCTGACCCCTCTTTACCTCTTCACTATTTTCTCCAGTTACTCCTCAACACATACCTCTTTGCTCTAGACAGGCTGGTATCCTCACTGCCTTTAAATGTCCTATAATCATTTCTATTCCTGTGTCTTTGCTCATACTCTTTATCCTACTTAAAGCTCCCTCTCTGTTTATACCTATCAGAGATGCAAACTCAAATGCCTACAAAGATCAGGCAAGTATTGTAAATGAGTGAAGCTGATCAAGTGTAATACAATAGGGAATGCTACGGGTTATGGTAAATTTCAGTTTTCTCACATCTAAAATGGGATTATAAAATTGATGTTAGAATTTTTCTTTAGGATCAAATGAAATTGTGAAGGTAAAGCAAGTGATTCTGTACAATAGTACATACCTAACAACTGGTAGAATTTAGTTTTTGCTGAGATTTTCTATTTTTTCATTTGTTTCAAGACAAGTTGTAATTGCTTTTTGAAGCGTTTTGTCACAGCTTCCTTAAAATCTTGTCACCTAGTTCTGATTCATCTTGGTGTTGGTGTCAGTTGATGGTCTTTTCTAATTCAGTTTGTGATTTTCCTGGCTTTTGGTATGACAGGTGATTTTTAAGTGTATCATGGACATTTTGTCTATGATTTTAGGATACTCTGGGTTCTGTTGAACTGTTTTATTTTAGCAGGAAGTCACCCTGTGTAGGTTTAGCCTGCAGGTCCTGGTATACTTTTGTGAGCTATGATTTCAATAGCAGCTTAATTTTTACAGCCTTTGCCGGGTTATTTTGGTCTATTTGATTTAGCTGGTACTGCTGGGACTCCCACTGGTTCCTGTTGGTGCTGCCTGAGGGGCTGGAAGGGGATTACCCAGGCTGACCCTCTGGGCAAGGTGTCTTTCTATGGGAGTGGGGTATGATGGGACCCCTCTACAGCCTGACCCCCTCTTAAGATGCCCCAGCCTGTCTGAGCAAGAAGAGAAGACTCTTGGCTTTAAAGGACAAAGAGACTTCCCAGGCAACCACTTATTACAGCTGTATCCTTCCTACCAGTTTTCCTGCCAGCCCTGGTGTCTGGGTTCAGGAGGAGAATCTCAGAGTTATGGAAACAAAGAGGCTTCCCGGACCAGGTCACCTGCTGTAGCTGGGTCTCTCCTGGCATCTCTGTCCATCAGCCTCAATATCTCAATACGGGGAGGGGGGAGGACAGTCTCTGGTGTAGCAGGAGTGCCTCCACTGGCTCGTTATTTTTGGCCAGGCTCCCATTTGATATCCCCTGCCTGAAGTTTAAGGCTTACCTAATGTTGTCTGATGGACTCTAGTTTGACCCAGGAAAGGAATGCACCTAGCTGCGCTGTCTTCTCTCACCAGGTCATGGGAAGGGAAACTGTCTACGTCACCTTCTTCTTTCATGTGGTGGACATTAGATGTAGTTTACTTTCTTCTCACCACCTTTCAGAGTTCTCCTTTGGTTGTCTCTTGGGCCTTTTCCAGAGTTCATAATTTTGCTTAGTGAGGAGAAGTGGCAAATGAGTTTATATCACCTTATTTTGACAGGAAGTCTCCACGTAAAAAAAAATGATAAAAAGAAAGAAAGAAAACATAGTATAGACTGAGTGGTAGAATTAATGATGTTATTTATTTTATTTTTGATTTAAGTAAAATTACAATTAAAATTAGTCATCCTTGCAATAATATGGTATAATGGAATAAGCAGAGCTTTGTAATCCTGAGTTTGATTTCCAGCTCTATCACTTCTTTGTGGGATGATATTGGGCAAATGACTTAACTTCTTTTAGTCTCACTTTCCTAGAGTTAAAAAATTAGTCTACCAATATCTCCCTTTAAGAGTTTTGTGAGGATTAAATGAGGTAATGTATATACCATATTTAGCACAGTGTCTGGTCAGTGCTCACTAGATGGTAGTTATCTTTGTGTATTATTGGCATATCTCTTCTAGAACATCATTCTCTTCTATGTCAGAGGTCAACCCTCTGACCACTAAGTGATTTTTAGAGTACTTTCTCTATTCTTGAGGACTAAAATAAGTAGCTTCCTTCTAAGGATGGCCAACTTCCACTCTGTGGGCTCTCTCTGGCAAAGAACCTACATGCTGTACTGTACACATCTGTTCAAGTGCTTAATTTTTGTTTTCTCCTTTGTCTGTTGAAAGCAGAGCTCTCCATTTCAGGGTTCCAACAGATGTTTCTTTATTTAAACTGTATTCAGTGAGAGGAAGGAAAGAGAGATAGACACATACAAGGAGGAAAGAGGTCTGGGCCATAGCACCACATTTAATCAGAGGCCACAGTGCCAGGAAAAATGTGCACACCAATTGTAATTTGTTTTTTCCGTTTTATTTGATTTTTTTCAAACAGGAATTTCTTGTTTCCTTACATACTAATTAAATCTCAGTTACTGAGAACCAGCCAGAGGACTTTCAATGCAGTGATGAATGGTCAAATACTGTATTTATTGTAGTCCTTTAGCAAGAAATTTGATAGGGAATTTTTATTTCAATGCAGTGGCTGGTTTTGTCTTCATGTGGATGTGTTTGTTTCATATGCAGTGGACTCAGAAACATATACCAAGGGAGGAATTAAGTTTAGAGTAGTTTGTTTATTTTCATATTTGAGTCTATCTTTTATTTTATAAGCTTCCTATACATCAAGCTGATTGACAGCTCTGTTGGATCTGGAACATTGTCACTCTTTAGAGCATATCATTACCCCATTTAACAAACTATCCTAACCTGTAGCCTTTTTTAGATTTAAATTTTCTCATTTTTCTCAATCACAAATTCTAACTCCAGCTGCTTCAGCATTATACCAGAAAACACTGATTGAAACATGAAAAATGCAAACTAGTGATTAGGTATCAAATGGAAGAAAAACCCGTTCCAAACTGTCTGCCTGGATTCAAGGTTGTTTTTGTAACTGAACTCAATCACTCTGGTCAGTAGGAGAATTTAAAGTCTGGAAAAAAAAAAAAAACCTTTTGAAGAAAAGTTCTTAAAGACTAACCAGAAAATTAATTCTGGCCAGCATTGGATTCAAGTTCCATTCTTTTCGGGTGTTTGGGCTTTAGATGGGGCCAGGAATAATATGGACCATCCTAGTTAAGTTTACAGGAACAACTGTGTGGCTTGGATATGTATGTAGATGATGAATTGTGGAAATATCTACTAAGCAGAAAGGCAATTGAATTGGACAACTCAGTCATCCCTCATTAGCAAAGACAACTATCTTTAAAGGTGACACGGCATAGTAGAAAGAACAGACCTTTAGAGTTAGGCAGAATTGACTTTGAATCACCTTTATTATACATGTGACCTTGAGGAAGTTGTGTAATCTCTTTGGTCTGAGTTTTCCCCTCTGCAAAATGGGGCCAATCAAACCTATCTTAATTCAACTAATAAGGAAAACACTAATAACCTCAAAGGAAATGTGCACACAGCACAAGAAGCTTATAGAAAAACAAAATATAAATGACTGAAGTGTGTGAAAATTTTCCAACCTTACTAACAATAAAGAAATACACATTAAATGTGATGGCATTTTTCTCTTTTAAAAATTATCAAAGATTCTAAAAATAATAATGCAATATTGGCAAGGGTATGGTGAAATGAGCATCCTTGTATACTGATGGAATGTAAATTGGTACAACTTTTCTGGAAAGCAATTGCCAAATGTATCAAAAGGCTTCAAATATTCTGTAACCCATAACCTTTGACACAGGAATTTCCATTCTAAGAAGTTGGTCAAAGAGAATAGTCAGAAGCCTGACAAACATTAATTTGCAAAACCACTCATTGCAGCATTATTTATAATAGCAACATTGGAAACCTAAGTGACTGACAATAGGTAAAAGCTAAAATAAATTATGATTTATTCCTTTAATGGAAATATTATGAAAACTTTTTAAATGATATTTTAAATAATATTTAACATTATGAGAAAACATTCATAACATGAAGGCAAACAAGAAGAAAAAATAATATATACGGTATTGTCTCAATTTAAAACATACATGCTATGTGTGTGTATGTACGTGTGTGTGTGTGTTTATGTGAAAAACAAGGAATGACTTGAAGGAAATAAATATTTCAAATAGTTAACTGTGAAGAGATTATAAGTAATTTTTTTCTGTATTTTTCTTGTTTTATGTTTCTGTAATTTTCATCATCACTTCAATGAATATATTTTCACATTCAGAACAATATAGCATGATAGCAGGATGGTAGTGAGGATTAAAAGAGCTAGTTTTTCTAGTGACTTACACAGAATAGATGTGTAGGTTATTCTTTTTTAAATTTATTTTATCATTTTTTTTGTTTTATTTGACTTGTATATTGTAACTACAGCCAGAGTATTGACATCCTCCCCACCCTTTACTTCCAGTTCCAAATTCTGTACATTTTTATAGTTCTAAGAACTCACCTAGCTCAAAACTCACCTTTTCTCTGATATTTTTCTCCTCTAGCTTCCTTCAAAATGTATACATATCACAAAAATGTGTTCAAAATCATTAGGGATAAGGGAAATGCAAATTAAAACCACAATGAGATATCACCACATACTTATCAGAATGGCAAAAATAAAAAAAAATAATGACAACACCAAATGCTGGCAAGGATGCAGAGAACATGAGTCACTCATACATTGGTGGTGGGAATGTAAAATTGTACAGCTACTCTGGAAAATAGTTTGGCAGTTTCTTATCAAAGTGAACATGCAATTACCATACTACCCAACAACTGCACTCTGGGGCATTGATCCCAGAGTAATCAAGACTTATGTTCACAGAGAAAAAAACCTGTAAATGAATGTTCATAGAGGTTTATTCATAATATCCCAAAACTGGAAACTTCCCAGCTGTCTTTCAATTAGTGAATGGTTAAACAAAGAGGTACATTCTAGGTATATGGTATATCCATACCATGGAATACTACTCAGAAATAAAAAAGAATGAACTATTGATACATGCAACAAATTAAATGAATCTTCATGGAGATTATCTTTTTTCACTCAGCATAAAGTCACATACTGTATTATTACATTGATATAAAATTATTGAAATGACAAAAATATAGAGAACAGATTAGTAATTGTCAGGAGTTAGAGATTCAAGCTGGTATGGGGGGAGAGGCAGTGGGTATGGCTATAAAGAAGTAGCATGAAGGAGCCTTGCTAGATATCCAAAATAGAATAGTACTGTCTTTTGATTTTGGTGGTTGATACAGAGACCCACAAAGGTGATAAAATTGTAGAGAAATTATAATGCACATGCATATGCATACACAAATAAGTACAAGTAAAACCAGGATATTCTGAAAAAGATTGGTGGATTGTATCAATGTCAATTTCCTTGGTGTGATATTATACTATAATTTTGCAATATGTTGCCATTGGGGGAAACTGGGCAATGTATACAAGGGATTTTTCTGCATTATTTCTCACAACTTCATGTACATCGATAATTATCTCAATAAAAATTTTGATTAGTCTGATGAAGTGAGACTTCTTCAGACTAAAGAGCTTCTGCAAGGCAAGGAAACCAGGATCAAAACGAAAAGACAATCCTCCCAGTTGGGAGAAAATATTTGCAAATCATATATCTGACAAGGGGTTAATTTCCATAACATATAAAGAACACACACAACTGAATAACAAAAAAACAAACAACCTGATCAAAAAATGGGCAGAGGATATGAACAGACATTTTTCCAAAGAAGATATAGAGATGGCCAATAGGCACATGAAAAGATGTTCAACATCACTAATAATCAGGGAAATGTAAATCAAAACTACACTAAGCTATCACCTTACACCCATTAGAATGGTTATAATCACCAAGACAAAAAATAACAAATGTTGGAGAGGATGTGGAGAAAAGGGAACCCTCATACACTGCTGGTGGGAATGTAAAAAGGTACAGCCTCTATGGAAAACAGTATGGAGATTCCTCAAAAATTAAAAACAGAAATACCATATGACCCAGCTATCCCACTACTGGGTATTTATCCAAAGAACTTGAAATCAACAATCCAAAGAGACTTATGCACCCCTATGTTCATTGCAGCATTATTCACAATATCCAAAACGTGGAAGCAACCCAAGTGTCCATCAACTGATGATTGGATAAAGACGATGTGGTATATATATATATATATGCATATATATATATATATATATATATACACAATGGAATACTACTCAGCCATAAAAAAAAGACAAAATTGTCCCATTCGCAACAACATAGATGGACCTTGAGGGTATTATGTCAAGCAAAATAAGCCAGACAGAGTCAGACAAATACCATATGATTTCACTCATATGTGGAAGATACATTAACACATGGACAGAGAGAACAGTTTGGTGGTTACCAGGGGGAATGGGATTGGGGGTAGGCACAAGGGGTGAAGTGGTGCATTTATATGGTGACTGACAAATAATAAGGTACAACTGAAATTTCACAATGTCATAAACTATTACGACCTCAATAAAAAATAATTGAAAAATTTCAATTAAAGAATGTATGCATATCTGCCATAGGCCCTGCATTATCCTATCTATCCCATGCTCTTGTAGTCATTGCTCCCTGATTGCCACAACTCCCTCTGAGCAGACAATGTCTTCTGTTTTTGTATCACCAGGGTTGAGCCCACCAATCTTATCCTATTGAATTGGAAATTAATACCGCTTCCCCCCAAAAATAATTTTTATGAAAGTGATAGAAATTGAAGTATTTTATTTTTCTTTATTTTCCAACTATTCAATAGTGTTATTATAAAAATATTTTGAGCACCTACCACTTTCTGGAACTGTTATAATATGGAACTAACAGCAAAAAAGACCAAGAGATATCCCCTACCTTCTAGGCATTATTGAAAGCACTTTAGCATAATAATTTAAAGTGAGTTGAAGTTCCAGCTTTGCCACTCACTAGCTCAGTTTCCTCATTCCTTAAAATGGGACTAATAATAGTACCCATATGATAAGGTTGTTATAAAAATTACATGAGCCCAGGGGCTGGCTCTGTGGCCGAGTGGTTAAAGTACCACGTGCTCTGCTTCGGCAGCCTGGGGTTCACAGGTTTGGATCCTGGGCATGGATCTATACTGCTCATCAGCCATGCTGTGGCAGTGACCCACGTACAAAATAGAGGAAGATTGGCATAGATGTTAGCTCAGGGCTACTCTTCCTCAAGCAAAAAAAGAGGAAGATTGGCAATAGATGTTAGTTCATGATGACTCTTCCTCAGCAAAAAAAAAAAAAATTAAATGAGCCTGCAAAACAATTAGTATAGTACCTGGAACAGAGTAAGTGCTCAACAATGTTATCTATTTTTCCTATTGCTGATTTTCTTCTGGTCAGCTCCAGTATAGATGCTACTTGAGTACTAAACCACGTAATGCAGGAAAGAGATATGTCAATATATTAGTTTCTAGGAATGCCATAATAAAATATCACAAACTTGGTGGCTTAAAACATAAATTTATTGTCTAGTAGTTCTGGAGGCTACAAGTCCGAAATCAAGGTGTTGGTAAGTTTGATTTCTTCTGAGCACTGTGAGGGAGAATCTGTTTCATGTTTCTCTCCCAGTTTCTGGTAGTTACTGGCAATCCTTGTAGACTCATCACTTCAATCTTTTCCTCCATCTTCACATGACATTCTCCATGTGTATCTCTGTCCCTGTGCTCATATTTCTCTCTTCTTATGAGGACATCAGTCACATTAGACTTAGGGCTCATCCTACTCCAATATGGCCTCACCTTAACTTGATTACATCTGCAAAGACCCTATTTCCAAATAAGGTCACATTCACAGGTTCCTGGAGTTAGAACTTCAACATGTCTTTTTGGGTGACACAATTTAACCCATAAAAGTTGGGAATTAGGAGTGAAAGTAATGACTGAAGACTGAAATTGTGAAAAAGTTTTTGGAGGAAGTGGGATTAGAGGTCTTGATTCAAGTAGGTAAAGAAGAGTGGGCAGGGGAGAAAGAACAATGGCAATGAACACAGGCATAATTCAAAACAATACCTGATGAACAATTTCACTTATTTTCTCTTTATCTCTTTCTATATTTATTCTCTGGGAACTCACTGTGGGCTTGTATTAACCTGTAAGCTCCTTACTATATTGAGAGATTTTGGTGGGTGGAGATAGCTATTTCTTACCTGTCTGTCTCTACTGCATTGTTTTTCCCAAGGCTTGGTATAGAGTGTGTACTCAGTAAGAGCTTTCTGAACTGAATTAGCAAGGAGTTGATGATTGAAGCAGTCTACCAACTAATGCAAATGGTCTTTTTTCTCTGTAAGGGCTCCCCAAAGATAAATAAATCTGTTTCAAAGATCAGATTCATATATTATGTTTTTTGTGAAGATGCAAGAGAAAGAGATCTAAGAGGCTGAACTCCTATCAGATGCACAAGTTCTCTCTACCACAGCTGGCTGCCAAACTTTGCTTGAATGCCTTTGGGAATGGCCAACTTAGTGCTTCCCATAACTCAAATTGTTAGAGTTTTTTAATTTGTTTGTTTGCTTGCTTGATTAAATATTTATGTCAAATGTCCGTTTCTGTAATTAAGACCTATTGGCCTTAGTCCTGCCTTCTGGAAATACACAAATTAAGTACTATTACAAAAGCACAGTCCAAGAGTAATATTCAGTGGTGAAAGCCAAGGTAGAGGAAGGGCAGTGATAGAATCAGCACTCCCAGAGTAAATCATTTCCATTTATGTCTCTGATTTCTAGACACATGCATTTGACCTATTCTGTCCTTGCAACATCTTTGAATGTGATTTGTAAGGCACATCAGACAAGATTTCTGTTTGATTCAAGTCCAGGAAATAAGCTGCACAAATATATTTTTACTCCTAAGATGGCTAACTAGGTCAGTGGTTTAGCCTTGAAAAAATGCCTGCTTCTCTCTTCCTCTCCCCCAGGGCCTCTGAACGCTGAAGTACGGCAGGAAACAAGTTTGAGTTCCTTCCTAGGGGTGTGTGTGTAAATCGTGTCATTTCTTTTCAGGGGAGTCCAGACAGCCTCATTTACTCTACTTGTTATTGATGTGAGTACATATTACAGATGAAAAAACTGAGGCTCAAATGGGTTAAATGAGGTGCTAAAGTCACAAAGCTAGTAGAGTCTTTCCTAAAGTCCAGAACTCCTTTTAAATGACTTAAAAAATGGGCAAGAATTCTACAACATGAGAAAAGAAAATCACATGTGCAATTTTACGGTGAACCAGCCATAACGAAGCTACTTGTGATGTGAAAAAGACATTAATCTCAAAAGTTTGTCCCAGGAAGTTTATTCAGTTTCTGGTACTGTTTGGTGTTTTAGACCTATTAAGCCTGAGAAGGAGTGGAGTCCCAGCAAAATTAACATTGGGCAGACCAGTCTAATTTGGCTTTGTTTCTACAGCCACCATCCCATAGTTCTCCCTCTCAGAAGTTGTTCATTCTGTGTTGTACACCTAACCTTAACCTGCCAGTCCACGACTCCTTTTCCTCAAGGAGTATTGTATCAGAAGAGAATTAAAGGTCTACTCCTTTGGTTAGCTGCTTACTTTCAGTCATGGTGACCACCAACAGAGTTGAGACTCTAGGCCACCTGCTGTCCAATCTATCTTGGCCATGTTCTTAAAAAACAAAAAAAGACATGATTATATCGCATAGCAGTATTGTGTTTCCATGACAACACGATAGTCAACTGTGGATTTGGCTGGGTATGCAATAACGGAATCACATTTTTGGTGATTTCTTTTTTTTTTTTTTATAATTTTTTGTTTATTGCAGTAACATTGGTTTATAACATTGTATAAATTTCAGGTGTACATCATTATACTTCTATTTCTGCATAGAGTACATCATGTTCACCACCCAAATACTAATTACAACCCATCACCACACACATGTGCCGAATTATCCCTTTAGCCCTCCTCCCTCCCCCCTTCCCCTCTGGTAACCACCAATCCAATCTCTGTCTCTATGTGTTTGTTTATTGTTGTTATTATCTACTACTTAATGAAGGAAATCATACAGTATTTGACATTCTCCCTCTGAGTTATTTCACTTTGCATAATACCCTCAATGTCCATCCATGGTGATTTCTTTTTAAACTCAATGCCTGCCTGGGCATCAAATGAAATAAGTGATTAGGAAGATGTTATTGCTACCTACAGGAAGGGAGACTTAGTTCTTGCTTCCTACTGAAAATTGTCCTCCCCCTTCCCTAGTTACATTGCCATTTCACTTATACATTCTCTATGGGCTTTGCCAATACATTACAAAGGAGAAGCTTTTAAAAATCAGTATTATATGATTTCCAAGAGACATTTTCTGAAAAGTCACAGAGGTCAACATTAAGTTTTGCATAATTTTTACATCTTATTTGAGTTTATATGAGATCCATTTCATTACTTCATGAAATGAGAATACCAGAGCTGGATATAACCAGAACACCCATCCCAGGAACAATGACATACCACATCAGGCCATTGGAGCTCCTTTCTGTAGGAGGATTTGATTGGGGCTACTGAGCAAAGAAAGCAGTAAGGAGAACTGTGATACTAAAAGTTAGACCATAGTACGTTAGAATTTTAACTGTAGAACTAAAAGGAGAATGAGATACCCTTAACACCTCAGGAAGTGATTATTGTCTGAGAGTGACACTTTGAGTTTGTATCACTTAAATATCCAGCCTGGGGGTTCTTGTCTTAACTTCCTCGAGACATCTCTATAAGAAATGAAGCAAAACCATTCTTTAGAAGAGCCCAATAAATGAATTTGCTTGCTGGGATGATGTAACTACCTGAGAGAAAATCTCTCTTCATCCGTTTAGGGAGCCTAGTGAGGTTTTTAATTCTGGCGGAAAGACACTCCTACTGCCCCTGTAAGAAAGTAGCATCTGTGGCAACACAGTCAGAGACATATAAGAGAGCATGAGCAGGGCTGTCAGTATGGACAGCAGTAATGAAGTTAAATCCCAGTAACAATGTCAAGATTCAACCATCAGTTAGAAGTACCACAGTCAAGAAAAGCCACAAGGCAATAAATCAGAGATGGCAGCAACAGACATAGCAAGAGAACTTGGGCCACCATGAGATATATTTGATCTATCTGGAGCACTGCCATGGAAGGGATGGACTGGAGAGCCTTGGATACCCAGCAAATTCTATGTAGGAATGTAGATGTAGAAATTCCTTTGGTTGCTATTAACATGGTTACCGACATCCTTTGGTTGTTTTTCCCCGGGTCTTCAGTCCATCTCAATGAACATACAGACATGTAAATGCACGTCTCAGGAGCAACTCATATCCTAATCACAGCTCTTTGCCAAAAGGCCACTTTGTGACTCTTCACACCAAATAGTATAACATCATGGTATAGGATCACCTAAAACCCTAGGCAATTCCTCAAGGACAAAGACAAAAGGTCAATTCCACAATATTTCAATCAAAGCATCTCCATTTAATCTATTTTCTACATTGAATTCTAATGTAAATTTTGTTTGAAGAAATGATTCTGCTTTTAAAAGTTGAAAACCACTAAACTAGTAAAACTTCTCTGGGCATCAGTCTCTTTCCCGGTAAAACTAAGATAATAATAACAATATTTACCACATAACCTACAATAATCCATTACATTATATCCTTGCACTAGTCTACCTCTCGCTAAGAAAATAGGAGCTCTCTGAGAGTAGGTAACTGTCATTCATTCATAAAATAAATAATTATCGAATGTCTTTTTTGTACCAGGCACTGGGGATAGGCAACTAGGTATTCGTGATGGGCAAAGTAGACATGGCCCATGCCTTCCTGGAGCTTACTTTCCAATCACTCCGAAGTCCTTACAGCAGCTTACAAAGTCTTTTATGAAGACATCTACTCAATCTTTCTGACATCATTTCCTGCTACTCAACCCCTTGTTCTTTGTACTCCAGCCACACTGTCCTTTTTGCTGTTTCTTGAACATTCCAAGTATGGTCTAGCCCTAGGACTGATGTACTAACTGTTCCCTCACCTGGAATGTGTTTTGTCTAGATATGCATATGATTAACTCCCTACTCCCTTCAAGTCTGCTCTAGTGTCACCTCAAATGAAGCCCATCCTGACCAACTTATTTGCAATTGCAACTCTCATTCCCAGCACTCCTTATCCCCTTTACTGATTTTTCCTCCACAATATTTATCACTTTCTAAATACCATATGATTTAGCTGTTTATTATGTTTACCACTTATTAACTGTCTCCCCCTACTAGAACAATAGCTCCATAAGGCAAAGCAGGATTTTTGTTTATTTTGTTCACTTAATAGTCTACAATAACACTTGGCACAGAGTAGGTGCTCAACTAATATCTGTTAAATGAACGGATTCCCAGACACTTTTTCCTTATTCCCCTTCCCCCATGTGACCCATTGACCACCCAGATTCCTTTATTCTGCTATCCTCAAAGAACTGCACTTGTTCTTTCCTGTTCCTCCTTTTTCTCTCAGTTTTCTGGGGAAAAAAGAAAAGTCTTCATCCATTCAGGGTCCTTTTTTCTGTTAATGAGCCAACCAACCTCTCAGAGTCTAACAGCTGAAAGTAACCTAGAGGATATCATTGTCTACAAACTCAAATAAATTAGGATGGTTGGGGAGACTTCAGGAACCACACAAAGCTGGTATGAAAGATATTTGGGGCCAAGTAAACCTTTTTCTGGCCACAAATTCCATCCCATACTATCTGTGAGTAGCAGAAAGACAGCCTGGTATAATGGAAAGATCCTGGAATGTAGACTCAGAAGCCATGAGTTTCAGTCTTGCCTTGCCATGCCATTTATTTGTTTGTGATTTTTGGAAATTTACTTAATCTTTCTGATTCTCAATTCACTTATCTCGAAAATTGAGAGGGATAGTAGTAATTATTTTTGCACTGTTGCTATGGTGAGAAAACAAGGTCATATAACTAATGCACTTAGCCTCAATATATTGTATCTATCATTTCAAGCACAATTTTCTGCCATATAATTTGTGCACATTAAATATTAGTTCTCCCTCTCACAAGGTTGTGGTTTTTAAATAACATAATGGATTAAGAAACTATAAAATGTTGCACAAAGGTTAATTGGTTGGTTTAATTGGTTGGACTGTTAAATTAAGTCAAAAGGCAAAAAAGGTCAATCTTTCAATGTCTACAAGACTGATAGTATAACAGTGTGAAAACTAATTACCAATTAGGTCCAAATTTTAGATTAGGATGTGTTGTAAGAAAGCAGGTGTCATCTGACTAACAACTCAAGCTGCTTCTGAAAGGGTGAGTAAATTTTAAACTGAGAATCACATTCTGATTACCTATCTGATGGAATCGTTACACAAAATCTTTTCTTTGGATAAATGTCCCATCTTGGATTCTTTGAAAGCACTTCAGAATGAACTATAGGGATGGGTAAAAGCCTTCAAAAGAGCCACGGCTACAGTGAAACCATGTTCACCTAGCTCTCTGGACCAGCCACATATTCTCAAAGTGCCCCCTATCATCCCTTGTCTGTAAGTTCCTGCTTGTTTTGATCTCCAATTTACCCAGAGATTGCGAAACTTACCCTTATTTTCTTATGCTCAAATTTTGTTCATTCACTTATTTATTTTACAAGCATTTAACAGCCACTATATGCCATGCAGTGGGGATGCAAAGACATATAAAACTTGATCATTGACAAATAAGACAAAGAGTAGGAAAGAGATATCTAGATAAAAACATTAGCAGATGCAAAGGCTCAGAGGCATAAAAATTACAAGTCTTTCTAAAAGGTGAGTGCTCAGGCTGAATGATGAAGGAGAGTTAGACAGGGGCTTATGTAAGCCATAATAAGAAGCTGGAGGCTGTAGCTATTTAAAGTCATTACGGAACTTTTTGTTGCCGTTGAATAATGTAGAATTGTTTATTGGCAAGTAAACTTACCTATAACATATTAGATTAAAAATCAAATTATAAAATAGTAGATATAGTATGTATTGTATAGTATTTTTATAAAAAGAATAATTATGTATATTGATACTTAAAATTCTAAAATAATCCAAAATGTTAATAGTGATGAGATTACATATGATATTTTATTTTCTCTGTACCTCTCTGTACTATTTGAATTTAAAAAATAATAGCATTTATTTGATTTATTATTTTCTAATTTAGCAATCATTTATTTTGGAAAACATCAAGTACATATTAAAACTATTTTTTTTTCTGTCACAAAACTTCATTTGAACAACTTCATTTGGCATGCAATATGCAATTTGTCAATATCAGAAGCAACCTGGATTTCTGAATCCAAAGCAAAATGTTGGCTTAAATTCATTTTGATGCTATTTCTGATTATAGTGGGTCTCTAACAAAATAATTATACTGACATCTTTGTTTCCATACCACATTATTTTATTTTTATGCCCGTACTTATTAGACTCCTCTCTCCTCTAATTCACTTTTCACCTCAGGATATTGAGAATAAATAGTCCTCATTTTTCATCCTATCCTATTTTTAACTGATGTCCAAGAAAGTTAAAAGGCAGACGACTTCTTAATAAGAGAAAATGTAAGAAGCTGCTACATTTAAAGTACCTTTCTTACATGAAACAAATTTGTGAAGGAATTCTTTGCAGCAAAACACCAAAATATTACCAAAATTCTAAAAATTTATCCATTTTAAGCAAACATCTTTTAGTGGTCTTACTATTTGTAAAACTACATTTGAGCATTTTTAAAGATTAGCTCAAAATTTTTGTAAATAAGACATTTGCCAATAATATCTAAAAAGCAAGAATATACCCCAAGATATCTTAAAAGATAAACATTATTTTATGCAATAATTTGCATTATTTGGGAAAATTGGGAATATTCTTTTATATAAATTTGTTTTCCACAGTAAGAAAAAGAAAAGTTGGAAGAAAAGTTTCATTAAAAAATTAAAATGGGGCAAATATTGTATATAGCTACAATTTAGTAACATTAATTTTGTTGCTTTTGCTAGTTTCAATTCATTGACACAAAGACATCAGCATCATATTAAGAAGTCACACTGTGGACGTCAGAATCATGGTGGAGTGAGTTGTTCCCTTTGTCTCTCCACTCTAAGTTACAATTAAATGGACATCCATTAACCAGCAGAGGATTCCCTACACAGCACAACAGGATGCCTGAGAGATCCATGCAGCTACACATCTGAAGGTGGGTAGACTGGATCCCCGGGAAGAAGTGGAACTAGAGGAGTGTCCCCTCCCCCTCAGTGGCAGCCATCCAGGATGCATATCTTCCCATAGAGGCCAGCACGACTTTGAGTGGAGGTGGGGGCAGCTCAGCCCACATGTAAACACTTGTGAAGCAGCAGAAGCAAGGCCCACAGGAGCACCAACGAAGCCACAGTGGCCCTGCCTACACAAATGCTCCCCACCAAGAAGCAGCAGCCTGGCCTGTGTTAAGGCACCCTGCCCAGTGGCTGCGGCCTTTCTCATATGAATGCTTCTCGCTGAGTGGTGGTGGCCCAACCCATGAAAATGCAGAGTGGCCTGACTAGCACAACTATGTGCAGAGAGGGCAGGAACAGAAAAAGCATCCCTTGCCTCCCCCACAGTGGTAGCATGTGGAATCTGTGACAGAAGCATCAGGAAACACAGAAGAACCAATGATCCAACCCCCAGTGGTAGCAACCCTGACACCAGGTCCACCAGCAGCAAGGGTTGCATACAAGTCCCCAGGTCCCAAGGCCCCTGCAAGTGACAGTGATACCCACGAACCCAGCACCCTTGGTGGCAGTGTAACCAGGACCCCAAGACAACCCAGGAACAGCAGCATGGGTGGCACACGAGGCAGCAGCATCTGAGCCCATAGAGAGCCAGTGGAGGAGCACGAGACTCAGGTGACCAGAATAAAAGTAACTAAAGCTGTACTCAAATAAGAAAAGGAGATTACTGTTACCAATGCACCAGCAGACGATCAATTCATCAAACACCGTGAAGAACTACAGTAACATGGCAGAAGAGAAGGAAAATGACAAGTCTCCAGAAACCAAACCTGAATTCACAGAAGATTACAATCTAACTGACAGAGAATTCAAAAATAGCTGCCATAAAGAAACTCAATGAATTACAAGGAAACTCAGAAATACAGTTCAATGAGCTCAGGAATAAAATTATTGAACAGAAGGAATACTTCACCAAAGAGATTGAAGCTCTAAAAAAAAAAAAAAAAACAGAAATTCTGGATATGAAGAACACAATTAATGAGATAAAAAATAATGTAGAAAGCATAAAAAATAGAGCAGACCTGGGGCCAGCCCGGTGATGTAGGAGTTAAGTGCGCATACTCCGCTGTGGTGACCTGGGGTTCACAGGTTCAGATCCTGGGCCTGCACCAATGCACCGCTTGTCAAGCCATGCTGTGGCAGTATCCCATATAAAGTAGAGGAAGATGGGCACAGATGTTACACAGGGCCATTCTTCCTCAGCAAAAAGAGGAGGATTGGCAACAGATGTTAGCTCAGGCCTAGTCTTCCTCACTAAGTTTTTACAAAAATGAAGAAATTGTTTGAGAAATATCGACTCAATTAGGGAAAGTAACATAAGGATTATAGGTATCCCAGAGGGAAAGGAGAGGGAGAAATGGACAGAGAGCTTGTTCAAAGAAATAATAGCTGAAAACTTCCTAAACCTAAGGAAGAAACTGGACATAGAAGTACAGAAAGCCAATAGAACTACTAATTACATCAGTGCAAATAAAACTTCTCCACAGTATGTAATATTAAAACTGTCAAAAGTAAATGATAGTGCCGGCTCCATGGTGTAGTGGTTAAGTTTTATGCGCTTTGCTTCAGTGGCCTGGATTCATGGGTTCAGATCCCAGGCACAGACCTACACCACTCATCAGCCATGCTGTGGCAGCAACCCATATACAAAATAGAGGAGGATTGGCAGAGATGTTAGCTCAAGGATAATCTGCCTCAAGCAATAAAAGAGGAAGATTGGCAACAGATGTTAGCTCAGGGAGAATCTTCCTCCGCAAAAAAAAAAAAAAGTCAATGACAAAGAAAAAATATTAAAGGCAGCAAGACAGAAGGAAATAATGTATAGACAACCCCCATCAGGCTTTCAGCAGATCTCTCAGCAGAAAACTTACAGGCTAGGAGAGAGTGGAATGATATATTCAAAATACTGAAAGACAAAAGCAATCAGCCAAGAATACTCTATCCAGCAAAATTATCCTTCAGATATGATGGAGAAATAAAAGATTTCCCAGATAAACAAAAGCTGAGGGAGTTCATCATCACTAGACCTGCCTTTCAAGAAATGATGAAAGGAGCCCTCCTACCTGAAGCAAAAAGGCAAAGATTTACAAAGCTTTGAGCAAGGAGATAAGTAGACAGACAAAATCAGAAAACTGCAGTTCTCTATCAGAACAGGTTAGCAAACAATTATAGCATAAAAGATAAAGGAAAGAAAGCATCAATAATAACTATAAACAATTCAATTTAGTCACAAACTCACAACACAAAAAAGAATAATTTGTCACAACAAAAATATATAAGGGGAAGAGGAAAGGGATGACACCTGCTTAGGCTAATGGAGATAAGAGGCAATCAGAAAGTGGACTGTCTCATCTATGAGATCGTCTATAAAAACCTCATGGTAACCACAAAAGAAAAAATCAGAGCAGAGTCACAAATCATAAATAAAGAGAAAACCATCACAGAAAACCACCAAAATGAAATGGCAGTCCGAAATACAAGGGAAAAGAAACAACGGAAATATAGAACAACTGGAAAACAAGAGATAAAATGACAGTATTAAGCCCTCATATATCAATAATCACTCTAAATGCAAATGGACTGAATTCACCAATCAAAAGACACAGAGTGGCTGCATGGATTTAAAAACAAGACCCAACAATATACTGCCTCTAGGAAACACATCTCAGCTCTAAAGACAAACATAGGCTCAGAGTGAAGGGACGGAGGATGATACTTCAAGTAAATGGCAACCAAAAGAAAGTGGGTGTAGACATACTTATATTAGACAAAATAGATTTTAAGACAGAAAAGATATTGAGAGACAAAGATGGGCATTATATAAAGATAACAGGGACATTGCACCAGGAAGACATAACACTTATGAATATATATGCACCTAACACAGAAGCACCAAAGTATATAAAACAACTATTAACAGACCTAAATGGAGAAATTGATAGCAACAGAATAATTGGAGGGGACCTCAACACCCCACTTACATCAATGGATAGATCATGCAGACAGAAAGTCAACAAGCAAACAGTGGCCTTAAGTGAAATACTAGAAGAGATGGACTTAATAGATATATATAGAACATTCCATCCCAAAACAGAGAATACACATTCTTCTCAAGTGCACATGGAACATTCTCAAAGATAGGCCATATATTGGGAAAAAAAGCAATTTTCAATAAATTTAAGAAAGTTGAAATCATATGAAGCATCTTTTCTGACCACAATGCTATGAAACTAGAAATCAACTACAAGAAAAAATCTGTGAAAATCACGAACAGGGGGAACTAAACAACATGCTAGTGAAAAAGTATTGGATCAATGAAATCAAAAGAGAAATAAAAAAATACCTAGGGAAAAATGAAAATAAAAACACAACATACCAACACTTATAGGATGCAGCCAAAGCAGTACTAAGAGGGAAATTTACAGCAATAAAGACCTATCTCAACAAACAAGAAAAATATGAAATAAACAAGCTTCCCCTTTACTTAAAAGAGCTAGAAAAAGAATAAACAAAGCCCAAAGTCATTAGAAGGAAGGAAATAATCAAAAGCAGAGGAGAAATAAAAAAAATAGAGACTAAAAAAATAATAGAAAGGATCAATGAAACCAAGAACTGATTCTTTGAGAAGATAAAGAAAATTGGCAAACCCTTAGCCAAACTCACTAAGAAAAAAAGAAGACTCAAATAAATAAAATCAGTAAAAAAAGAGGAGAAATTACAATGGAGAAAACAGAAATACAAAGGATTGTAAGAGAATATCATGAAAAGCTACATGCCAACAAACTGGATAACCTAGAAGAAATGGATAAATTCTTACAATCATACAACCTCCCAAAACTAAATAGAGAATAAATAAAGAATCTGAATAGATCAGGCACAAGTAAATAGATTGAAACAGTAATCAAATACTTCACCCAAAACAAAAGTCCAGGACCAGATGGCTTCCCTGGTGAATTCTACCAAACATTCAAAGAAGACTTAATATCTTGCCTTCTCAAACTCTTCTAAAAAATTGAAGAGGAGGGGAAACTTCCTAACTCATTCTACAGGGCCAAAATCACCCTGATACCAAACCAAACAAGGGCAAAATTAAAAAAGGAAATTACTGGCCAATATAGCTGGTGAACACAGGTGCAAAATATCCTCAACTAACTATTAGCAAATCAAATACAACAATACATTAAAAGGATCATACACCAGGATCAAGTGGGTATTATTCCAGGGATGCAGGGATGGTTCCCCATCAGCAAATCAATCAATGTGATACACCACATTAACAAAATGAAGAATAAAAATCACAATATCATCTCAATAGTTGCAGAGAAAGCATTTGACAAGATCCAACATTCATTAATGAGAAAAACTCTCAATAAAATGGGTATAGAAAGAAAGTACCTCAACATAATAAAGGTCATATATGACAAACCCACAGGCAACATCACACTCAACAGAGAAAAACTGAAAGCCATTCCTCTGAGAACAGGAAGACAAGGATGTCCACCCTCACCATTCTTATTCAACACAGTATTGAAGGGTATAGTCAGAGCAATTAGGCAAGAAAAAGAAATAAAATGTATCTAAGTAGAAAAGGAATAAGTAAAATTGACACTATTCATGGATGACACAATTCTATATATATAAAACCCTAAAGAATACAGAAAATAAACTACTAGAAATAATCAACAAATACAGTAAAGTTGCAGGATATAAAATCAGCATACAAAAATCAACCACATTTCTATACTCCAATAACAAACTATCAGAAAGAGAAGTCAAGAATACAATGCCATTTACAATCACAACAAAAAGAATAAAATACATAGGAATAAATTTAACCAAGGAGGTGAAAGACCTATACACTGAAAACCATAAGACATTATTGAAAGAAATCAAAGAAGACATAAAGATTTCCAATGCTCATGGATTGGAAAAATAAATATAGTTAAAATGTCCATATTAGCTAAAGCAATCTATAGATTCAACGCAATCCTAATCAGAATCCCAATGACATTCTTCACAGAAATGGAACAAAGAATCCGAAAATTTACATGGAACAACAAAAGATCCCAAATAGTTAAAGCAATCCTGACAGAACAGAACAAAGCTGGAGGTATCATAGTTGCTGAATTCAAATATACCACAAAGTTATAGTAATCAAAACAGCATGGTACTGGCTGGAAAACAGACATATAGATCAATAGAACAGAATTGAAAGCCCAGAAATAAAACAACACATATATGGACAGCTAATCTTTGACAAAAAAGCCAAGAACATACAATGAAGAAATGAAATTCTCTTTAATAAGTGGGGCTGGGAAAACTGCACAGCCACATGCAAAAAAATGAAAGTAGACCATTATCTTACACCATACACAAAAATTAACACAAAATGGATTAAAGACTTGAATGTAAGACCTGAAACCAGAAGACTCTTAGAAGAAAATATAGGCAATACACCCTTTGACATCAGTCTTAGCAGTATCTTTTCGAATACCATATTTACTCAGGCAATGGAAACACGAGAAAAAATTCTCAAATGGGTCTGCATCAGACTAAAACTCTTCTGCAAGGCAAAGGAAACCATGAACAAAATGAAAAGATAGCCCGCTAACTGGGAGAAAATATTTGCAAATCATATATCTGACAAGAAGTTAATTTCCAAAATATATAAAGAACTCATACAACTCAACAGTAAAAAACAACCCAATCAAAAAATGAGCAGAGGATATGAACAGACAGTTTTTCAAAGAAGATATACATATGGCCAACAGGCACATGAAAAGATGTTCAACATCACTAATTATTAAGGAAATGCAAATCAAAACTACAATGAGATATCACCTCACGCCCATCAGAATGGCTATAGTTAACAAGACAAGAAATAACAAATGTTGTAGAGGATGTGGAGAAAAGGGAACCCTTGTACACTGCTGGTGGGAGTGCAAACTGGTGCAGCCACGATGGAAAACAGCATGGAGATTTCACAAAATATTAAAAATATAAATTCCATATGACCCAGCTATCCCACTACTGGGTATTTATCCAAAGAACTTGAAATCAATTATCCAAAGAGATCATGCACCTCTATGTTCATTACAGTATTATTCACAATAGCCAAGATGTGGAAGCAACACAAGTGCCTATCAATGGATGAATGGATGCAGAAGATATGGTAAATATATACAATGGAATTCTAGTCAGCCATAAAAAACACAAAATCTTGCCATTTGTCACAACATGGATGGACCTTGAGGGTATTATGTTAAGGAAATGTCAGACAGAAAAAGACAAATACTGCATGCTTTCACTCATTTGTGGAAGATAAACAAAGACATAGATAAGGAGAACAGATTAGTGGTTACCATAGGAGGAGAGGCTAGGGGGAGGGCAAAAGGGATAAAGGGGCACACATGTATGGTGACGGATGAAAAGCAGACTATTGGCCATGAACACGATGCAGTCTATACAGAATCTGTGATAAAATAATGTATGATTGAAATTACACAATGTTATAAGCCAACATGACCTCAATGAAAAAAGAGGAACACTGTGACCTACAAAATTTGACAGCCCTTGGAGTATTAGTACACCGTTACTCATTTTAAATAAAATGTCTGTGTTAAACAAGTGTTAAATATTGTAACTTAGAACTTTAACCATACACTACAAATAATTCATATTACAAATTGTAGTAAAGAACATGTGCCTGCACAGCTAGACTTTATATAGTCTTTAGAAGCCCACAAATTCCAGGGTGTCTCATCAATCTTCATTTCAGACCTAGTAGCATAGAAGCTAGATTTTCTGAGTAGGATTTCCACAAATTTGAGAAGTGGGGCATTGATCAGCTGACCAATTCACTTTTACTATCTCTACCTTATATGCTTCCTTTTACTGGTTAAATCAGAGACAGGCTTCCAAGAACCCCAATTGCTACTTCAGGTAGCAAACACTGGTTTTGTATAGGTGACACCATTTGAGAGTTTACATTGAACAGTCTGCCCATGTAGAACAGCAGCTGTTTTCAGCAAATGAGGCAGATGACTGTACTTGAATGAAGGATAACTGAAGAAACACACATGTTTTGCCTTTAAAACATGAACATTGCTACATACTTGAAAATGGCTAACAGATCAGCTGCTCCTCATTCCAGCTCCAGGTCGTCAGCACTTGCACAACATCAAGGATCTTTAAACAAAGGAGCAGTTGGGGCAACTTTGCCCTCTCTCATTGGGCTTGCCTGGGAACTAAACAGAGCTTACTCCTAAATCTGCTTTTCGCTCTACACGCTTGATTTTGGTATCCTATCCAGACTCTCAAGCCACCCCACCTCAGCCTGCCTGTTTGAGGTTTTGCATGCTTCCATTTCAGAGTTGACAGCTTGTTTTAGGGTCCCATCCAGCTATAGGGCTAGATAAGAATCTGTTCTTCTGGACCACACCTGCATCCAGGGAACACTAGGGAGATGATAAAGCTTCTTCATACTGTAGGCAGACAACTCCACCCTCCACCTGGAGAACAGGGCTTCCTGTCCCAGGTGCAGAACTAAGCAGATAAAAATGTGGCAGGCCAACGTCACTGGGTAGCAGGCCCACCCACTGCACCACCTGGCATCTGCCTTGGGATCTATGAGGTTTCCCAAACCATTTGGAAGGGTCTCAATAGTTTTTTGGTACCTTTAAGGTGTCTTTTTAAACAAGTTTCTCAGGAAACCAGAAGAGATAGGCAGCTTTATATAGATTTCAACTGTGGGGGTCTTCCAAGGGGCCCACAAAGGAGGTGAGAACTAACGGAAAAATCTTTTTGCTGTGTCATGCTTTATTATGGTGCTATCTGCACATACTCCATAGTATTTCTCAGATTCAGAATAGAGCATAACTTCTGTTGCAGCCAATTTCGAGAAGCCCACTCAGATGGACTGACCAGGGAGAAGCAGTCAATCACCTTCCAGACGCTGGTGCTCATATATGCAGCTGGAGTAGTGGCTCAGTACCTAATGAGAGCTACTCTAAGCATAAACCTAACACCCCAAATCTATACTCTTGCACCTTTCCTCCCAACCCAAACCAATATCAGCCACTCATGGTCTTGCCAGAGATTAAATTTAGTATCGGGAACCTATGTAAATAATGACTCATAACACAGGATCTGAAGTCCAACTGTTTGGGTTCATATCCTTACTCTTACACTCTCTAGCTTTGTGACCTTGGGCAAGGTTTTCATTCTCATATATAAAGTGGGGATAAAATAACAGTACCTATTTCAAAGCATTGTGAGGATTAAGTGAGATAATCCATGTAGAGAGTTTAGCACAGTGTCTGACATATGGTACTCAGTGCTTTTACATGTCTGCCTCCTCCTAATTTGATCTCACATCATACAAGTCTGGTGAAACAATTGGATGAAGAAGTGCTTATTCCTTCACCATGAACAAAATGACCCACAACATAAGAAATTCTCAATCAGGAAACTAAGACATTCTTATCCAGAGTAAATGTCCTAGTTTGCTAGATAGTGAACATAGGACCTGCCCCCACATCTCTGCCATGATTGTCAAATTGTGTCCCTGGATTGCAACTAGCAATCATTCCCTTTGTTGTATATCCTTATCTATGCCTCTATAGACTTGGAGATCTCTGAAAACTTCACTCAGTGCTTTGGACTTTTAAAATGCGTACCTTCCAGAGTTAAGCCTGTTTCTGTTTCTGAAATATTAAACACAATCACTGGGATCCCTTGTTGGTAGGGATGTTGTTGGTAGGGCCCATGCCTTCAATTCCCAAGCACTGAGAATCAGGATGCAAGATACTATTGAAACCCTCCAGTTTTACTTTTTGCTGTCCTCCTATTTCCCCCTTTGCTCAGGATTTTGGCTGGAAACATATGTGGAATACTTGGGCCATGACATTTGCATCCAATTAATGCAACTCTGTTGCCTGCATACAGCCTAAATTGGGACAACTATGGGGAAAGCCATCCAGATCCCTTGTTCTAGGTTGTTCTATAAGTATGCACTGTTCAGTGACACTTTCAGCAAGTAGGAACATGACTTTAATTGCACCATTTCTCTGATTCCCTGCGTACAGATTTTTGCCAAGAAGGTTTGATTCTTTTCCAAAACCAAAGCACAAGCATTTTTAAAGCCTCTTAAGTATACCCTCCAGTGAGCAACAGTCCAGAAAAAAATTGAGTGCAAACTCTTGGAGGGATCGCTAGTAGGAATCCTTTTTCTACCCCAAGGGCTCCAGGTACTTCATGCTACCTGCATATATATATATTTTGCTTATCAAGAAAATCGCTTTCCTGAGACCCTTACCCATAACTGACTTTACTGGTCTAGGTGGCCTCTACTGTTGACACCTCCCATTCTTATAAGGAACTTTCCTCTGCCCGAATAAACAAGATCCCAATGAATAGTGGGCACCTTTGTGCTCTGTTTCTATCTTTGTGGAGATATAAGGATTGTCTGCTGGCATTAGGGCAGATTAAAAGTATATATTCAATGGGAAGGAGCAACCTCTGCAGCCCTAAGGCATCATAGCAGTCTTCCACCCTTGCAGTCTTCACAGAGCCCTGGCCCAGTGGAGACAGAGAGTCCATGAGATGAGCAAAGTTCAGAAAACTTTACCTTTAGTGTTGGCAGAGGAATCTCACCACCACCACCACCACCAACACAGCAGGATATCATCCACAGATACTTGTCTAGACTGATCACCAAATGCTCCAAGTTCCCTTGTCAAACTTTCCCCAAAATTCCTGCTGGCTTATATCACAGACTTGCCCAGAGACTGACTCTTACACTTACCACACTCCAATTTGTCATCTCTTTCTCTGTTAATTGGTAGCTGATCCTGGCCAGCCCTCAACTCCATTTTGGCTCCACATCCTGAGTTTCAACATCCTGCCCATGTTTTCCCAGGACTCCACCTAAACTTGCTTCTATTTTTAGCTTTAACACCCCCAACTCAGCAGCTGGTAAAAACTTTAGCTCACTAAGTATCTGAGATAGGACAGAAGAAAAATAAATCCCTGCAAGATATAGGAAATCACCTGGAAGCAGAGGCAGAGACTAAATGATCTTTTACAGACCTTTCTAGAGCTAATAGTAATTTAGTAAGTGTGTGTGTGGGTGTGTGTGTATTCAAAATATATTTGTAGTAAATCCAAAAGTGTGCAAATGCCTCATTTGTGATCAGAACTCCTTAGTATACTTAATGTAGTCCACTACGGATTTATAGACTGTTTTGTGAATGTTTTATCTATTTTTAATTAACTTATAAAATCCATGAAGGCAGGAATCTTGGTGGCCCACATTCACCTGACTAGTTTTAGTATTTGGAGTAATTGCTGCAAGTTTCTTAACTTGACACTATATCTCCCTATGGTAATTAACAAAGATAATCATACCCTCTTCTTGGCAATTGTTACTTTGATTTCCATGACATCATTCCCCCTGGTTCTCTGCCTCACACTCTGAAAAGTCCTTCTCTGACTCCTTTCATGGCTCTTCTTTCTGTGCACATCCCTTAAACATTACTGATTTTTTTGTCCTTGGCTCTCCTTTTTTATATTTGCTCTTGCTCTAGGTGATCTCATTTATGCCATGGCTTTAATTACCACCAACATACGACTAACTCCTATACCCGGCCAAGAGCTCACCCCTGAACTCCTGACCTATTAAAATACTATCTACTGGATATCTCCAATTTTCCCACAAAAATATCCAAGTCAAGTCAAGTCCAAAGTCGAATTCATCATCTCCCATTCTCATCCCAAATTGATACTTTCAGGCTTTTTTAAATCAGGTAGCACCCACTATCTATAATTGCAAGCCAGAAACCAGTGTATAGTTTTTGATTCTTCCCAATCATTCAGTAAGTTATTTTTTTGTTTTTAGTTTAGCATAGGTTTTTTTAACAGATTTTTGAGCTATAATTAACATACAATAAACTGCCCATATCTAAAGTGTACAATTGGATACATTTATACATATAATAAAGCTGTGAAACCATTACCATAATCAAAATAATGAACATATCCATCACCCCCAAAAGTTTCCTCATGCTCTTCGTAATTTTTTCCTCCCACCCCTTCTCACATGCCCACACTCCTGCCACTAATTTGCTTTCCGTCACTATACATTAGTTTTATGGGCTAAACTGTGTCCCCCACAAATTCATATATTCAACTCCTAACCCCCAGCACCTCAAAATGTGACCTTATTTGAATATAGTCTTCATAGATGTAATCGAGTTAAGATTAGGGTGGGCCCTAATCCAATATAAATAGTGTCCTTATAAAAAGGGGAAATTTGGACACAGACATACGCACAGGGAGAATGCCATGAGAAGATTACGGCAGAGATCAGAGTGACACTTCTACATGCCAAGGAGTTCCAAAGATGGCCAGCAAACTTCCAGAAGCTAGGAGAGAGGCACAGAACAGATGCTTCCTCATAGCTCTCAAAAGAAACTAATCTTTTTGACACCTTGATCTCAAATTTCCTGCCTCCAGAGCTGTGAGACAATAAATTTCTGTTGTTTAAACATTCAGTTTATGGTACTTTGTTACGGCAGTCCTAGAAAACTTAATACAATTGGTTTGCATTTCCTGGACTTCTATATAAATAGAATCATACAGTATTTACTTTTTTTCTAGTTTCTTTTACAACATAATTATGTTGAGATATACTCATGTTTTTAGCATATCAATAGTTCATTCTGTTTTATTCGTGAGTAGTATTTCATTGTATGGATATACCACAATTTGGTTACCCATTCACCTGTTGATGGACTTTTGGGTTGTTTCCAGCTTGAGATTATTAAAAATAAAGGTGTAGTGAGCATTATGTACAAGTCTTTCTACCAACATATGCTTTCATTCCTTGGGCAGATACCAAAGGAGTGGAATGACTGGATCATACAGAAGGTATCTGTTTAACTGTTTAAGAAACTGCCAAATTATTTTCCAAAGTATTTTGCAAGGTACCATTTGACAGTGCTGTCAGCTGTATGTGAGAATTTCAGTTCCCCCAAATCATTGCCAATACTTAGTATGGTCAGGCTTTTTAATTTTAGCCATTCCAATAAATGTGTACTGGTATTTTGTTGTAACTGTGAATAAAGAGAATTTTACTTCTTCCTTCACAATGTTGGTACCTTTTATTTCTTTATCTTGCCTTATTGCAATATCTAAAACTTCCAGTACAATTTTGCATAGAAGTGGTGAGAGTATACATTCTTATCTTATTCCTGATCTTGAAGGAAAAGCATTTAATCTTTCTCCATTAGGTATAATGTTAGCTGTAGGTTTTTCATAGATGCCCTTTAGCTATTGTTTTTGTTAGTTTCAGACATGTGGGTAAATCCAGTCCATGTTCCTCCATCTTGGTCAGGAATGGAAATCTATCCTCTTGTCATCATTATTTCTTAGGTGAGCTTGTGTAACAGCCTTCTGACAGGTTTTCTTGCCTCTAGTCTTGCCCTCCTTTAACTCAATCTCTATACCAGAATAAGTTTTTAAATATATAAATCTGATCATGGTGTGTCACTGATTAAATCCTTTATCTTCTCTCCATGGTCTCCGCACCATGGCCTACATCTCCTTAACATGATACCCAAACCCTTTCCCAATCTAGCCACCTGCCTGTTTTTTCAGCCTTACCTTTGCTCCTTTCCACTACCCCAACATTATATATTCCCAAACCCCCATACTACAGGTTAACACCCACGACACCACACAACTCTCCCAAACTCTCTGCCTTTGCTCATACTGCTCCTTCTGCCTTCTTCTTTGCCTATTTTAAAATGTACTAATTTCTCAAGGTTCAACTCAAATAGCAACTGCTCTATGAAGTCTTCCTTGTTCCCACAAGTAGTGTTAGTCCTTTTTTCCTCTCATGTTCTCCAAGAAAATTTGTTTATTGTTCTGTGGTAGAATTTACTACATTGTATTATAAATATTTATTTACATATCCCTTACATGCTAAACTGAGGGTCATAAGGGCCAAGATGAATTGTGCTTATTTGAATCCTTAATCTCTAGCACCTGTGCTTAACACAATACCTGACACAAAGCATCTGCTCAGTAAATATGTGTTCAATGGCTAAGTGAATAGTTAATTAGATGCTAAGTTCCTCTTCTAGTTATAGAAAAATTTCTCCAAAACTCAGTCATTCCCTGACATATATTGTCATATGGACATGTCATCTATATGATTGTTTACTTAATATTTTTCTTTAAGTCAATGCATTTCTTTTTTTACTTTAATATCTATTTTAGCCTATCCTAAGCAGCAGTATTTGCGAATTCACAAACTTAATGTTCTAGTTATAGCTTTTATAACATTAATTGAATTAAATACACACTCAAATTAATATTCAAATTAAAAATATTCATCTATGTACCATCCTATAATCAACTCACAAACCTATCAGCAGTACACATTCTACACTTTAGGAGGCACTGAGTCAAATAATTCTGCAATTCTATCACTTGCTCAAGGTCACACAGCTGGTGACAGAACTAGTACCCAGGTCTTCCAACCTCCTGTTTAGAATGTGATCTACTGGACTGTGCTGTGTCTCTATAGATACCCATTCAAAAGAGAAATGGATGGATAGAAGTGGACCAAGGAATCATATGGAAATAATAGGAAAGGTTAGCTTAGTGCAAAGCGGTGAAGGTATTACTATGTCAACACAAATATATGTGAGACACAGAAAATAGGAGGAGAAGCATGAGGTGGCCATTGGCTGAGTAAAGGGATTCATGTTCCTTTCAGAGGTTTCTAATGCCAGATGACTCAGGAAGCCGCAGCAACTTTCATATCCAGCTCCAGGGATTTCTCCCAGTTTATCCCTGGGTCCTGCTGCATAGTATAGCTTATGCCTTGCCATTTAGACTAAGGCTGTTGTTCACTTGCCACACACCATGCACAGAATTCCTCATCAAGCAAGAACCCCCAGAAGGCTGAATTTCTCAGTTATCCATTTTCCTTAGGAAGTGCAACGGATTATATTTTCCAAAAAGAGAGAAAAAATAGGTGGTGGGAAACACATTAATGTACTGAGTACAAATCTGGGATTCAAAGTTTCTGAATCCTCACCTTTGTTCTCCCACTGATTCAGATTTAGAAAAACAAGTGTTTTCAAGAAGTTTCCAGAATAAACGTTTACCTTGGTTTAATTCAGGACTAGACTCACCATTAAGGCCTATTTTTACTTGCAAAGGAGTGACTATGTTGGCATTCATGCAGAATGGACACCCTTTAATGAGTCCTTTCAATGAATCAGCTCAGCAGAAACACTGGTTCTGGACCAATGTCTTTCCAGAACCTACCCAGTAGAAGTCCTTCCCCTAAGCTAAGTGACTGCATATTTATGATCTAGGTTTGATGAGTGCTTTTGATTCTAACAGAGCTGTGATGATCCAAGGAGAATCACAGCAATCTAAATTATGGAGTGTTAGACTGAACACTGCTGAGGAAATTCTGCTATAGTAGCCATGGATTCAGCATAGTAAATCTTTGCTTTGCTGTAGTTATCATGGAGAGAAGAGAGATTTGTTTTTTACCGATTTATCCAAAGAACTTTGGAAAAATCAAGGTTGATCCTTGACTGACTTGTTGAATCAAATTATACTCCTTTCACCACCACAACTCATACACCCACACATTTTCTTCCTAACATTAACACTTCCTTTTTTAGAATCATTTTTACGAATTTTTTTTCTTGTGATAAGAACTTTTAAGATCTAGTCTCTTAACAGCTTTCAATACAGTCATGTGCCACATAATGATGTTTTGTTCAATGACAGACTGCATTGTGATGGTGCTCCCATAAGATTAGTACCATATAGCCTAGGTATGTAGTAGTATACACCCTGTAAGTTTGTGTAAGTACACTTTATGATGTTCACACAACAATGAAATTGCCTAATGACTCATTTCTCAGAACATTATCCCCATGGTTAAGTGATACATGACTGTATACAATACAGTATTATTAACTATAGTAACCATGTTGTACGTTATATCCACAGAACTTATTTATTTTATAACTGGAAGTTTATACCCTTTGAATACATTCACCAATTTTGCCCACCCTCTACACCCCACCTCTCGCAACCACCAATTCGTTCTCTGTATCTATGATTTTGTGCATATATTTGTATTTGTCTTTTTTAGAATCCACGTATAAGTGAGATCATATGGTATTTGTCTTTCTCTATCTGACATCTCACTTATCATAATTCCTTAAAAATCCATCCATGTTGTTTCAAATGACAGGATTTCCTTCTTTTCTATGGCTGAATAATATTCCATTGTATAAATGTATAGAACATTCTTTTATCCATTCATCTATCAATGAACACTTAGGTTGTTTCCATGTCTTGGCTACTGTAAATAATGCTGCAATGAACATGAGGGTGCAGATATCTTTTTGAGTTAATGTTTTTGTTTCCCTCAGATAAATACCCAGAGGTGGAATCGCTAGATCATATGATAGTTTTATTTTTAATTTTTTCAGTAGCCTCCATACCATTTTCGATAGTGGCTGCATCAGTTTACATTCCCAACAACAGTGTACATGGGTTCCCTTTTCTCCAAATCCTCACCAACACTTGTTATATCTTGTTTTTTCTTTTCATTTAGTTATTTTATTGAGGTCATATTGGTTTAAAACATTGTGTAATTTCAGGAATATAGTATAATATATCAGTTTCTATATAGACTGCATTGTACTCACCTCCAGAGTCTAGTTTTTATCTGTCACTATACATATGTGCCCCTTTACCCCTTTTGCCTTTCCCCACCCTCTTCCCCTCTGGTAACCACTAATCTTTTCTCCATATCCAGGTGTTTGTTTAACTTCTGCATGCGAGTGAAACCATATGGTGTTTGTTTTTCTCTGTCTGGCTTATTTCACTTAACATAATACCCTCAGGGTGCATCCATGTTGTTGCAAATTGCATGATTTTGTCTTTTTTATGGCTGAGTTGTATCCCATTGTATATATATACCATATCTTCTTTATCCATTCATTCATTGATGGGCACTTGAGTTGCTTCCACGTCTTGGATATTGTGAATAATGCTACAATGAACATAGGGGGGCATAAATCTCTTTGAATTGTTGATTTCATATTCTTTGGATAAATACCCAGTAGTAAAGATAGCTGGATCACATCATATTTCCATTTTTAATTTTTTGAGAAATCACCATACTGTTTTCCATAGTGGCTAAATCAGTTTGCATTCCCTCCAGCAGTGTATGAGGTTCCCTTTTCTCCACACCCTCTCCAACATTTGTTATTTTTAGTCTTGTTAATTATAGCCATTCTGATGGGTGTGAGGTGATATCTCATTGTAGTTTTGATTTGCATTTCCCTAATAATTAGTGATGTCGAACATCTTTTCATGTGCCTGTTGGCCATTTGTATATCTTCTTTGCAAAAATGTCTGTTCATATGATCTGCCCATTTTTTGATCAGGTTGTTTGTTTTTTTGTTATTGAGTTGTGCGAGTTCCTTATATATTTTGGAAATAAACCCCTTGTCAGATGTATGATTTGCAAATACTTTCTCTCAGTTGATGGATTGTCTTTCCATTTTGTTGATGGTTTCTTTTGCCTTGCAGAAGCTTTTTAGTCTGATGTAGTTGCATTTGTTTATTTTTTCTTTTGTTTCCCTTGCTCGAGGAAATGTGGTATTTGAAAAGATACTACTAAAACTGATGTCAAAGAGTGTGCTGCCTGTATTTTCTTCTAGGAGTTTTATGGTTTCAGGACTTATATTCAGGTCTTTAATCCATTACGAGTTAATTTTTGTGTATGGTGTAAGATAATGGTTGATGTTCATCTTTTGCATGTGGCTGTCCATTTTTCACAACACCATTTATTGAAGAGACTTCCCTCTCTCCATTGTATGTTCTTGGCTTCCTTGTTGAAAATTCACTGCCCGTAGATGTGTGAGTTTATTTTTGGGCTCTTGATTCTTTTCCCTTGATCTGTGTGTCTGTTTTTGTGCCGGTACCATGCTGTTTTGATTACTATAGCCTTGTAGTATATTTTGAAGCCAGGGTTTGAGGTACCTCCAGCTTTGTTCTTTTTCTCAGGATTGTTTTTGTCTATTCGGGGTTTTTGTTGTTCCATATAAATTTTAGGATTCTTTGTTCTATTTCTGTGAAGAATGTCACTGGGATTTTGATGGAGATTGCATTGAATCTGTAGATTGCATTAGGTAATACGGACATTTTAACTAGTTTATTCTTCCAATCCATGACCATGGAATATCTTTTCCAATTCTTTATGTCTTCTTCAATTTCTTTCAATAATGTCTTATAGTGTTCTGTGTATAGGTCTTTCACCTCCTTGGTTAAATTTATTCCTAGATATTTCATTCTTTTTGTTGCACTTGTAAATAATACTTGTCTTTCTGCTAGTTTGTAATTGATGGATAGAAATGCAACTGTTTTTGTATGCTGGTTTTGTATTGTATGACTTTGCTGTAGTTGTTGATAATTTCTGGTAGATTTTTTAAGGTTTTCTATATATAGAATCATGTCATCTGAAAACAGTGAGAGTTTTACCTCTTCCTCTATAATTTGGATATCTTTTATTTATTTTTCTTGCCTAATTGCTCTGGCCAAAATGCAAAAAAAAATTCAACAAAATATTAGCAAATCGAATACAGCAATACAGTAAAAGGATCATTCACCATGATCAAGTCAATTTATACCAGGGATTCAGGGATGTTTCAACCTCCACAAATCAATCTATGTGATACATCACATTAACAAAATGAGGAATAAAAATCACATGATCATCTCAATAGATGCAGAGAAAACATTTAGCAAGTTCCACTATCTATTTATGAATAAAAAACCCTCAATGAAATGGGTATAGAAAGAAAGTACCTCAACATAATAAAGGCCATATATGACAAACCCACAGCCAACATCACACTTAATGGTGAAAAACTGAAAACCATCCCTCTGGGAATGGGAACAAGACAAGGGTGCCCACTTTTGCCACTCTTATTCAACATAGTACCTTGTCTTTTTGATAATAGACATTTCAGCAGGTGTGAGGTAATATCTCATTGTGGTTTTGCTTGGCATTTCCCTGATGATGAGTGATGTTGAGCACCTTTTCATGTACCTGTTGGCCATCTGTATGTCTTCATTGGAAAATTGTCTAATCAGATCCTCTATCCCTTTTTTAATCAGATTGTATTTTGCTATTGAGTTGCATGAGCTCTTTACAAATTTTGAATATTAACACCTTATCAAATATATGATTTGCAAATGTTTTTTGCCATTCCATAGATTGTCTTTTCATTTTGTTGATGGTTTCTTTTGCTCTTTAGAAGCTTTTTAGTTTGATTTAGTTCCATTTGTTTATTTTTGCTTTTGTTGCCTTTGCTTTTGGTGTCAAAACCAAGAACTCATCGCCAAAACTAATGTCAAAGAGCTTACTGCCTATATTTTCTTCTAGGAGTTTTATAGTTTCAGGTCTTACATTCATGTCTTTAATCCATTAAGTTTATTTTTCTGCTATTTTCTTTCTCACAATTGCTTTGGCTATTTGGGGTTTTTCGTGGTTCCATACAAATTTTAGGGTTGTTTGCTGTATTTCTGTGAAAACTGCAATTGGAATTTTTTTTTTAATGTCATCAAGTAATTTGTTTTGTCTTAAAAATGGATCAAAATTCTACATTTTACTCCTTGGCATTGTTGTATTTACATTAATATATTTTTTTTATTGATGTTTTAATGGTTTCTAACATTGTGAAATTTTGGGTTGTACATTTTTGTTTGTCCATCACCACATATATGACTCCCTTCACCCCTTGTGCCCACCCCCCACCCCCACTGCCCTGGTAACCACAGTCCAGTTTTCTCTGTCCATGTGTTGGTTTATATTCCACATATGAGTGAGATCATACAGTGTTTGTCTTTCTCTTTCTGGCTTATTTCACTTAACATAATACGCTCCAGGCCCATCCATGTTGTTGCAAATGGGACGATTTTGTCTTTTTTTATGGCTGAGTAGTATTCCATTGTATATATATACCACATTTTCTTAATCCAATTGTCAGTCGAGGGACCCGTAGGTTGCTTCCACTTCTTGGCTATGGTGAATAATGCTGCAATGAACATAGGGGTGCATAAGCCTCTTTGGATTGTTGATTTCAGGTGCATTGGATAGATTCCCAGTAGTGGGATGGCTGGATCATAGGGCATCTCTATTTTTAATTCTTTGAGGAATCTCCATACCGTTTTCCATAGAGGCAGCACCAATTTGCATTCCCACCAGCTGTGTATGAGGGTTCCTGTTTCTCCACATCCTCTCCAACATTTGTTGTTTTTTGTCTTGGTGATTATAGCCATTCTAACAGGTGTGAGGTGGTATCTTAGTGTTGTTTTGATTTGCATTTCCCTGATGATTAGTGATGTTGAGCATCTTTTCATGTGCCTATTGGCCATCTGTATATCTTCCTTGGAGAAGTGTCTATTTCCTCTGCCCATTTTTTGATTGGGTTGTTTGTTTTTTGTTGTTCAATTGTGTGAGTTCTTTATATATTATGGAGATCAACCCCTTGTCAGATGTATGTTTTGCAAATATTCTCTCCCAGCTGGTTGGTTGTTTGTTCATCTTGATTCTGGTTTCATTTGTCTTATAAAAGCTCTTTAATCTGATAAAGTCCCACTTGTTTATTTTTTCTTTAGTTTCCCTAGTCTGGGTAGGCATGTCATCCGAAAAGATTCCTTTAAAACCAATGTCAAATAGTGTGTTGCCTATATTTTCTTCTATGAGTTTTATAGTTTCAGGTCTCACCTTCAGGTCTTTGATCCATTTTGAGTTAATTTTTGTGAATGGCGATAGCACATGGTCCACTTTCATTCTTTTGCATGTGGCTGTCCAGTTTTCCCAACACCATTTATTGAAGAGACTTTCCTTTCTCCATTGCATGTTCTTAGCACCTTTGTCGAAAATTAGCAGTCCGTAGATGTGTGGTTTTATTTCTGGGCTTTCAATTCTGTTCCATTGATCTGTATGTCTGTTTTTGTACCTGTACCATGCTGTTTTGATTACTATTGCTTTGTAGTATGTTTTGAAGTCAGGGATTGTGATGCCTCCTGCTTTGTTCTTTTTCTTTAGGATTTCTTTAGCTATTCGAGGTCTTTTGTTGCCCCATATAAATTTTAGTATTCTTTTTTCTATTTCTGTGAAGAATGTCATTGGGATTCTGATCGAGATTACATCAAATATGTAGATTGCTTTGGTAGTATGAACATTTTAACAATATTAATTCTTCCAATCCATGAGCACAAAATATCTTTCCATTTATTTGTGTCTTCTTTAATTTCTTTCATCAATGTCTTATAGTTTTCAGTGTACAGCTCTTTCACATCCTTGCTTAAATTTATTCCTAGGTATTTTATTCTTTTTGATGCAATTGTAAATGGGATTTTTTTCTTAATTTCTCTTTCTGATAGTTCATTATTAGTGTATAGAAATAAAACCAATTTATTTATATTGATTTTTGTATCCTGCAACTTTACTGAATTCATTTATTAGTTCTAACAGTTTTTTGGTGATGTCTTTAGGGTTTTCTATGTATAATATTTTATCATTAGCAAACAAAGACACTTTTACTTCTTTTCTAATTTGCATACCTTTTCATTCTTTTTCTTGTCTAATTATTCTGGCTAGGGCTTCCAATACAATGTTGAGTAAAAGTGGTGAGAGTGGGCATCCATGTCTTGTTCCTAATCACAGAGGAAAAGCTTTTCAACACTGAATATGATGTTAGCTGTGGGCTTGCCCTATATAGCCTTTATTGTCTAGAGAAATGTTCCATCTCCATTGAATTTCTTCCGAGTTTTTGTCATGAATGGATGTTGAATTTTCTCAAATGCTTTTCTGTGCCTATTGTGATGATCATATGATTTTTATCCTTCCTTTTGTTAATGTGATGTATCACATTTATTTATTTTTGCATATGTTGCACAATTCATACATTTGCAGGTATAATCCCACTTGGTCATTGTGAATGATCCTTTTAATGTGCCAGTGAATTCAGTTTGCTAGTGTTTTAATGAGAATTTTGTGTCATATTCATGAGAGAACTTGTTCTATTTTTTTTTTCTTGTAGTGTCCTTTCCTGGCTTTGGAATCATGGTAATGCTGGACTCAAAAAATGAGTTTGCAAATGTTCCCTCCTTCTCAATTTTTTAGAAGAGTCTGAGAAGGATTGGTGTTGTTTCTTCTTTAAATGTTTGGTAAAATTTACCAATGAAGCCATCTGGTCCTGGGCTTTTCTTCATTGAGAGATTTTTGATACTATTCAATCTCCTTACTAGCAATTGGTCTGTCCAGATTTTCTGTTTATTCCTGATTCAGTCTTGGTAGGTTGTATGTTTGTAAGAATTTTTCCATTTTGCCTAGGTTATCCAATTTGTTGGCATACAGTTGTTCATAGTAGCCTCACATGATCCTTTGTATTTTTGTGGTATCAGTTATAATGTCTCCTCCATCATTTCCTATTTTATTTATTTGAATTCTATGCCTTTTTTTCTTGATGAGTCTAGCTAAAAATTTGTCAATTTATCTTTACAAAAAATCAGCTCTTAGTTTCATTGATCTTTTCTATTGTTTTTTAGTCTCCATTTCATTTATTTCCACTATGATCTTTATTATTTCCCTCCTTTTACTAACTTTGGGCTTAGTTTGTTCTTATTTTTCTAATTCCTTAAGGTTTAAAGCTAGGTTATTTATTTATGATCGCTCTTGTTTCTTGACGTAGGCATTTATCACTATGAACTTCCCTCTTAAAGCTGTTTTTGCTGCATCCTATAAGTTTTGATATGTTGTATTTACATTTTCATTTGTCTCATGATTTTTCTAATTTCTCTTTTGATTTCTTCTTTGACCCATTGGTTGTTCAGTACCATGTTGTTTAATCTCCATATGTTTGTTAATTTTCCAAGTTACTTTTTGTAAATTGAATTTTAATTTTATACCATTGTGATCAGAAAAGTACTTGATATGATTTCAATATTCTAAAATTTATTAAGATTTGTTTTGCAGCCTAATGTATGATTCATCCTGGAGAATGTTCCCTGTGTACTTGAGAAGAGTGTGTATTCTGTTGCTTTTATATGGAATTTCTGCAAATCTCTGTTAAGTCCATCTGTTCTAATGTGTCATTTAAGGCCAATGTTTCCTTATTGATTTTCTGCCTGAATGACCTATACAGTAATGAACTTGGGCTATTAAATTTCCCTACTATTATGGTATTGCTTTCTATTTCTCTTTTTACTTATGTTAATATTTGCTTTATATACTAAATTGCTCCTATGTTGTGTGCATAAATATTTACAAATGTTATGTCCTTTTCTTGGTTTGACCAATTTAGCTTTATATAATGACCTTCTTTGTCTCTTATTACAGTCTTTGCCTTTAAGTCTATTTTGTTTGATACAAATATAGCTACACTAGCTTTCTTAGGTTTTCATTTGCATGGACTATCTTTTTATATCCCTTCACTTTCAGTCTGTGTGTGTCCTTACATCTGAAGTGCATCTTTTTGTAGGCAGCATATAGACGGGTCTTGTTTTTTTTTTAATCCATTCAGTCACTCTATGCCTTTTGATTGGAGAATTTAGTCCATTTACATTTAAAATAGTTATTGACAGGTATGGACTTATTGCCATTTTGTCATTGTTTTCTGGCTGTTTTGGCATTCCTTTGTTCCTTTCTTCTTCTCTGGCTTTCTTCCTTTGAGATTTGATGATTTTCTGTAGTGGTACATGTAGATTTCTTTCTCTTTGTCTTTTCTGTGTTTGCTATAGGTTTTTGCTTAGTGGTTACCATCAGGCTTACATACAATAACTTATATTTATGACAGTCTATTTTTAAGTTATAACAACTTAAGTTCAACGCATTCTGAAGCTTTATATTTTTACTCCCTCCGCCCATATTTTATGTTTTTGATGTCACAACTTATATCTTTTTATCTTGTGTATCTGTAAACAAATTATTTTAATTGTAGATATTTTACAACTTTTGTCTTTTAACCTTCATACTAGCTTTACAAGCGATTAACCTATCACCTTTGCAACATTAGATCATTATGAATTTTACTATATATTTACCTTTGCCACTGAAATTTATACTTTCATATGCTTTCCTGTTACTAATTATTGCCCTTTCATTTCAGCTTAAAGAAGTCTCTTTAACACTTTTTAAGGTCAATGTAGTAGGGATGAACTCGTTTAGTTTTTGCCTGTCTGGAAAACTCTTTATCCCTCCTTCAATTCTGAAGGACAACTTTGCCAAATAGAGTATTCTGGGTTGGCAGGTGCTTTTTTCTTTCAGCACTTTGAATATATCACATATTCCTTCCTGGCCTACAAAGTATCAGCTGAAAAATCTGCTTATAGTCTTTTGGGGGCTCCCTTATTCATGACAAATTGTGTTTCTCCTGCTGCTTTTAAGATTCTCTGCCTGTCTTTAACTTTTGACACTTGAGTTATGTGTCTTAGTGTGGGTCTATTTAAGTTTATTCTATTACAAACTCTCTGGGCTTCCTGGATCTGGATGTTTGTTTCCTTCTCCAAGTAAGGGAAGTTTTCAGCAATTATTTCTTCAAGTGATTTTTCTGCCCCTTTCTCTCTCTCTTCTCCTTCTGGGATCACTATAAGATGAATATTGGTCTCTTGATGCCCTGTAAGTCCCTTAAACTATCACTCTCTTTTTTATACTTTCTTTTTGATGCTCTGATTGGCTGAGTTCCATTGCCCCGTCTTTAGGTTCACTGATCCTTTCTTCTGCTTTATCTAGTTTGCTGTTGAACCTCTCTATTGTATGTTTTAGCTCAGTTATTATATTCTTCATCTCTGTGATTTCTGTTTTGTACTTTCTTATATTTTCTATCTTTTTGTTGAAATTCTCACTTTTTTTCATGCACTGTTTTCTTAACCTCAGTGTGCATCTTTATGACCATTATTTTGAACTGTTTGTTGGGTATATCACTTTCTCCATTTTATTAAGTTCTTTTTCTGAGGTTTTATCTTGTTCTTTCATTTAGAACATATTCCTTTGTTTCTTTATTTTCCTTGACTCTCTGTGTCAATTTCTATGCTTTACATAAAACAGCTATCTCTCTCAGTCTGAAAGGAGTGGCCTCAAGTAGAAGATGAACCCTATCATTCACTCTGCCCTACTTGTGGTTGCCTCTCAAACCTTCATGATTGTCCAAGTAGACTAATTTGTTCTTAGTGACTCTCATTAGTTGAGGGTGTGCTAAGACTTGTCATTGTCCCAAAGGGGAGGATCTCTGTCAGCAC
This sequence comes from Ceratotherium simum simum, assembly GCF_057802395.1. Taxonomy (NCBI): domain Eukaryota; kingdom Metazoa; phylum Chordata; class Mammalia; order Perissodactyla; family Rhinocerotidae; genus Ceratotherium; species Ceratotherium simum. The sequence continues at coordinate 67,155,350 of NC_141940.1, forward strand.
CTAGTTTCAGGCTGATTGGAAGCCAGACCCTGAGACAGCAGCTTTTAAAGTATGTAAATATACCTCTTTCAAGGGAAAATGGGAAGATGGGCATTTCTATCTGCTTCTCTGTGCTGAGCCCTGGGATGATAATCAGTTAAGAACTATTTCTTTGTTTGCTACCATCCCATTGAACAAGTGAACACAAGCCCCCTGGCCACCATAGCCAGGCTATCAAGGAATGTATCCTCTGAGTGGCATGTATCAAAAGCCAGGGTGCCAGACCTGTGCACAGTCTCCTTTCTTGGAGACACCAGCAACCTGGGGCAGGGCAGAGGGAGAGTGCAAAGATGGCACACATTGGCCTTCTCAAGTCTTGAGTGGGTGCAGTCAGCCCTTAGATGTATGTTTAATTAGAAACCTACCCCTCAGGCTACAACTATGAAGATAACCTAATAGGCTTCTTTCTCAGAAGACTGAGTGTTTCATCTGCTGCCTCTCCACTGTACCCTGGGTGGTTGGCCAGTTAGTTAAGTATTCATTTTCCATTTTTTACAGTCCTGTGGGACTCGCAAATGTAAGCCCCACTGACCACTAGAGGCAGGTGATCAAGGGGTTTTCCCTTGGCAGCAGCCACAAAAAACAGGCACCAGACATGTGCATAAGCTCCTTTCCTGGAGATACTAGCAGCCTGGAGTGTGACAGAGGGAAAGCACAAAGATGGCACCTGCCAGCCTCCACAGTTTTTGAAGAATATTTCAGTAGGCTCTTAGATGTGGGTTAAATCAGGTGACAGCCTCTCAAGCTAAAGCTTTAAGATAAGTTAATAGGCCTCTTTCATAGAAAGACTGGGTGTTTCAGGCAGTTGCCTCTGTGTTGGGTTCTGGGGTGTAGCCACAGTGATTCCACATGAGCCTTTAAGTTATATTTCTCAGTTTGCTAATGCCTTATGTGTCTCGTGGATGCAAGCACCATTGGCTTTCAGAGCTAGATGTTTTGGAGGCTCATCTCTCAGGTGCAGGTATAACCATTGTGTTGCCAGATGTGGGGTTCAAACATTTTGCTCCTCATGGAGAAGCTGAAAGTTGTGAGTTCCTCCCTGGTTGTGGGTCACTGCACCAGGGCTGGGATTTATGGTAAGATTGTGTCTCAGCCCTTCTTACCCATTTTGGTGTAGGTTTTTTTCCCATTCACCTGATGTGTAGCAATCATTCAGCTAGTTTCTGGGTTTCTTTGAGAGGATTTGTTCTACATGTAGCTGTAGATTCAGTGTGTATGTGGGAGGAGATGAGTTCAGGATCTTCCTACATCACCATCTTGAACCGGAATCCCATTAACACTTCTAATTTGGGGGAGTGGTGGATATAAAAATGTATGGATTCTGATAGCTTTGATAGTCCCATAGGCAACTTTCCTTAATCTTCCAGATTTTATCTGTGGTTAAATAATAGCAATAATAAAGTTGTCTGTTTCAAAGTTCTCTGGATTAGATCAGTGGTTCTCAACGTGTGGTTCCCAAAGCAGCAGCATCAGTCACTTGGCAATATGTTAGAAATGCAAATTTTCTGGCTTCAATTAGACTTATGAAATCAGAAACTCTGGGAGTGGGGCCCAGCAATCTGTATTTTAACAAGTGTTACCAGCTTTTCCATTCACCTCACTTCATCCAATGGAGAGTATCTAACTCTCATAGTGGTTCTAGTTCCCCCATGATCCCCACATCTCCAGGAATGGCATTGGCAGTCTCCTTGTTCCCACTGCCACTTCCACACCAAAACTCTCCTCTTCTCACATACCAAAATTTTTGTCCTTTGAGATACGTGCCATCTAGCTCTACCATGTTTTCCTTTCACTTTGATGCTATCTATTGACCATTGCCCCAGTGCTTTCACGAGGTCTCTAATTCCAGCTACTTTACCACTTAAAATCCTGACATCATCTAGAGAGATTTCAACATCCATGTAAATAATCTACCTACTACCTTAGCCAAATGGCTCCTTGAGGTTTTTATTTTTACTTTTTTTAATTTTTTTATTTATTGCCATAACATTGGTTTATAACATTGTATAAATTTCAGGTGTACATCATTATACTTCTATTTCTGCATAGATTACATCATGTTCACCACCCAAATACTAATTACAACCCATCACCACACACATGTGCCGAATTATCCCTTTCGCCCTCATCCCTTCCCCCTTCCCCTCTGGTAACCACCTTTTCAACTACAATTAATTTTTTACAAACTCTGCTTCAGTCACTTGTTGCTCTGGCCACACCTGAACATTGCCATAAGGCAAAACTGTTTCGTCTACAAAACATAAATTCAGACCTCTCACTAAAGGACCCCAAGACAATCTACTTCCAGCTGTCTTACTCCTTTCTCTATTTTTGTTCTCTGATCTACAGTAATTCAACCCCTCCATTTATCCCAGTGCACAACTTATCTCTCTCTTCACTTTCTTCTCTATCTAGTTTGGACACCATGGACCTCAATTTCTCTGGTTCCCAGGACTCTCAACTCCCTTTTCCTTTTATCTAAACCATATCTTCCCTACTAAACCCAAGTCCTGAAGCAAACTAAGCACCTTTCTTCTCTGCTGTTAAACCCAAGCACCTGAGTGCAAAGGAGAAAACTGCACAACCATGCAGAAAGTCACGGCTGCAAATCCCATCTAACAGGGCTTCGGTGCAGCTCAGGAATTCTTTTAGTCAACTGCTACTCCCATTATACTCATGACTAATTCCAAACCTCTTTTCTGAATCCCCATCACAGCGGCCCCTTCCCTCTCAGCAGGTGACATCATCTCCTACTTACGGAGAAAAATAGATGTCATCAGATAGGAAATTCCATGACTTCCTGCCTCCAACGCTACAAACTTGTCTGCATCTCTAGCCATCCTTAACTCCTTTCCTCCTGACATCTCAGAGGAAGAATTATTATTCTTTTTCCTTTTCATTGCCTATCCCATCCTCTCCTGCTTCCTTGACAGTCTTGCTATTTCCCTCCTACTGTCTCTATCCATTCAGCATATAAAGAATGTTCAAGTATCTCCACTTTAGAAACAACCACAACAGTATCAACAGCAATAATTCCCTGGGCCCTACTTTCTCTTCTAATTTTCTCTATTTCTACTTTCTTTCACAGACAACTTTATAAAAAAAGATTAGGCTGTCTCTACTGCCTCACCACCTATTCACTCTTCAATGTACAGTAATTTGGCTTCCATTTCAAACACTACTCCCACAAGGGCCAATGCTGACTTCTTAGTTTCTAAGGTTACTAGATCATTTTAAATTATGAGCCTACTTAGCCTCTCTGATCATTAACAACTAATAAAAACATGTCCTATTCCTTATGAAACTCTCTCCTTCCATATCTCTAGCTACTATTTAGTTTCCTTCATGGGTCCCTACTTCTATACTGTACTTTATAGTTTTATCCTTGAGTCCTCTTTAATTAAGTATATTCTCATTTTATCTATATCCTATTCAAGGTTTGTCTTCTGAGCTTCATATCCAGGTTTCCAACTATGTATGACACATCTTTATCTGAATGGACACCGAGCACCTCCATCTCAAAATTTCCAAAAACATATTTTTTCTCCTACCTCTATCTCAACTCAATCTTCTTCCAATATTTTCTGTCTTTGTAATAGCACAATTATCTACACAATCACCCAAGTCAGAAATCTTGGTATTATCCCTGACAACTCCACTCCCCTTCTTCTAATTGGTTATAAACAGAACTAATTTGTTCCCTCCTTTTCACTCCTCTTACCTTTAAGTCAACACCTCGGAATTTGTCATCTAGACTAACAAGAGCCCTCAAATGTTCTGTTCCCCTCCTTTCTCCCTTTCCTAATCAATTCTCCACACAGCATTTAGAGTAATCTTCCTAAAGTAATTTTCCTGAGGCCCAAAATTGATCATGTCATTTTACTTCTCAAAACCCTTCAATGTCTGTGGGTTAGGTACAGAATAACTTCAAACCCCTTAGTATAGAATGTAAGGCCTGTGCTCAAATTGTACTCATCAGTCTCCCACAATGTGCAACAATCTGTAGGTACTCAGAAATTTCTTTTTGAATTGTGTTCTTAAAGGAAGACATAATCATTTTACCAAGTATATTTCTTCAAAAAAAACATTAATAATGTGAATATGCCAGATTTTTTTAGGACAGAATCTCCTGAGATGTGACCCATTTCATCATTAATGAATCCCAAAGTAGAGGACACAAAGTCATCTAGGTTTTCTTAGCAAGTGAGTGAATAGAAAGAAGACTGTAAGCCCCAAATTTTTAAAGCTGGGGGTGGAGGTGAGACATACTTCATGCTCCTGCCTTTCACTGTCTAGTAAGACACTTGTAAAAGTGTCATCGTGAAATCCCTGGTATTTTTTTTAATTTCTTAAGGCTGTGAAGATTAGCAGTAAGAAAGCTGAACTTAAAATTACTTAGATGATCTAAAGTGGCTCCAGAAGGCAGTGACTATTTGGAATGCACGGAATTTTGGAAATCAGTGTGTGCTGATGAATAACATTCTTTTTCTGGAAATATAAAAGAAAGAACATGGGCATTATTGTTAGACAAACCTGTGTTTGAATCTTGGCAGCTGCCCACTAACTGTGTGACCTTAGGCAAGTTATTTAACTTCTCTGAAGCAAAATTATCTGCAAATGGAGATAACAATACTATTTTCATCACATGATTGTTATGACAATCAAAAGATGAAATCATGTATATAAGGAACTACCTGGCACATAGTAAGTGTCCAACAAATTTCCCATACCCTCACTGTTATATTATCTTAATTTTGACTACTATCTTCAACTACTTTGGTAAATTTACTGTAGAAATAAGGAAATAAAGAGATAGTGGGGAAATAGCATAAGATTGCTTTGAAAGAACTAAGAACTATAGACCTGACGTAAATTTAACAGAGACATTTTTAAGGTACTGAGGGAACAAATCCACTGTCTAGCACATAGTAAGTTTCTGACAAATTCTTTTTTAATGCAAATGAAGGAAGAGAGAGAGGACAGAAAAGAGGAGGCAGCCTAGTAAAGCAACCCTGGATGAGTAGGCCATCAGTGGGCAGAATATTTCAGGTTGTCTCATAACAGTGCCAATGTTCTCAACTCCTTATGTCTGACTATATTTCCCAACTCCCAATATTAGCCACCTCCTTGGATTATGCTTTGCAGGAGCTTTTAGTTGGGTTATTTGCCCTTGTTATCTGTCCTAGAAACCTACCAATTACCTTGCCTTTTAGAGCACAAACTGTGCCCACCTCTGATTTCTATCTCTGCCCATTTCTAGTGCCAACTAAGGCAATAATTGTGAGCATGGCACAGAAGCGAAAGATCTACATCTACATTGTCCTTCTAAATTTACCCTTAACACATACTCACCATTTGGGTCACTGCTATCAAACAGCAACTGAAGTACACAAAAGGATATGGATGATATAGATAGATAGACAGACAGACAGATAGATAGGTGATAGATTCTAATAGTATGAAAAGGAAATACTTGAGGTATCTGGAAAAAAGTATGTACCAAAGGCTTTTAGGCATAAGCCTTTATAAGGCATGTCTGGAAGGTAGGCTTGGTGCACCTCAGGATTTTTCCAGTCAGATTGGCATTACTGAACATTATCAGGAGTGCATAAACCCTATGTATGCTCTAAAGGCCACAGTGCCAGAGATGGAATTTTGGAAAGTTTTGAAATTAGGCTCCTATTTCCATTTTCTATGTTTTCACCAGGCCACATCCGAACTGCAGACAACCAGGCTAGTCATCAAGTTCAACTTCTCTAGGCTAAAGTCCCTAGAAAAAGGAAGCCTGTTCTCATTCTAGAAAGATTTGGTCTCCATAATCATACTGGTCAGTGCTGGTGTGTTTGAGAAAAGACTGTCAAGGCAACTTGGGGTGGGAGGAAGGAAGAGAGAAGAAACTGAGAGGAACCACACATAGAAATTAGCAAACAGAGCTGCCAATCCAAACAGCAAGAGAGGGACCCACCACATCCAAATTGTCTTCTGTATGCCCATATGATGTCTATTTCTGAGAGGTAAGCCTTGGCCTCCACAAAATAGAAATTGGGAAATTAAAAGAAACAAATAAAACTATTTTTTCTTCCTGGCAAGCAGCAAGATTGTCTTGTCCTAAGCCTACTTGTAGTCTCCACATTCCCTTACATAAAGGATCTAGTAGAAGAGAACAACTTCAAAGGAAATGTTGTGTGGTCCTTTAGCCTCAGCATTGTTAAATGATGTGCTAACCCAAACCAGGGCCAAAGGGACATAGAAAGCATCATCAATGGAAAGATCATACTTCCATGGAAGTACTTATGGAGGCTGACCCTCTGTGATGTGGTTTGGGTTGAATTGAGTTTTTTTTTTTCATTTGTTTTTCTCCCCTAATCAGTCTAATATGTAAGCTTTATTAGTAATTCTCCTGACTCCCATTATGTATTTCCTTTTTTAAAAGAAAACAGAAAAATGCATACAAACAGACATTTATTCCATAGTGCAATCAGTTCTCATCACACACACATGCAAATAAAATCCTACTTCAATAAACTCTGTGGGGTAAACAGATTTTTTATACTAATGTGGGATTTCATTCTCTTAAGTACTGTACTAGAAATCACATTCCATGACCTCAAGCACTGGATGAAACAGATCAGATATCCAGCCTCTCCACATCTACCTCCCTCCCTAACCAACAAATGGCACACCAAGGAACTGAGTAATAAATTAGCAAGCAAAACCAAGTACTCTAAAGGTAGAGGGGAAAAGGGGGAAATTCCCTAAAAACAAAGTGTCATTCATTCTCAAAAATGTGTTATGTTGTTTGAATCATTCATTCATTTATATCTTCCACATGGCTCTCCTCTTTGACCATAGATCATGGATCTGATTGATATGTAGTTGAGAGTGTATATTTATGTGATCATGTTCTGTTTCAGTGAGTAGTTTGGAAGTTAAAATTAGTTTTTCTAGTGGGGTGATTGGAAAGTTGGAGATATACAGGATAAGTGAAATCAAAGAGTAATTGCTGTGTGAAGGCAATCTAAACAAAACGCAATAGCTGGGAAGAGCTCTTTTTCCACTCCTTACTATGCTCAGTGTTTTCACTATTTATTTGTGTATATATATTCCTTTGTTTCTTATTTATACTTAGTTTCTTTCAACAAGGATTTCAGGGTCATATGATAAAAGACGTGCAAAAAGAGCTGTTAAAGGAAGGTTAAAAGGCCATATCAAAGAATTTGGGCGGAGTGAGATAGAATTATTCTAGATATATAAGTGAATACAATTTTGGGTTTCCTGGATGTGAGGACAAAAAGGATAATTTGATAGTTATACAATGACCATTGCCCAAAGAATGAAAGCATAACAGTTCTTCAGGAAATAAACCATAAGCCACATGTAGGCAGGGACTAGGCCCATCTTGTGATTAGCAAAGGGCCTGGCGTATGGTAGGGGCTTAAATGTTTATCATATAAATGAATGAATTTTTAATGAGTTTATTGAGAGTAGGGACTATGACTCAACTCACTTTGTATCCCAAGCACTTATTAGTGAGTCATACAGTGGATACTCAATGGCTGTCTGTGGAATAAATGTATGGAAGAGAGAAAAGTTTTCCTGTCACTAATCTCTAATAAGAATTTAGTAAGTATATATGTATATGATGGACAGGTAAAAACATTAAAGACTCAAGTCTTTGGTGGTATCAGTTTTATGGGATGTGTTGTCATGTTTGTCGTTTAGTCCTTTCTCTTGCCATCCTTTGGTGAAAGTCAAAGACATAATATTAATACCAAAATCTTCTTATTGCTAAATCCAAAGGACACTCATCATTCTTTACTCATTTACCTTTTTGTCAGCATTTTATATTAATGACCCCTCTTTCCTGAATGTTCTCTTCCCACGGCTTCCATGATATCATCCTTGCCAGGATCCCCCTTACCTCTCTAGTAAGTCGTTTTCACTTTCTTTTGAAGCTCCTCTTTTTCGGCCTGCTTCTTGAATCTTGGTGTTCCTCAGGATTCTGTCCCTGTCACACTTCTATTTTTACTCCAAACACTTTTTCTAAATGATTTCATCCATTCCCAGGGGTTCTTCTACCATCTCTCTGGTGTGATTCCAATTTTCCCAATCCAGATCTATTTCCCAATATTCAAAATGGGCATATATAACTGCTTAGTGGACATTCTCAACTGGAAGTTCCACATGCATCTCAAATTCAATATATCCGAAACTGAACTCATTATCTTTTACTTCTCCTGTGTTCTCCATCTCTGTAGATGACACAAGTAGGTACATAACCATGGGCCCATTTAGAGCCAGTTTGAACAGACCCCATCTCTTATCAACAAAGTGATTAAGGATTGTCTTTCAGAAAAGCTGCAAAGTCACGCAGCCAGGACATGTGCAAAAGAAGAAATCATGACTTGAAACGACCTTGGAAACAAAGAGCCTCCTTCTACAGAACCCAAGGACCGGGACGTGACCAGAACTTGAAAGCAGGACTAGTATCAGAAACGAGGGGTCCCTCATTAAGGAAAATCCTGTGTTAAAATTCCTTCCAAATTTCATCATAGATGTTTAGAACCTTATCATAAACGTTTAAAACCTTACCATAGATACCTGAAGCCCATCAATCGAAACCTGTCCCACTAGCATTTCCGTGTGCCAACCTGTTCTCCCTAACCTCTTAAATTTTGTCCCAAATACTGAATTGGGGAAACAGATCTGAGGGCACACACCCCTGTCTCCCTGGAGACCCATCTCGCTGATTTCTCCCCTCAAAGGCTGGTGCCATAATTAATTGGTTCATTTATGCACATTGGGCAGAGAACCCCAATTTTCTGCAGTAACAATTGGTAACCACGAAGGGACATGGTCCTGTGACCACCCACCTGAGGCTCTGAAACTCCTGGCGTGGTGTGGGGTCATTGACCCTAAGCGGCCGCCTAGACAACTGGTCTAGAGGCTCGACTGATTGGACTCCCGTTTCCCTGCTGTGGCGCTCCAGGCCCAAAGGCGTCTTTTTTTTCCTTTGGGAGAAGAAAACAGCTCCAGGATCAGACATCTTTTGCATGAGTGACCTCGTTAAAATGCACTGGTGCCTAAAATTGTCTAATATCTTGTCAGCATCATGGGTTAGAGGCCCCACTGGTGAGATTTGGTTGCTGGTTAAAGTCCCAAGGCTAGGATTGTGGGTTTTAGGAAGATAATATAAAAGAGTTACAGCCACTGGGGCTCTCAAAAGGATGGGGTTAGAGTCCCGAGCTCTGGGGTAGGGTCCCAGAGTATTGGATTTCTGTGTCTGTTTATGTTTGTCTATGTTTGACTCTGTTATTTGTTAAAATTGGCTTACTGGGGACTTTACAGAGGTGTCAGGGCGACTGCCCATGACGTGCAACAGCCTCATAGGGACCCCACCTGAAGATCATGTCTTACTGGGCCCTCATTATTCGTGGTGAGGCAATCGGTAGCAGCAGCTCGTCCGGGGCTTAAGTCACCTGAACTCTCTGGGTGCTGGAATATGTAAGGGAAATAGCTAACCCCTCGATTATTCTTGGGGGAGCTGTTCCCACAAGCACACCTTAAAACACCTTTCCCTGGAAAGACTTTGCTGCGGCCACCTTGATAAAAGCCCCCTCAAAATGAGAAATAAAAATAGTATATGAGAATGTACCCCACTGGGATACATTCTTCAAAATTGGGCAATGTTCAGTTATAAGCCCACGGAGAAAAATAAAATTATTTTCTTTTGTAATATAAGCTGGCCCCAATACTCATTGGAGTCAGATGAGGTACGGCCCCAGAACGGTTCTCTGAACTATGATACTATCTTGCAATTAGACCTATTCTGTAAAAGAGAAAAGAAATGGGACGAAATCCCTTATGTGCAGTCTTTTATGTCTTTATATCAAAATAAGAATTTGGAAAAAAGATGTAAGATCATGATTCAGAGGGAGGATCCACAGAAAAAACCTGTTCTCCCAGAATCAAAGTCAGATGATGACCTTGTCTTTCCGCATTTGCTGTCTCCTACAGCGCCCCCACCCTATGCCAGAGGCGCAGTTGGAGATGACCAGGAAGGGCACAATGAGCCCCCTGAAGCCGCTGGCTTGGCTTTATACCCCCCTCTTCCTAATAGTCAGACAGGAATGGTCTTCCCGTCTCATACCCGTCGGGGTACCCAATTCGGCCCAGGGCATGCTCCACCCCAGGCAGGGCAATTCCCCCTAAGGCAAGTTCCTGCAGGTCTCGATGAACAAGGCCAACCCAGAGGGTTTTTGTATGTGCACGCTCCCTTTTCAACTTTGGACTTACACAACTGGAAAAACAACATGCCTACTTATGGAGATGATCCCAAAAAGATGGAAAGTTTATCTACATCCATTTTGCTACCTGGGACCGGAGACTACCATTTTGTACAGGATTTGAGAGCCATTAACCGAATCATAGAGGATATACACCCGGTGGTACCAAATCCTTATACTTTGCTTACAACTTTATCTGGAGACTTTTGCTGGTTTACAGTTCTGGACTTAAAGGATACCTTTTATTGCATACCCTTAAGTCCTGAGTCCAGGAACTGTTTGCCTTTGAATGGGATGATCCAGAGACTAATGTAAAACAACAATATTGTTGGATGGTACTCCCACAAGGATTTAAAAATGTGCCCACCATCTTCAGGGAAGCTTTAACCAAGGACTTAAGGGATCTCCAGTTAAGCGAAGGAGTCTTACTCCAATATGTGGATGACATACTGATTGCTAGTAAAACTAAGGAAGCCTTAGACCAAAATACAATCCTTACTTTAAACTTTCTGGCAGAACAGGGATATACAGTTTTTAAGAGAAAAGCACAAATTTCTCAACCAACTGTAAAATACTTAGGATTTGAGTTATCAAAAGGACAAAGAAACATTGCCAGATCAAAGGGAGGCATTAGCTAGGGTGGCTCTGCCCACCACCAGAAGACAGTTGCAAGGGTTCCTGGGCATGGCAGGATTCTGCCGTATCTGGATCCCTAAGTTCGGACTGATAGCTAAGCCCCTCTATGAGGATCTCAAGGGTGGAGATAATGAACCCCTTAATTGGACTGGAGAATGCCATAGAGCCTTCCAAATCATTAAAGAGAAGCTGCTTACTGCACCTGCTCTAGGCCTTCCAGACATTCAAAAGCCGTTTGACCTGTTTGTCCATGAGAAGCAAGGAGTTAGCCTCAGGGTGCTAACCCAGAATTTGGGTAACATGAGAAGGCCTGTTGCTTACTTCTCAAAACAGCTGGATATAGTGACTAAAAGATGGCCAGTCTGCCTGAGGGCAGTAGTGGCCACCTGTGACCGGTTACAGGAGGCAGAAAAGTTTACTTTGGGTCAGCCCACTACTGTGCACACCCATCACAGTGTACTTTCTCTTTTGGAACAGAAGGGAGGATACTGGCTCACCTCTGGGAGGCTAGGAAAATATCAGGCCACACTACTGGACAACCCAAATGTAAAATTAAAGGCTGTATCCACCCTAAATCTAGCCACTTTGCTTCCCACTACAGAAGCAAAACCTGTCCATGAGTGTATCCAAATAGTTGAAGGAGTTTATTCTAGCAGACCTGACCTGACTGACCAGCCTCTGGAGAATCCAGATATAGAAATGTTTACTGATGGGAGCAGCTTCATGGACCACGGACTTCGAAAGGCTGGGTATGCAATAGTAACTCACCAGGAGGTCCTAGAATCAGAAGCCCTCCCTCCAGGTACATCTGCCCAAAAGGCAGAACTCATAGCCCTCACGAGAGCCCTACATCTTGGAGCTAAGAGAAAGGTAACCATTTATACTGATTCTAAGTATGCCTTCTCTGTCGTGCATGCACATGGAGCTATATGGAAAGAGAGAGGTCTACTAACTTCAGGAAGAAAAGAGATTAAACACGCAGAAGAGATACTGGCCTTGTTAGATTCTGTTATGATGCCACAAAAAGTGGCCATAGCACATTGCCTGGGCCACCAAAAGACTGATAGTTATATAGCTAAAGTAAATAATCTGGCTGATCAGGCAGCCAAAAAGGCAGCCAGAACCAAAACCCCAAATCCTAAGGCCCTAGCACTCATCCCAAGTATGGATTTGTCCCTGTTTAAGCCTCAGTATTCAGAAACGGATTTAAATAGAGCAGAAGAATGGGGATTTCATACAGACTCTTGAAGGTCAGATGGTAATCAGTACCAAACAACTAAAGAAGGCTGGATTTATAATGAACAGGGACTAGTGCTTATACTTGAGCACTTAATGGAAGAAATCATTACTCACTTGCATCAGGGAACCCATTATGGGAGAGATGCAACCTACCATTGGCTACAAAAGTTTATTGTTGGTCCACAAATGCAAAGAACTATCCAGAAAGTAGTAAAAAATTGCTTGATTTGTGCCAGAAACAATCCCCAAACCGGACCACCACCAATAATCCAAGGGGTGCAAACCCAAGGGACAGAACCAGGAGATGATTGGCAAATAGACTTTACTGTTATGCCAAGAGCCATGGAAAATTATAGATATTTGCTGGTATTTGTGGACACCTTCACAGGATGGGACGAAGCCTTTCCGTGCAGGACAGAAAAGGCTTCTAAAGTAACAAAAGCCTTACTAAGGGAAATTTTCCCTCATTTTGGGCTGCCTCTTTCAATTCAAAGTGACAACAGAGGAGCTTTCATAGTCAAAGTAACACAAGAGTTGTCTGGAGCCCTCAGGATACAATGGAACTTACATGCTTCATGGAGACCTCAGTCCACAGGAAAGACTGAAAAGATGAACCATACCTTAAAGAAAACAATTGCTAAAATATGCCAGGAAACCAACCTAACATGGGATAAGGTCTTGCCAGTTGCCCTGCTTAGTGTAAGAGTAGCCCCTAGAAGTAGGCTTCAATTAAGCCCTTATGAAATGTTATACGGGACACCTTTCCTTAAGACTAAGTATTATTGCAATCTTGAAGATGGTCATGTTGTAAAAGAATTGGATGCTATAAAATGTGTACAGTCTCTAGGTGCTACTTTATCTGCTATACATAAATATGCCTCTACCCGATTAATGTTTCCTACCGACATTCCTCTGCATTGTGTAAGCCCATGGGATTGGGTCCTCCTCAAGACTTGGAAAAGTCAACACCCTGAGGACAAATTGCAGCCTAAGTGGGATGGACCCTATGAAGTCCTTCTGGTTACACATTTTTCAGTAAAATTATAGGGAGTTAAGCCTTGGGTACCCCACTCACGAGTAAAAATAGCACTCATTTCCAGCCAGGACCTTCAGCATCCTCTTTATAATTCTCAAGCAGGTAACGCTCTTTGTGGCTAGCAGGAGACAGAAAGACCAAATCATCTGAACATTGGGTGGGCATGGAGGCCTACAGCCAGCAGTTCTACCCGAGAGTATTCCTGTGAGCTTCTAACTGATCTTAAGTTACTTTTCATAAAACGGAACAAAAACTGAGGAAACTCTTGGGTCTCCAGGTACCAGGCTCAGTGGGTTTCAACTCCTTTTCTGACACCTGACTTCAACTGACCAATACAAATATCTTCAAACCAGGATGAGAAGAAGACGACATCTGTTGTAGACAGCTGTCCCAAGACTCCGGACCAGGCCTGTATTCTTAACCTTATATCTCTTCATTTAAATCCTTGTGAAGTTTAGACTCTATATAATTGATAAACAATTAATTTCTAGATTGCCTTACTTTTTATAGATTAGAACCTGATTATGAAACCCTTTTGATTAATCACAAAAATGTCATTTAAGATTTTCCTGATACCATGTTTGTTTTTTCAATCCACATCTGAATGGGCCTCTAATGGCAATGTTTTTTTCACAATGGGCTCACTCCTTTGCCACACACAAAAATCAGTCCAATTGTTGGATATGTGGCCAACTTACCCTTTCTAGTACATCTGGGTTACCTTGGTGGGTTTCTCCCTTACAAGGTACGGACTGGAAAGCTTTAAAACAGTTTATTATGATGGAAAGATCTAATATCCATAGTACATCCAATATTACTAATTATGATCCTGAAACATGGCCAATAGCCCGTACTGTTAATGATACAGGGCATGGCTACTCTTTGTCTCTTACTTATACTATGCAATTATCCCAAGAACTTGCAAAGAAACAAAAGAAGATAGATAATTCTGCGAGAACTATGGGAGGTTTTACACAAATCTGGGATGGATATGTTTGGCTTACTCCTAGTTATGGATCTTTAATTACACCAGTACCCTTATGTTGGGAGCAAAGAAATCATTCCAAACAAAATTTTCTGAATTGCACTCGAAATATGGGATGGATACCCCCTGAGTCATGCCAAAATACTATCATACTTAAAGAAAGTGATTGGTTTGGAACAGACTGGTCTTGGTGGCCAGGCATTTACTGGGTGGCTCCTAATGGAACTCAATGGTTATGTGGAACAAACTTCTAGCCTTGGCTACCACCTGGATGGCTAGGATGCTGCACCCTGGGTTTCCCTTGGATGCAAGGAAGGATTTGCCCTGAGCTAACATCCATTGCTTATCTTCCTCTCCTTAAGGCCAGATGGGCTCATTCAGTGTTCCACTGGTATGACCACCTAACGGCTATATTTGCTCCTTCCGTGGGGCTAGAGGATGTCATAATACATGTAGAAGCTCTGACTACATTTACTCAACAAGCCCTTAACGATAGTCAAGCAGTAATAGCCTTGTTAAATACTGAAGTGTCTTTAATGAGGAAGGCTGTCCTTCAAAATAGAATGGCTTTACGTATTCTAACAGTCTCCCAAGTTGGTACACGTGCAATTATTGGGACTGAATGCTGTGTCTATATACCTGATGAATCTTCCAGTGTGTCATCCCTCTTAAAGCACATGAGAAAGCAAGTGAATGCCTTGAGCGACCCCATACCCGGTCTTGATTTATTTGGTTGGCTTCCCTCAGGTAGTGATTCCTTTTTGAGATCCGGATTACAATTTCTATTTCTATTACTTCTTGGAATTCTTGTATTAGTCATAATATTCAACCTAATTACTGTTTTCTTTACTCAGTGTTGTAAGACTAGTATACAAGCTAAAATAATCATGGCTCAACAATTCAAGATGATCGATCAATTTTATAACTCTAGATGAATTTCTCTTACTGATAAAGCTTAAAAACTTATTTTAAAACTAGTCTTTCTATAATTGTAGACAATGTAATCATGAAGAGTCACAAAAAGTGCATGTGCAATGCTTGTGCAACAATCTAAAAACATATAAAGAGCTTCCTCTGTTAATATGTGTGTGTGTGTATATATATATATATATATATATATATATATATATATATATATATATATATATACACGCTTGTCTGCTATTTCCCCCCAACGTGGATAACTAGGCAAACCAATGGGATAAAAGCCTAGCACTGAGGGACTTGAGGGACCCAGGGCAGGCAGCAACCACCCTGACGGCAAGGGACGATATTTTGACCATCAATGCTTTCTATGGAAAGATTATCAAAGAAGGGGAAAAATGATAAATGGAGAGCAATAGGATATATTAGAATATATGAGGGAGCCATTTGGTTTAAAATTAATTCAGCCTAACCCAGTTTTTTTTACAAAAAGACCTGACTGGCCTGTTGGGCAGGCTTTGTACGTCTGCTTTAAACATTTACAATGCTCCAAAGCCAGGATAGGGATGACGCCTTCCCTCTCACCCTGGCATCTCTTTATAAATAATAATTTCTTCCCAATGAGGTATGGTTGTACTTACTAATAGGTCCTTTGGTGATGGTCTTGTTACATCTTCTGTTCAGGGTCAAGATTCTTAATTCTCTTGCCACCTCTATTCCCAGAGACCCAAGTATATCAATCCCTCCAGGAATAATGCTCTGGAACTTGTGAGTAGTTACAATTATAAGCTGGTCCTTCCTCAAGCCCTTGTTAGGCCTACGCCCCTTACCAGCAGGAAGCAGCTAGAGCAGTCGTCACCCCATTCCCTCAGGATTGAGGAAGGAACAAAAAAGAGGGGAGATTTGTAACCACGGGCCCATTTAGAGCCAGTTTGAACAGACCCCATCTCTTATCAACAAAGTGATTAAGGATTGTCTTTCAGAAAAACTGCAAAGTCACGCAGCCAGGACATGTGCAAAAGAAGAAATCATGACCTGAAATGACCTCGGAAACAAAGAGCCTCCTTCTACAGAACCCAAGGACCGGGACGTGACCGGAACTTGAAAGCAGGACTAGTATCAGAAACGAGGGGTCCCTCATTAAGGAAAATCCCGTGTTAAAATTCCTTCCAAATTTCATCATAGATGTTTAGAACCTCATCATAAACGTTTAAAACCTTACCATAGATACCTGAAGCCCACCAATCGAAACCTGTCCCACTAGCATTTCCGCGTGCCAACCTGTTCTCCCTAACCTCTTAAATTTTGTCCCAAATACTGAATTGGGGAAACAGATCTGAGGGCACACGCCCCCTGCCTCCCTGGAGATCGATCTTGCAGATTGAAAAGCTGATTTCTCCCCTCAAAGGCTGGTGCCATAATTAATTGGCTCGTTTATGCGCATCGGGCATAGAACCCCAATTTTGTGCGGTAACAGGTACTTAGTTGTCCATGACCCTCTCTGTCCCTCATACATCATATCTAATCACCAAATCTTGTATATTCTACCTCTTAATTTGCCATGATTTTGTATTTATCTTTGAATCTCCCATCATCATCTCTTGCCTAGAATTCTGCAATAGCCTCCTAATTGAACTTTCTACCTTCATTATTGTGTCTTTCCAATCTATTCCACGAACTGTGGCCAGAGTGATCTTTCCAAACTTTAAATCTCTTTTCATCTGACCAACTCTTACTTCTCCATTCAGTTTTTTACTAATATGTGACCTCCTGCAAAAAGCCTCCCCTGCCTTGGGAGTCTGGTTTAGATAGCACTGCTCCGTGTTCTCATGGCATCATCTACTCTTTCCATCTCCATTATATTGCTTATCACATTGTAATTGCTTATTTGTTGTTTCCTCTATGCAGTTTCAAGATCTGTAAAGGCAGGAAACTGCTCTTTTTTTATTGTTTTATACCCATTTCCTGTCATAGTTCCTGAAAAATGGTAGGTACTCAATAAATACTAAATGAAGTTATACATCTGTCTAATAACTCAATTTTATCCAGAGAATGGTTTATAAGTACTTCTTTTTTTTTTTTTTTCTTTATTTTTTTTTTATTGCAGTAACATTGGTTTATAACATTGCAAAAATTTCAGGTGTACATCATTGTACTTCTATTTCTGCATGGACTACATCATGTTCACCACCAAAATACTAATTACAACCCATCACCACACACATGTACCGAATTATCCCTTTCACCCTCCACCCTCCCCCCTTCCCCTCTGGTAACCACCAATCCAATCTCTGTCCCTATGTGTTTGTTTATTGTTGTTATTATCTACTACTTAATGAGTACTTCTTTTAAGTATCAATTGCCTCAACCCAGCTGAATTACAATATGAGCTATCATTTATTTGGTATCTATTATGTACCAGGAGCTGTGCTATGTGCTTTACATTGATCTCCTCATTTGATCCTCACAACAGCCTTGTAAAGCAACTTAATTTTACAAATGAAGAAAATGGAGTCCAGAGAGGTCAAGTCTCTTATTCAAAGCCACACACACTGTTATGTGGCAGCACTAGGATTCAGATACAGTTTTATATGATTCCAGAAACTGTACCCTCAATTTGAGTTAGGGTTTAACAAGATGAAGTGTCTAAAAGATAAGTACTCTGACAAAAGCCCTTTAACTACCTGAGGAGCAAGAGGCAAAGAAAATTAAGAACCTCTTCACTCTTGGTTTCTAGAAGTCCTACCCACCTTGATGTTGACAAAGAGGCAACCCCAGAGGTGCTGGCTAGCAGGGTGCCATTCTCCTTAGAAAGTGTCTTTGGATAGTTTGCCTACAGTTTACCTTTAAAATTAAGGTGCTACTTGGCTGCTTTCCTATGAGTTTCTTTGAAGAGCAGCTAAAAGAAGAAAAAGACAAAAGAGGGACCTTCTCAAAACACAAAATCATAGTTCTTCCTTCTTTTCCCCATCTTAGCTTCAGCTGCACATTTGGGAATGGTGCTGTGGGTTAATCAAAGTTACCAAAGGCCTAAGCACCATGCTCCAAGGAAGTCTGAAGCATACCCAGCCTCCCTAGCATCTCCAGAGAAACAGCTCCTAACACTACACAAAGTTAGTCATGAAAAGGATCTTGACAATTTCCTAGTCTATTCTTGTCCTTTTACCCATAAAGAAACTTAGACCCAGAAAGGGGAAGAGAATTGTTCAAGGTCATACAGCTATTTATTGGCAAGATGTGTAGTGCAACACAATTTTCTTGATTCATAGTCTATATACACTTACATAGCTACCAGGTTTGGGGCAACCCTAACTTATCTCTGATCATTACAACAGCTCAATGAGGTAGATGTTATTATATATTTTTATTTTATAAATAAAGAGGTTATAATCCAGAAGAGTGAAGTAATTTTTCAAAATCCATGTAACTACTAAGTGAAAAAATTGAGGTTTGAACCCTGGTCTGTCTAATTCTAAGGTGGGTTTTCTTTCCACTGTGCTTTTCTGCCTCTCGCCTGGTGGTGAATTAGCCAGTGCAACTGCTCAGGAAATAGTGGCTTTTCAAGCCAAGTGATCTGCTCTGGCTGGTTGTTCCACCCAGCGGGTAAATGATTGTTTCTTTCTGCAACCCAGCAGAAACATCCTTTGTGCTGAATGCTTCCTTTCACAGATCAATAAAACCCCCTTCCTGTAAGCTATTGGCTAGGTCTTGGGAATGTTTCTACTACAGTGAATTTCCCACTGAAGAGGCATTCCTTACAGAGAGATTTGATGTATAGGCAAACAGTGCCTGTAACTCATCTTGTAAGAAAATGTATACACTATTGATAGTTTATGATACAAATTCCACATTCCAAAATGTTGTTAAAGACAAGATTTTCAGGAGTTTCTTGGAAACGCGTGGTAGTTCCATTACTTGTGGAGAAAATGGCAGTGGGTGAGAGGGAAGTTGAGGGAATATTCATGCTTTTTATTTTCTTTCACAGTTCTCTGCTCTGTTGCTATGCTTGTGTGTGACTAGGCCTTCTCCATTGACCACTCAAATGGAAGAAGCAACATGTTTCCACAGTTAGAATATATAGACACGTGTTTCTTATAAAGCACAAACTTCTGGCTATTTTTTGTTTCTCCTTGAGGCAAACAGTGGACAAACATGAGGCAAACATAAACTATTTACATAGCAGGAGGGATTCCAGGAACAGACTTTGGAGAGAGTGAAGGCAAGTGTTGCTTTATACAGGTGTTGCACGTTTATAAAGGCCTTCATGCACGTCTCATAAAGCTTCCTCCAGGGAAAAGTATAACTAGCTGGTTTTTAGAGGCCTAGCCTTCAATATCCTCTCTATCCTTCCCTCCCTGCAACCCCAGCTGCTCAGTGACATTTAGAAGCAACCTCCAACTCACTTCAGAACATACATACATACTCACTGACACTTTGGATAACTTACTGAGATAGCAGCCCAATCTCTAGCTTCAGGAGCCCGGGAGTGCTCTGTCTCTTCTTGGAGATGCTTCTCTGTCAGCTCCAAGGTCAGAGGGAGGGAAAGTCCACATTTCATGGGTCTTGCAATTTGAATGATAGTAGATACATGGTAAAAGTATGTCACTCACAGTCTTAAAGATGGACTTGCTCCTAGGCCCTGCTGAGAATTGCCTGAACCCTAGGATAAAAAGGAGGGAGTCTATCAAAGAAGAGGTAACCATGGCCTCCTTCAGAGTTATAGTAGGAGAAGCAACAAGTGTGAGTTCAAAATATATCCAAGAAGGCCTGGGATTTGGAAGCACTCACAGTGAGTGTCTTTACAAGTGGTCAAGCTATCATGCATTAACTATGTGACTTAGGCAAGTTATTTAACTTTTCTGAACAGCAGTTTTTCTATCTGAAAAATAATACCTACCTTGCAGGGCTGTTTTAAGGAATTGTTACAAAGATTAAGTGTGGTATATGACAATTCCTATCACATTGTTTAATAAATGGTAGTTATTTTCCCTTGAATATATGGACTTATATTAATTTAATTTGTTTAGGAATCACCAAAACACAGTGGATAGATTATAAACTTTAAAGTAATATAAATCTGTCTTTGAAATACACCTCCACTATTTGGAGTCATTCAGACTGGGTTGAATCTCAACTGTACCCCTCTCAAATCTTAGTTTAGTCAACTTTAAAAAAGTGATTATACCTGCCTCACAGAGTAGGTGTAAGGTAGGATTAAATGAGGTAATGTATATTAAAGTCTTAGTACAGTGCTGAGCGCATAACAGGTACTCAGTAAACATTTTCTTCTCCTCTCTCATCCCCAGAAGACTATGATAGTCTAACTGATTGGTGAAACTATTTTAACCCCTGTAAAAGGCACTAGATAATCTGTACACACTAAAAATAATATATTTTGTTCTTTCTGTATAAAAAATTCCAAGGAGTAAATTTAAGTCATTTGACCTCACTCCATTTATTTATGTGTTCCACAGTCCATATCTAAAATATCCCCAGTGTACCACCCCTCTTTCAGGGATCAGGACCACCAACCCTCCCCCTACTACAGTGGATTGCTAACGTTTATCAGATAAAATACACACTCCTTAATAAAGCATTTTTCAGATTCTGTAGCTATGGCAACCATACACATCAGTTTTTCCAGGACAGACCCAATTTCAAGTATTGTCTCTTATGTCCTATGTCCTCATAAATCACTGAAAAGGCCTAACAATAACAATACTTTGCCTTTCAAAATACATCTCTTACCTAGGCCATTCATACCCAAAAGCAGCATAAAAGTCATTTGGTAGACCATAGGACCTGATAATTGATTCAGAAATTGTGATCACTGTACCTAGAGTTCTTTGCAGTATGTACAATGTGACACCTTCCCACTCACTCATTCATTCTTTCACACAACAAGCATTTATTGAACACCCACTATTTGCCAGGTAAATGATGCCACAGAGGTATATATGTTATACAGGAGAGCACACATAGAAGTACACAAGTTATAATATAATGTGACAGACAGGAAAATAGGATTATATACAAGGTGCTATGGTAGCCAAGAGTAGAAAACAGCCAGCTAATTCCGCCTGAGGCTACTAAGGAAGACTTAACTAGAGGAAATGATGGTTGAACTTGGACTTAAATGATAATTGCAAATAATACATAAATGATAGATAGCTACAGTTTTTCTAAATAGATAATGTTGGGGAGTTGGCTTGGGAGGTATTACATTCTGTTATTGAAGACCATTTTGTCAGCTCATATAATATTTCAGTTTCTCTAGAAAGCAACAGAAAAGAAATTTCCTCGTTATAATAAATCTGCCCTCACATCATTTTTCATAAAAGTGGAACTTATAATACCTACTGTTTGTGGTGTTCAGGTGGATGAAATTCTACTTTTATTATCAACCACCCTTTTCAAATATCATTACTGACTCAAAACATGAGTTAAAAAGTATAATATACATACCTACATGTAGACATACATATTATATGTATGTCTATGAGCATGTGTACATACTACATACACACACAAAAACACACACTCACACTCACAGTAAGCTCCATGTGCAGAAAGAAAATTGGCAGTCAGGATTTCTTGAGCACGATAATTGATTTGGAGCTTAAAAAAGATGGAAGTTGATCATTAAATACTAGCTAGAGTTTCTAAAAATCAGCTAAAACAATTGCATTCATAAAAACAGTTTTGATGCTTTTGAAATCTGCGAATTTATTAAAAGTGTTAATTTCATTGCTTTTTAACTTATCATCTGTTAATTCAATAAAGATGGCCATTTTTAATTAGGCTTAATTGTTGTGCTCTGTTTTTCAACTTAATGAAAGGATTTTTTCATTTGCCCTTTTTTTTCCCACTACAACCTCAACCCCAGCTCACTGTCTGGCAAAGACATGCCATTTGTCACAGGGGCCAGGCAAGACAGAGTGAACAGCTCATTGAAAATCCATCTCAGCTTGTGAGAACAGCTAAACCCCAGGCATGCCCTGCTTTAGGGGGCGGTGTGTCAAGCACTCCACATATTAAGGCCTAAATATGAAGCCAAAAATGGCCCACAACAAACCAAAGCTATGGACAGAAACATAACTGCAAGTATTTTACCAGGGAAAAAGCAGGTGAATTAACAGTGGAATAAAAAGTCTTCATGAACAACTAGACACCACCATTGGTTTTGCAATTTTCATCTCTCTCTTCTTGAAATGAATCTGGGAGTAAATTGGAAGACATTGGTCAGAAACTAGATAACTTCTGGTCAATGTTCAAGAGCAAAGTGCCTTCTCCAGTCTGCAGAGACAGCCAATATGGAAGCTGAGAAAAGGCTCTGCTTAACACATTCAGCTCTGCTTAACCAAGATGAGATTTGTCTGTCCTTCAAGCCCTGGCCAGCTCACAATTCACCTCTGTTAGGGAACAGGCAGCTATACATTTTTCATATAAATTCCAACTGGCCACTGCTCATTTGCATCCCCTCCTTCAAACCCAGCTATCCCAGTTCCTCTGAGGTTAGCTGTCCAGCAGCTGAGAAGAGACCTTTTCTCTATGAATGCATAATTGGTCATTGATGAACAAACAGGCACCCACTCAGTCTACCTGACCTAGGAAAAAACTTCCTGACCATCCTCCCACATGTCCATGTTGGTCAACACGATCTCTGTATAATTTATAAGGTATTAAATATCAAAAATAATGGATCTTTTCAGTTAGCATCTTGGCAGATGATGATAGCAGTACATTTTATTTGAGAAGCCAGCAGAGACTTCTCCCAGTAAAACTGCAAACAGAAAACTGTGAGCATTGGCCCTAGGTCCTCCTAGAAAAAGGCTGCCATTATACTCCATTACACAGTTAAAGCTATGTATGCACCTCCTGGATGGCATCCAATCACATAGCACTTTTCCCTCCCTTTTACTTTTTGCAAATTTTTTTAGTAAAAACATGTCCTCTCAATGGCTAGACAGTGATTTCTAGTAAAGAAATAGACTGGAAATCAACCAGGAGAATGTGTGCTGCAAGTAATGGGAGATTTTTCAGAACCACCAGTAACAAGATACTTCTTTGTAGTGAACTTTATGCAGTGTGTCACATGCCATAAGGACTGAAGGCTCCAGTCTAATGTATAACTCAGAAGTGCCAGCAAGTGCAAGAAAGTACAAATTAAATGAGGGGAAACTGCAAAAGGAAAGGTAGAGTTATTTACTTAGGACTTGAATGTAGTTTAAGAGTTTTAAACATGCTCAAGATTTGTCTTCTTTCTTTGAGTGCTTCCTTCAATATTTGGAAGATATTTGGGAACCCTCACATTCTACAAAAAAATCAAAAGTATAAAAAGATAGGGTAATAAAAGTAGCCTAAGGAAATTAGGTATGATTTGACAATTTTATTCTAAAATGAAGACATTTTGGTCTTCAATGTTCAAGTTCTGATAAAAGTTAGAATAAGCAATTGGAAAATATGTTGCACTTTGGGAAAAAGAGAAGGTTCAAGGAATAAATCAAGAGGCAGTAGAGTATAGAGCAAGAGCCCTAAAGTCATACAGGTCTAGTTTCCCATCACAGATCTACCACTTTGATTCATTCAACAAATATTACTTGAGTGTCTACTATATACTACATACTGTACTGAAAAAGAACAACATGATTGCTGCCCTCATGGATCTTACATTTTATGAAGAGTGTTATAGACAGACTACTGAACAAATAAATTAAAAAGAAGAATAGCAGAGAGTGCTAAGAAGAAAATTATAACAGGGTAAGGTGATAAGAGTAACTGCATACCTACTTGTAGATTGGATAGTCAGGGAAGGCCTCTCCAAAGAGGTGATGAGGAGAAGAAGCCAGCTACATGAAGACTTAGTGTAAAAGTATTTTAAACAAAGAGAACAGCAAAGGCAAAGGCCCTAAGAATGAACTTCACTTATTAAAGAAACAGAAAGAAGACCAATGTATCTGGAGTCCAAGTATGAAGGACAGAGTAGTAAGAGATGAGGTCGGTCAATAGGTAAGGGCCTGATCTTGGGGAGGGCTTACCATGGTCAGGTGGTGGATTTCTTTTCTTCCTTTCTTTCTTTTTTTTTTTTTTGAGGAAGATTGGCCCTGAGCTAACATCTGTTGCCAATCTTCCTCCTTTTCTCCTTTTTTCTTTCCAAAGCCCCAGTAGATAGTTGTATGTCATAGTTGTACATCCTTCTAGTTGCTCTATGTGGGGCACCACCTCAGCATGGCTTGATGGGCAGTGCGTAGGTTCGCACCCAGATTCCGAACCAGCAAACCCTGGGCAGCTGAAGCGGATCATGCGAACTTAATCGCTCCGCCACCAGGCCGGCCCCAGGTGTTGAATTTCATCAAGACCGACTTACTAACTATGAGACTTTAGTCAAGTTCCTTAACTCTCTGTGTCTCAGATCCTTCACTTAAAAAAGAGATAATAAGAGTACCTATCTCATAAAATTGTTGTAAAGATTAAAAGAGATAATATATGTAAAGCACAGTGCCTAACACATAGTAAGCATTCAGTAAATGTTAGTTATTATTATTAGAACAAGTTTCTCTGTAGCTGATTGGCAGCTTAGAACAAGACAGCCTGTATGCAAGTCCTGGGTCTGCCACTGACTGGCTGTATGACTTTGGGCAAGTTAGTTAGGCTCCCTAAGCCTTAGCTTTGTCATCTTTAAAATGAGGTCATAAGATTTTTTGTGCTACATTCTGATGCATATTGAGCATTTTAAATATATTCATTAATATTGTTACTATTGTTATTCAGGCTCTTTCTGGTCTCATGTATAAGTGGGAGTAGGCAGCCACTTTTGTGGAATGTTTTCAAAGGAACTTAGAAGGATCCCTTATCCCTAAAGCCTCCCTTTTCTTCTCCTTAATGGCTGAAGTTCCACCATTAAAAATGTGTTCCTTGTGCTTAAGACTCATATCCTGGATGGACAAAGCATTACTGGTTAAGAACACAGGCTTCAGTGACATACAGAACTGTGATCAAATTACACTGCCACTTATTTGCTCTATTTTAAGTTTTTTCAGCTTACTGAGCCTCAGTTTTCTCATCTGCAGCATGGGGCTAATCATAAAACCTCTCTCACAGTATTGTTTTGAAATAATGCATGTAAAGTTCTTAGTTTAGTATCTGGCACTTAGTAAGCACTCTCATCCATATCAGCATTATTAATAAGTACCGTTCGTTCCAGCTCAGCATCAGTGAATTTGGACTTCTAGCCTTAGAATTATCAGGGAGCTCAGACATGGCTGAGGACAACCTGCTCATTTTACTAATAGGGGAACTTAGGCACAAGGGAGGAAGAGACTGGCCTAAGTTCACACAGTGGGTAGGAAAGCTGAGTATGAAAATCAGATTTGGGCTTCCAGTCCAAACCTCTTTGTTACATCAC